>NW_004567111.1:12101090-12113469 GCF_000260355.1 Condylura cristata
ATATATATATATAAACATAAATATGAAATTATGTATCATATCATCGAATCTTCAGGGACTAATATAACTTTCAAAGAAGAAATACAAAGTTTGAAATTATCTCTCATGTTACAAAATTTGGCTCATAAAATTTAATATATATTCTTATTTCTGGATACTCATAATTTAAACTTGTATACTCTTAATCATTTAAAATGTATGTCTAGGGAATATAATTAGTATAATAAATGAAATAACAGTATTACTAATTATCATAATAAATAATAGTCATGAGTGGGTAACTGTAAATCAAAGTGCTAAATAAACAAAGATAAAACATTTTACATTTCTCCTGAAAAAGAACTTTTATGTTCTCTTGTCAGTCATACCGCCCAGTTTTGAATTCTAAAACCATAGAGTAAGTTTTCCTGTACCTGCATGTATGCATTTATATGGAACTTTAATTATAGAAATATTTGTATAGCAAAGAATTACCTATTTCTTAAATATCTAAAATAATACACTTTATTTCCTTATTTCTCCTTATTTCTGAAAATGGTCACATTGCATCATGGTGTTAAATGTTTCACTAATAAAAAAGTAGTTTTTTGTGGTTTGTTATTGTTACATACAATGGCATTTTGCAGCTTAAATATCAGACAACTAGTTGTATTTAGAGAAACCATAATTACAAACTGCATAAGGTAAGTGGACTATACTCAGCTTCTAATCATCTGTATCCACTCTTGCATTTCAAAAATACTTCATAAATACAAATACCCTATAATTCCTTTGGAAGCATAAGGAAATTGGGCAATGGTATTTTAAGATGGTACTATAAGTAGAATTAATATTTTATTTGTATTTACATATTATGTGGAACTTATAATGAACTTGTGCACAGAAATATCTGGGATAATTAAAGATAGTTACATTTCAGTGTCAATAGGAAGAAAAATTATGGTCATTGGTGACCACATATATTTTAGGAAATACATCAAGTTAACATATAATAGGTTATATAATATTAAACACCTGTATTTCTACTTACCTATAATCCAAAAGTTGAGATAATGACATTGATTTAATTTTCCAACTATTTTTAAAACTACCATTGTTTAGATATAGTTACTCTAATAGTTCTATCATATAATAGTTCTATCTATAGTATTTAATATACACACTACTTTTTCAAATGTCATAATGATTTCATAGAAGTATTTTATTAACAAATGACTTTCAATTTGTTGAAAGAAGCTATGCATTAAATACTTAATGTAAACACTTTAACTTTCATTTTTGTACACTGGTTTTTGCTTTATTAGAAATGGAATAAGAACACTAGTCTTTTCCCGAATGTCTCGATGAAAAAGCTCTGTTCTAAATCCTACCATAACTGAGAAATAGAAGTTCCCAGAGGTGCACACAGGAGGATTTTGGTTTCTCTAAAACCATTTCCAAGCAATAAGCCTAGAATAATATAAATTCTGCTTCTTCCTGAGGATGTTCTGATGGCTTTATTTTTTTCTATTCATGGAATTATTATATTAAGAAATAAACTGAAAAGAAGTATTAAAATGATTATAAAAGCTATCTTACTATTCACTTCCTGCACTCACATTTTCCATTTATTAACAAGAACAAATTCTTAAGCAGCTCTTGCAGTTATAAAAGCTTGTGAAATAAATGGAAAGAGGAAGGAAGAAGGAAGGTAGGTGCAGTTATTACTCTATCAGGACAGGTGGAAGGAGATGATCCTTTGTAATATTTTAACCCTACCCTTGAACAAGTACAATAGAGAAATAGAAATAAAACATTCAACTTATATTGTTGTACTTCGAACATACAGTCCAAAGATATTTCCAAAATGTGACTTAAGATTCCCAACTACCTCTGCTTCTTCAAATTCAGGTGGAGAGAACTGGGCTGAAAGTTACTAGGGAAACTAAAATGAAGACAGTCAAAAAACAATCAAATTAATTCCCCCAAATATTTCATAGTAGAGAGGTGTGGTAATTTCTACATCTTTACATATTTATTTAGACCACAAATAGACATGAAAACAGTTACTTTTTATGAATACCAGGAAGGAGACTTTAGACTTGGCTCTTTGATGAATGTTACAGGGAAATCTTTCCAGGGACATGGAAGAGAGGAATAGCATCAAGTTTGTCCTGGATGGGCTCTCTCATGCAGTGCAGGGCTCTCACCACCTGTTCTGCTCCCCACTCTGTCTCTGGTGAAACCTCTCACCCTACACATCTCTGGCCTGTCCCCAGTTCTCTATGAATAAATGAATATTTTTTTTTAAAAAAGAGAGAGATTCAAATTAGAACTGATACAAATATAAAAGTGGGATATATATTTTTTTAGCCATTAAGTTGGCAAAAATTTCAAGCAAGCCCTCTCCAATGTTGCTGTTGAAAAATAATAATGCTAAGTAAAAAGGAAAGGGCTAAAATAGCTTATGTCGTATATTAATCCTTAAAAAAGAAAAGTGAGAAAATACATTGATATGTGCTTATATTTGCAAAATGAATGAAATAGAAAGCATAAGCAAAATGTTGAATTTGACTCTATCCAAGAAATAGAGATGCAGGAAAAATAAATGGTGTTCTATATAGAGAGTTTTGCCTTTTGGAAACATGCTAATAGGTTTGGAAGTATGTTAACATATTACATATATAGAACATGCACTAAATCAAAGAGAGTTTTATAGATTCACCCATATGTGTAATTATGTTCCTATCAAGAGTCATAATTCTTAATGTTGAAGATTGGGTAAATAATATAAAATTGGGGGCCCTCCCTGGTGGTGCAGCGGGTTAAAGCACAGCACAAAGAAGCTTAAACCACTTCCACATGAGTTCGATCCCCACCTTCCCGGAGGAGATCCACATGGCGAGGCAGACCTCTCCTGACCCTCCCGCTGCTCCCCTCAGCAGTGTACTTCGTCGATCTGCCTGTTCTGTACCCCACTCTGTCTCTGGTGAATCCTCTCACCCTCCACATCTCTGGCCTGTACCCCAGTTCTGTACTAATAAATAAATAAATCTTAAAATAATATATAAAATTGGAGGTTAGAAAAACCTCTTGGGGATGAATCAACTTTGAGGATCTGTGTGTGACCCATGATTTCTAAATATGTATATGATTACATTTTGCATATTTATACACGGAGAGGGATGTGAATACATGTGTGCTAATATGTGCATGTATATATTCACACCCATAAGTATATCTCCTAGTTTTGTCCACTATAAAGACCAAAATAGAGAAGAGGAAAAAAAAAAAAAACTTCAATATAAATGTGCATACCTGCTTCTAAATTCTAATCCATTTTCCAGTCACCCTAAAAAATCAGCTTATTTGGATTTGAAAAAATTAGATTCAAAATTAAATTCTGAACTTACAGTCTGAAAGCCATCTGCTGGAGATCCAAAGAGTTGATGTGATAGTTGAAGTCCCAGTAGGTTTTGCTGGCAGAATTATCTCTGGTTGGCGGGATCGAGTGGCTCATCTGATGTTCTATGTAAGCCTCCAACTGATTGCATGAAGGTCAGCCATGTCATGGAGGGCAACGTTCTTTTCCTCAAGTCCACTAATGTAAATGTAAATTTCTCTACAAAACACCTGCAAAGCAACATCAACAATAATGTTGGAACAAGAACCCAGGCTCTGTCACCCAGTCAAGATAACACCTAAATTAACCACCAGTGTTCATTTTAAAGCTGTAAAAATAAATCATTAAATAGAAATTACCCAACATGCTGGTGAAATGTATTAATGTACTTTCTCCTGACCTGCTCAGAGGAGATAATAACTATATATTTAAATTGCTCATTGGAATAAAAGTCTCAAGGACAAATAGTTTTTTAAATAATCAACTGGAGGATTTGAACTTAGGAAGTACATATTTTAGTCAGTGAGAATGATTCCCAAATCCCTAGTTTTAGGTTAGCTTACATAAAGGACAACAGTGAATAATTGATGTCAATGATGTAATTATTCCCAGGATGGTGGGAGGAGGTAGGAAATGTTATAACTGTAAGCTATATTGACCTATAGTTATGTTGGTAGTATCCATGCCCAGAAGGGTTTTCAGTCAATTTCCACACTTCTAAATCACAGTAGAGATGCAAAGGTGGATTCTCATTGTTCCTGCCTCCTTTGTCTGCTCCACAGGTATCAGAGATTTCAGAGAATGGATGGCTTACCTCAGGCAATGGATTTTAACATAGTTGCTTCACTGACTTCAAGTCTAAACAGAAAGCTTCCTTTCCTGCTAGACAAGGAGTGTGGGTTGTGTGTGTGTGTGTGTGTGTGTGTGTGTAGGGAGGAAGGGCATGTTTCTAGAACAGTTTATTTACATGTTCACAGTATGTAACCCTATTTATTTATAGATTTCTTTAATAATTATACACTTTTAAATAATTGAATTGCATTTATTTTACCAACATTTTAACGGTATCCTTTCAACAATTTGTAAGTAAAATAAACAATGTAATGCGTATATACTCCCATCTCCTTGCTATATCATATTCTGCAAAAGTTAATATATTCCAACAGTCTCTCCCATATGCCCTCAACTCCCTCTGAACATAAGGAAGGGGTCATTCCACCAGGAAAATAAACCAGAGCAGAAGAGGTTTCTGGCTAAAAGGGAAGAAATGTGAAATAATATGGTGAAGAAAGAAATCTTAGATGTTAACTATGGCCCAGTTACTAAGTGAAGAATGTATCAATAGTAGCTCTGTAACTGGGTGGTCCCCAAGCAAGGGGGAAGTTCCTGGTTCCCTGCCCCACCCAGAAGGAGGATGGAGCTGAGCAGAGAAGAGAAGGAATCTGGGGAAGAAGGAAGCAGGATGCAGAGCCAGAAGGAGACCCGAGGAAGCCACACGGAGCAAAGCGAGGCGTGTGAAGAAGCCATGCTTGTTTCTTGGCCCTGGACTGGTTGAAACAAATGTGGGTGAGAAACCTGTGTTGAGGTTGACTCTTGCAGTGTTTATATTGATTTTGATGTTGCTCTTTTCCTCTCAGACTCGTCTGGCCATTTCTGACCCTTGTCTATGGGTCCCGGCCAGAAGGTGCTTTCGTCTTGTGGCGGCTTTCAGGCCTTGCTTTGGGCCAGTCCCTTTTGGGTGGACTTTTGTCCTCAAGGGGATGGGTAACTTCAGGTGTTTGATTTAGAAGTTATATTCTTTGCCTTCCATATTGCATACTCACTGTATTAAAATTCCTTTTAATTAAAGTCATATGTTTTGTCATGATGCAGCAGATGGCAGAATCTATTTAGAGCAGGTAGGTTTGGGGGTTCAGGGGTGTCCCTCTCTCCCTGCCCTGCAACCGTTTTGGTACCCAATGTGGGGCAGAGAACCTGGAACTTCCCCTTTTCCTGGGGACCACCCAGTTACAGCTCCTCATGTTGTTGTTGTTGTTTTTCTCCCTCATGTTTTATTATATATATGTTGCAATCATATATTTTTGTATGATTAGCCTCTTCTTCACTTTCCTAATTACACATCTTTTTGGTTGTTTGTTTGTTTTGTTTTATACACTATATATTTGAAGTTAAGTTTATACATCAGCCTTTCAATAAGAGAATATGCAGTGAAACAAAATATCCATTTATTAAATTGCAGCAGTGACTAGCATACTCTATAGATACGTAACTATTAGAAGTTGCCTCTTCTCATTTTGGAGAAGAGGGAGAAGTTCTTCACTCTTTAGAAAGATAGAAGTGTCTTATTACACAGAAATATCAAGTTGTTTTGCTGTTGTAGGGTAGCAAAATCCTCAGGAGAGTTAAGGGGGGCTCCAGAGAGAAGGGTAACACATCCCAGAGGAGACTCATCGAACACCCAGGACTAGACACAGGGGATTTCCAGAGCAAGAACAATAAAGAAAAAGGACTCTAAGATAGGGGCTGGGACACAGAGACGTGGCTCTGGGCACAGAGACTTTCAGACAGTGAGTGAGGCCATGGAGAACTAGCCAATCTCAAAGAGACTGGTGGGGCTTTGAAACAATTAGGGGAAATCTATTCCATGAGGCACTCCACTTAGACTCCCTTGCCCCTCCCTGACCTGGCTCCACTGGCCTGGGAATCCCACATTATTTCTGTTCCCTTTCTCCTCAAAAAAAACTTTTTTTTTTTTTCTCTAAACAAATTTGCCTCTTCTTGCCTGGTTGCTTGAGAAAGAAGTAATTCCTGCTGCAGCTCATGAGATGCCGATCCACAGTGGTCTAGGTCAGGACTCAGCCCTGCCACTGAAGCCGGGGATAGTGTCCTGTCTGGAAGAGTAGGTCTGAGCACCCGGGATTTCCATATCACTGCCCCATGCTGAGCTAGGATATGTTACTAATTTGTTTACTTCATGCAATTGCACTTGATCAGTTCAAGTTCTAGAATACTAATTGTTGGTGGTGGTCAAATGCTGCTTCATCCTGTATCTTTGGCATGATGTATTCAAAAGAGGTTAAGACTTAGAGAGCAGTTTTGATAACTTGCTTGACTACTGACACAAACTCCATGTCACTGAATCATAAAAAATCCCAAGTTCAAAATCCTCATTGGAGAGAGAACCTGCAGAAATTGCTAGCTTGAATCTTCATTTTAACAGTTCTCCTCACAATAAAACCATTAGACACTCACATGCAGAACGCTGAAATGGAAACACACACACACACACAACAGCTATGGTGCATGTACACAGTGCAGTCCTCCTCAACTGTATTTAAAAATGACATTTTGCCATTTGCAGCAACATGGATGGAAGTGGATCCACCATCCTTATATTACAAAGCCCCAGTGTTTTCCCATTCATTTGTTATCTGCTTAAAATTACACAAAAGCATTTTGTCATTGCATCCATTTATTTATGACATTCTCTCTCTCTGTTTCTTTGGTGTGGGGTTATCATGTAAGTAGAACCATTCTTCAAGCCTCTATAAATAAGACACAAACTAGGAGGTGAGTTTTGCAACGAGTTTTGCAACCACATGTAAATGATTCTTTGTTTCTATTTACTTACCACTGCCTGTTATTTATTTATTTATTTTTTAGATTTATTTGTGCATACAGAACTGGGGTACAGGCCAGAGGTTCAGGGCCCGGGGGAAGCTTCACCAGAGACAGAGTGGGGAGCGGAACAGGCAGATGGACAAAGTACACTGCTGAGGGGAGCAGTGGGCGGGTCAGGAGAGGTCTGCCACGCCATGTGGTCACCTCCAGGGCAGGCAGGGATCGTACTCATGCGGAAGTGGCTTAAGCTTCTTAGTGCAGCACTTTAACCGGCTGCGCCACCAGGGAGGGCCCCTGCCTGTTAATTTTAATCCTACAATTTTAATACATATAGGAGACGCTCTCATTTAACTTCTGTCACCAATTTTTAAAAACGAAAGCTAATTTATTTTTGTTTTTGTGTTTATAATATTTTAGGATTTTAATCTATAACCTGATGTATTAAGTCAAGAGCAAAAGGTATAAGAAGGAATGATGCAGTAAAACCTTAAACTATGATGAACATTAATTATTTTCTGTTCTAATATATTTTGGCTTTGTAATTCCCTTATACCTGCCTAAAATAGGTTTTCTAATGATTTCATTAAGTGAAACCCCTTAACATTGCTAATGATATTAGTAATAATATTTAATAGATATTAAAGTATGTAATCATTTGTATGTCATTAGATAAACATTTAATCCATTATGTATGATAACAAATACAAGTTTATACTACATAGAGTGCATATATACCCTCTATAAGAGTGTGTATATACATGCATACATACATACATACATATGTACATATATATATGTATATACACACACACACACACAAACACACCCACACACACTCTATAAAATGATGATACATGTAATCGCAAAACAGCAAAACAAAGTTTTTGTGAATACATATAGTGAGCAGGGCAAAGTGATTCTTTATCAGTAAGAAACACATCAATTATATATTGTTCTTGGTGACTGTGTTTATTAAACTTAAATTTTATCTTAATTTGAGAATATTAGATTCCCATTCCATCTAAAATGAATGTTGTGTGTAAGATTATGCCAAAATATTAGCAGCATATTTTATCACATTATTATATTAAAGATGATAGACAGGAATGTTTGGTGAATATTATCTGTAAAAGAACAAGTAAATCATTAGGTGCGTGCCGCGGACCAGCGCGGCAGGAGCAGGAGACAAGTTTCAGGGATTGCAATTCTGGCGCAGGGTGGACACGGATGAGGTTGAGTGACAGACAGACACGACTTCTAGGAGTGCATATCTGAATGTGTTCTATTTTTAAGAGTGCAGAGCATTTATACAGTTTTTCTTGGCAAGCAAATACAGGGGTACAATGATTTTTTTCAATAGAAGCGTGACAGGTAATACGTTAATTTCTTTTTGTTTCTGTGATGTTGCCAGGGACCCGAAAACCAACTTGGGGCCCCAGGAAACCACCGTGTATTCAAGGTTCAGTGCTGCTGAACAAAACCCCTATCTATCACCTATGCCTTTCTAATCCTTTTAATTACTCTCTCCATTCATTTCACAAACCACCTGGTATACAGGAATTAATTGTATAATAATATTAAGGATTGTAAGGGAGTTTCTCGGAAGTAAATCAGTATCGAGAATAGAGGAAGTTACATTCCTATCAAGAGTATCATTAGAAACGAAGCACAGTATCCATAGCATTTTTTTGTTTTGCATCAACAGAATCAGAAAACAAATCAAAAAGTTACAGTGATCATTCGAGAAATAAGCCATTCTTTTATACCTGGAGGGCCACATATTCCCCCCGTGTGCCCGGTACCTTTACTGTGCCAAGCTCTAAGGATTTCTCACTTAGGCGCCACGGGAGGGGACATGGCAGGTGCGATTCTTTCACACAAATATCTGGGAAGGTATTTAAGATGGATTTCATGTTTCAGGAGTCCATTTTTTACTAATTTCCATTTTGCCCTATGCTAGATTTTGTCAAATTAATGTAATGAGGTTATCATATTTTTCATTTCGCTATTAAACACAGTGAAACATAAATATATATATATATATGTGTGTGTGTGTGTACATATATTTACATATATATGCATGTACTTGCATACTTATACACTTTATAAACTAATGTATATAATAACCTAGAATTATAATAAATATATGACTGATAACAATCTAGTCCATATATTAGGCTTTTTCATTAAAAAAAAATAAGAACTAAGAACTGAAAATTAAACAAAATAAAGGAGACAAACTTTAAAAGCAATGCCCTTATATAGAAAAGATAAGTACATGCACCATTCTTGCCAAGACATTCATAATGTTGAGCACATTATTGCCAAACTGTGTGCCATGAGGGTAAGAACTATGCGTGCCTACATTTCTTTCTCAAATGATACTCTAAGACATTTTATAATATAAGTGACATGGGATGAAGAACAATTGCTGTCATTTGGGCATAGTGTAGGTATTTCACTTTAGAGTTTAATAAATCCTCTGATGTACAGAATATAAATCAGCCCTTGCCAGGTGTGTAGATCATATATAAGGGAAACTACTCAACAAAGTTTTATTTATCTTTGAAACTCATCCTAGAAGAAGAGATTTTTTTTTTCTTGTTGGCATTCTTTTGGGCTGTAGGTCAATGAGAAAGAAATGCTCCATAACCCATGATGACAGCATCAGCACTGTGTGAGGCTATAAGAACCATCCTCATGCAAGTAGACATTGGAATGGAATGCCATTCACACAGCTTGATTATGCTAAAGCAGCAATTGGTGATCAACTACATGCATCCTCTGTTTTATGGCAATATTTCACATTTTTGATACTATTAAATTGTAGCAGGGTGGTGCCCACAGAAAAGGGAGGTTCAAGGTAAGGAAGGGTGGAGTTAAGCAGGGAGGAGAAGCTGGACAGGAAACTGGGGAAGGAAGGAGGTTGGATGGAGAGCAAGGACAGCTGGAGGTGCATGGGACAGAGATGTGTGAAGAAGTTTCACTTGCTTCTCAGCCTTGGACTTGTACCAGGGGCTGGGAGGCCTGGAAGGAGACACTTAAACAGAAGTGTTTCGGAGACCATTGGAAGGTTAGCCATGGAAGCAGTTATCTTAATCTTGATTTGTTCTTTTCCTTCAAGACCTGGCCCCTCCCATCTCTTTCCTGTGGGTCCCCACCAAAAGGCGACTTAGACTTCAGGCAGGCTCTCTGGTCTCATTGGCCCTAATTTGGGACAACCCTCTTTAGATGGGCATTTACTCATGAGGGGATGGGTAACTTTGGATGCTTGATTTGGAAATTAGTTTATCTACTCTTTCCCTTCTCTTGTATTTTTTTTTTTTTTATTGCACACTAATTGTTTTAAACTTCCTTTCTATTAAAGGTCCCAGGAACTAGAGTATGGTTCATCTTGATGTGGCCAATGGCAGAACCTATTTAAAACAGGTAAATACAGGGGTTCTGGGGTGCACTTTCCTTTGTCATCTAACAAAGCAATTGCCACAAACTGGATTACATACATAGCACTCTGTGTCACAAATGAGCAAAGCAAGGATTTCAATTTCCACAGTAGAATACTGTGGCAAGGAAAAAGTGTGATTTCATACTTTGACAATGAGTCAGGAGATTATATATTATTTACTAAGACTGGTTAAAGCCCTTTCTTTGAGCTCAAGTAGTTTCGCTCAAGGTCTGTTTAACTCATCATTATCCATGTTCCACTGACAATTATCTAAGTAAGCCGAGTATACTAGTACTACAGATTCTGTTTGGAAAAAATGCAAACACACAAGTGAGCTCCACAGATGAATATGGCTGCTTGGTTACAAAGAACTTTTGCAAGTAGATTCCTTGAGAAATCTCTCCATAGTCTGTCTTCTTTCTGAACATGTAAAATGTTTCAATATTTAATTTCCTATTTGAAAACTGTAAATAGGGAAAAATACTGGGAGAAGACCAGAAGTGCAGGTGTGAAAGAGTTCACCAGAGACAGAGTGGAGGGCAGAAAAGAGGGATTCGTTGAAATACCCTGCAAGGGAGCAGGGGACAAGACTGGAGAAGCCTGACAGGAGGTGGGAGTTGAGTTTCTCTTTTATACACTGTCTTCATGGAACTTCTAATATGGGCAACAGTTGGCATCATTTATCTGCTGGGGTGTCTGGTTTCCATCACATGTCCTGACCTCTGCTTCTGCATTTCTGTAGCTGGACTGTTTTTTCTGGTCCTGATGTTTTATACCCCTGACCCCAAGGTAACCTTATCAATATCTGTCTATTCAAGCCTCCCAGACCTGCCTTCTGGGACTGAGATTTTAACCTTATTGAATTGTACCCCAACAAAAATGTGAACTTGTGAATCAGGTAAATCTAATATAGTTGTTACAAGGAGTGAGAAAAGCAGATGAGAAACACAGCCTGGAGGTTAATGTGAGATAAAGCTCATATGATTGGAAAATGTTATTAAAACATCAGCTACTATCTGGTAGAAACCAATTACAATAATGAATATAATATATTTTATAATTTTTAAATTTAAGTTGTTTTTTAATATTATCGATCACATCTATGAAGTAACCACATTAAATTACTACTTATATTTCAGTAATTAGCGATTGCTAGTCATTAGTGATTATACTGATAAGTAAACAAATTATCTGGTCAATGTTTCATGGTGTGAAAAAATAGTCCTTTGTGGAGAAGTCACCTGAAAATTAATGACATTAATCAAGAAGTTAAATTAGGTACAGCTGATATCAATTCTGACGACGCTAAGTGCTCACTGCTTTATTTTCTTATTTACTTGGCTTAACTCCTTAGCCAGTGTTTATCTTCTCTAGACACTTCAGCATTAAACATGTCTGATAAAAGATTGGTTTATTACAATGATTGTGCTGATGTCACAAAGTCTAATGGCTAATTTTTCAAGCATAATACACTACCCATTTTTACCAAATGATATTTAAGTGATGTGAATTACAGATTGGGTAATGTTTTTTCTAACATTTTTGTACATTTTTAATTTTATATTTATATAATACAGAACATAGATTATGGAGGCTAATTTTCTTGGCTTGATTTCTATTATTACCTTTGTGCTTTATAAGAGTTACTTAGCAAAGTATTCAACTTAACCACATTTTTGTAAAACTGGAATGATATAGCAATAGTGCAATTATGTCAGGAAGTTGACATAATTTTGCAAAGAAGATAATAGAAGTATATCTTAGTGAAGTAGCCAGTCAACTGAATGGCATATAATGATACTTGAATAAATAAAAATTACTCTTGAATTCTTGATACATCTTGAATAAAAATTTATGATATTGTAAATATATCAGTTATTATCAAATTAATATTTAAGTCAATATTCTGGCAGGGAAAAACTGATTTTTTT
>NW_004567111.1:12113649-12126116 GCF_000260355.1 Condylura cristata
AAAAAAAAAGAGTAACAGGATATAAAAAAAAAGCATAGGGAGAGATGCTCAAATTCATTTGTATTTAAATAGGTGCAAACTGAATCAATAAAGGATTTTATTTCTCTACAACAGAATGATAAAATGCATAAAACAAGACAATGTTTGCTGGTGATGGGAAATATATGAATGTGAGTACTATGCACAGAGCATGGAACAGTAGATTGCATGGAATCAGGCAAATGCACTCTCCTACCCAAATACTATTCCCAAGTATATCTTTCCAATAAATCATGTAAGGTGCTTATTCCAATTTAATTTGCTACCTATGCCCTGGAGAAAAGGTAGTGATCATAATGACACAACCTCCCAAATGCAGAAATTACAGACAAAACAGAGTACCTACAGTAGTCAGGACTGTGCAATGTGAAAGGCTCTTAATTTTTCATGCTTCTATATATTGTACTTAAAATGAATGCACATTTAATTTTATTTATTAATGCATTACATAGTATTTTCATAAAACAAAGCATATAAATAAGTATGTTGTTAAATTATTTTTATTTTAAGTAATATATCAAATTGATTTAATACCACATCACTGGCACCTCTTCAGGCTAAATATTATGATTAATTTTGAAGTTTTAATTTTTGCTCAAATATACTAGATAATTGTATTCATTGATGTTGCTAAGATAGCTTTTATTAACATGGAAAAGTATTTTGACATCTTTAATTACCTTTCTTTCACTACAATAGTAACAATGTTTTACTTCTATTTATTTTAAAATAATATGTATTATGTCTTTATCATCCCAATTAACTCTAATGGAGAAGCACATTACAATGACTCAAGTCAATATAGAAGTTATACAAATCAATGTAGAGACAGCTAGTTTTTGGGCTTACTAGACTTCAAGCACCACTGTGTAGATTTTATGTTTTTTTTTTTTTATTTTCATGAGAAACTTTGAAGATAGAACCACTATGCTAATGACTTTGTATGTTAAAGAAACTTATTTACATATACATAAGGTGATGATGCAACTGGAAGATGGAAGATGATAAGATTCAAACTGAAAATAACTGACCTCATCATCACTATTTAGAACACCTAGCTCTACTGTCAAATAAATATGTGATTTCTTTAAGCAAAATCTCTCGCTAACCCATGTGAATAGCCTGAGTAATTGATACAAATAGTTGCTTTAGATTCATATCTGGAAATTTATTTTTTGGTTATTGATGAGGGAGTACTATCATAATAATCTTGTCCAAGAGCCCACAACATAGGAAAATACATGTGTCGGCCCTCCATGGTGGGCCGGGTTAAAGCACTGCACTGAAAAGCTAAAGCCACTTCCACATGAGTTGGATCCCTGCCTGCCCCGGAGGTGACCACATGGCAGCCCGCTGCTCCCCTCAGCAGTGTACTTCGTCGATCTGCCTGTTCTGCTCCCCACTCTGTCTCTGGTGAGGCCTCTAGCCGCCCCTAAGTGTCTGGCCTGTACCCCAGTTCTGTATGTACAAATAAATAAATCTTAAAAAAATATATACATGTGTCAAAATAAGTACTTCTGACACCAAACAAGCAAGCGACAAAAGAAAATAGTTATAAGTTAGCTATCAAAATTAAAGTGTTGTGTTTCAAAAGACAATATTAAACTATGAAAACAAAACAACCAACTAATAGAAACATAATTTTGAAATCACAGACCTAACTCAGAGCTTTTATCTAGAAAGCAAAGCACAGATTTTGCAATTCATTAATAGAAAGAAAAAATACCTCAAATAATATATGACTAGGGATCTGAATAAACAATGTTGAAGAGAAGACAGGAAAATCACAAGAACAACAAAAACACTTCAAAATATACTCAACATTCTTAACCGCCTGCAGAAGACAAATTAAAACCCAAATGAGATACCACTTAGTGTCCATGAGGATACCTATTTGTATAGCCAAAATATGGATATTTGCAAGCATTGGTGTGGAAGTAAAGCCATTTGAAAGCCCAAACACAGGTGGAGCCTATGGTGTAGTGATTTGGGAACTAAGCTGGCAGCTCATTAAAAGGTTAAAGACAGAGTTCCTATTCAGGGGCAATTTTAGTTTCAAATATATTTTCTAGAAAAGTGACAGCATATATCCACATACAACCATGCACACACGTGCTCAAAGCAACATGACTTCGATGAACCAAAACGTGGCAAATCCCCAAACGCTCATCAACATGTCATGGCCAGTGAATGTGGTATACTCATATCCCAGATGATCGGACCATAACAGGGAGTGGCATACTGGTACATCCTATGACATGGGTGAAAGCACTATATTAAGGGAACAATACCATAGTGTGATTCAATTTATATGAAATGGCCAGCATAGGCAAGTGCATGGAGAGAGTAAGGTAATTGGCACTGTGACATTGGGCAAAATAAAGACAATAAATCAAAGATATAAGACTTCTTTTAGGAGTGATGAAAATTTGCTAAAATGAATCGTGTAGTGATGACTGCACAACTCTCTGCATATTATTTTATAAGTCTTCCTAACTTGAAACAGTCTCCTATCTAGATAAGACATATAGAAGCGGTAATAAATAATGAGAGCTAATACAACGCATTCACCATCCTCACCTCCACTTTCTCCTATGTGTTCAGTTCACCCATGCAGGCATGCTGAAGTGATGTGGAAAAAAATCAATGAGACTGGTGCAGAAGGAGGAGGGGAGCTAGTTGTTCATACGTATCTTTTACTTTTTTTGGAATTTGTACAAGCTGTCATTCCAACAACAGACTATGACTACACAAGACATTTCACAATGTAATGAAGAGCATACTATCTATTCTAAATATTGGTTCTGATTCTTGAAGACCCATAGATGTGACCATCAACCATATTTGCCAATGTACAATTCCTTTAATCAAAAGGCTTGTTTGCTTTTGCATTAAATAAAATTCCACAATCAGCCTTGTTTAGTAAACAAACAAACAAAAAATAAATTGAATAGGAGGCTGTAGAACCGAGACTCTGGCCTATGCAGATTGAGTTTGTAGCTGTTCTGCACACCTCGTGAAACTCCGGAGAGGTTACCCAGGCCATCTGCCCGAACTTCCATGTGTTCTTCTGTAGCACAGGCAGTTGCTCCCCTGGCATATTCTTTCTATGACAGGTACTGGAGGGAGCACATGACTTGCCTCTGTTCATTTGCATCTACTAGCCACACATTGGATAAATTCATTCCCATGATCCGGCCAATGAGGTGAATGAACTGAGAGCAATATACCAGGAGTTCAGAGTGAAGGTGTGAGTGTAGAACACCGTTCCAAGTAAGAAAGGATTAATAACCACTGTTTACTCTATCACAACATCATGGACTCTTTGAATTGGTCCTGCAACATTTGAAGGTTACAAGTTGTGCTTTTCTTGTCCCTATCTTCCCATCAGCCCCTGCAGCCCAGGAGTCTCTTTTGTATGTTCGCTAAGTTTCTACTTGTTGTTAGTTTCTCATGCTATCCTGCTACCAAACAGCTTTAAACATACTGAATTTACCCTGTGTGAATTCAGAATACCCAAAGCAATACCACCACAGCCAAATGTGTCTCCTTAGAACAATTGCATTTTAATAGCAGAACACATTTTATCCAGAAAGAATAACACTGTGGTCAGATATCTTAACTAATTTTAAAGTAGGTTTTTAGATGTGTCATAATACAGTGTTATTCAAAACTGTCAGTTTATTTTAGTTGCTTAAGGAGTTTTAAGTGTTTGTTAAAAAGTAAGTTGTGGCCCTCCCTGGTGGCGCAGCAGGTTGAAGCACAGCACTGAGAATCTGAAGCCACTTCCGCATGAGTTCGATTCCCGCCTGCCGCCTGCCCCGGAGGAGACCACATGGCGAGCCAGACCTCTCCTGACCCGCCCGCTGCTCCCCTCAGCAGTGTACTTCGTCAATCTGCCTGTTCTGCTCCCCACTCTGTCTCTGGTGAAGCCTCTCACCGTCCCTGAGCCTCTGGCCTGTACCCCAGTTCTGTATGAATAAATAAATAAATCTTTAAAAAAAAAAAAAAGTAAGTTGTATTCTTAAAACAGATTCTTATATTTATTTCATTCGATCAGGGCACTTATATTACATTTCACTGCCTTACTCTCAGTAAAGCATGTTGCTTTAAAGGCCATCTCATTGGTTTTGCTCTGTCTCTGGCTTTCAATTCTAAGTATGACTATTTAATAATATCCCCCCCCCCAAAGTTTTCACAGACTAAATGCCCAGCCCACATTCTGTAGACTCCATAAGTAGATTGATTTTGAACACTATGATTTATACAGATTGGTCTGTAAAGCTTTCTAAGCCCTTTTTCAATGTCAGAACTCTCCTACTAGTCTTTTCTGTAATATACTGGTACAAATCATCAGATCCTTACTTAAAGTTAATTTCAGTATAATTATTCATGAAATCATAATGAAGCAAAAAATATAAATTTTAAGTAACATTCACAAAATAGGTGCTGTAAATGGTGAATGTCAGGATAAAGGATTTACAAAAAAGGGTATTTTTTTTTTTAATATTTTATGTAGAAGAACTAGGGTGTAGGCCAGAAGTTAGAGATGGGGAAGCACCTAGATGATTCACCAGAGACAGAGTGAGGACAGAACAGTGGATCTACTGAAATATACTGCTGAGGGGCAGTGGGCAAGAGAGGTCTTCTGTGCCATGTGTGCCAGCTTCCTGACTGGGTATCCAATCGGAATAGTAGTGGAGACAGTGCTGATTTAAACCCTAAGCCAGGAGGCACTGTGAAGGTAACAAAGAAAAACCCTCTCCTAAGAAAAATTCTTGTTCTTAAGGAAAATTCTTAAGAAAAAATCTGCTAAATTTCCCATTACTGTATCATGCAATGTTTATAATGTAATTCCACCACAAGAGGACTAAATCGTTCTTGGTTTAATGCTGCTGTACTTGCTGTGTGACCTTAGGAAAATTATTTGAGCAAATTAAATATTAGTTTTATTATCTGTAACTCAAAGTTATGTTAAAGATTATTCTAAAAATATATGAAAACTACTGGCTGTATTATATGCATTCATGACAACATTTTTATATTGTCATTTAAATTGGATACTTAAGTTTTAATTTACATCTTCACATAGTGCATACAATTTTTTAAAATAATGTGAATTGGAAATAATGCATACAATTATTCTCTTTTTCCACTGAGGTGGGAACAATTATATTATGAAGAAAAGTGCTGTTGCTTCTTGGGGTAGACATTAGGATAAAGTCAAAATTTTATCAATGCAAATAAAAGTAAAGACAGACAAAGTTTAGAAAATCTAATAAGGCAACAAAACAAATAAACAACAAAAGCAAATGTGTTATTCATGGCTGCCAGTTTCTTGAATTAATTTGTGTTGACTTTGCTTTTATTCTTCCTGTTAATACATATGTACCCTAATAAATATACTATTTTATGTTTTTATGTAGTGACCTTCACAAAGAAAAAATAAACTGGGGAATATTTTTTTTAAGTTTTATTTTATTTATTTATGTATACAAGAGCTGGGGTGAGACCAGAGGTACTTGGAAGGTGGGTGAAATAATTCACCAGAGACAGAGTAGTTAACGAGACAGGTGGACTGGGTCATTCCTGGTGGCTGGACAGGGTAAAGCACAGCACTGTGAGGCAAGCCACAGCCAGTGCAACACAAGTTTGATTCCTGGCCAGGGAGGTGACCCACATGTCACAGCAGAACTCTCCTGTCCTTCCCACTGCTCCCCTCACCAGTGTACTTTGTTGATCTGCCTATTCTGTTCCCCACTCTATCTCTGGTGAATCCTCTCACCGCCTCTGCAACTCTAGTCTGAACCCCAGTTCTGTATGCATGAATACATAAATCTTAAACAAAACAAAACAAAACAAAACAAAACAACTAACTGAAATACAATGTTGAGGTGAGGGAACAGTTGGTGAGACAGGAGAGGTCTGCTGTGCCATATGGGTCACCTCTATGATCAGGGATGGAACTAGATCCACAGGGACTGCAGGCAATTAAGCACTGAAATCTAACCCCATGTGCCACCAGGGAGACCCTGGGAATGTTTTCAATAAGATCACTAGTTCATAAGAGTTAACCATGATACAAATGTTTTATGCAGCAAGTCAATATATTACTGTGCCATAAATTACTATGCTATTTCCTAATGGAAAAGGCAATATAAAATATAATCATTGTTTCAAGCTATTAACAAATTTCCATCATTATTCTTTATTCAATTCCCTACTCTAATTTATTTTTTTTACCTATAAAAGTGATTCTTGGACATAAAATGTACTAGTTCCAAATCTAAATGCAAGTGAGGTAGAAATCATAATAGGTTACAAAAACAGCTTCTTTTTTACTCACTTCTGCCATTCTTCAGGGTGAATGTTGGGATAATGTAAATGTCTATTCGTCTAAGGAAAGTCAGGTAATGAATCAGATGAAAAAAGACAGTTCTCTTAGTCGTAAAAGCAGATCACATATCTAATAATTTTGTTCTTAACACTCATATACAGTAGTGCCCTTCCTGGTGGCACAGTGGGTTAAAGCTCAACACTGTGAGACTGTCCACAGACACTGCTGCATGATTTCGATCCCTGGGCAGGAAAGTGACCCACATGGCACAGCCGACCTTTCCTGTTTCTCCTGCTGCTCCCATCTACAGTGTATTTCAGTAGATCTCCTATTCTGTTCCCCAGTTTATCTCTGGTGAATCCTCTCACCACCACCCCTAACCCTGTATCTCTGGTCTGTGCTCCATTTCTCATATGCATAAATACATATTAAAAAAAAACAACACTCATATACTGTAAGGGCATGCATTAATCCACTCTTTTTATTATATGACAAAATTCAGTAAAATGAGACCTTTTTTTCTCATTTCCCACATATTTTTCTATTTTTCCTTAAAGTTTCTTAAGAATTATTATGCATTAAAGAAGAAGCAGTATGCTATTTTTTCTGTACATGTGCTTGGGAAAAAATGCTATTAAAAATACATAAAAAAATGACTAGGGCCCTCTCTGGTGGTCCAAGTTGTTAAAAGTGCATCACTAAGAAACTAGCCAAGCCACTTCAGCAAGAGCTGGACCCCTAGCTGGAGAGGGACGTGACCCACATGGTGCACCCACTGCTCCCCTCAGCAGTGTTCATCTATCTGCCTGTTCTGCTCCCCACTCTGTCTCTGGTGGATCCTCTCACTGCCCCCTGCACCTCTGGCCTGTACCCCAGTTCTATATGCATAAATAGCTTTTTTTTTTTTAGAGAAAAGATAGCTAATAACATATAATATTTCACTTAAGTTATTACAGTGACTGCAAACAACAGATTTCAATTTTTGAAAGATGATAATTGTTGAGTATCTGATTTAAATTACTTGTCTTGTTTAAAGCCAATAACAAAGCCATACCTGCAATTTGAGATAGAAGACCCGGATCCTTAAGAAGTAGCTATTTTCACTGACATCAAACCATACGTCAAGCCATGAAAATATACTATCAAATCCAATTAAAATTATATGCTGCATTTACTATGATGAATATATTTCTAGATGAAAGATATTTTGGGAACCCTTCAACAATCTTTTTTGACAGACTATCATTGATGCTGAGATACAGAGATGACTAATATGTCAAGTGTCTTTATTCACAAAGCTTATATGTTAGTGAGGAAAACAAAATAGAAATAAAAAAAATAAATATGACATATTGAGGTCTTGATAACATCAATGAGGAAATATGATTTTCTGCAATGGATACTTACAGAAGATGGCCTTTTTTTTTTTTTCAGGAAGATAATCAATGGGGGATCTATTAATATATGAATATTTCAAATTATACCTAAAAATGCTATTGAAAGAAATCAATTAAAACTACTTTGGAAGAAGTGGAATAAAGATGAATAGCTAGTTGAATTTATTTTCTTAAAGAACCTACTGACACAATTGCTATGGCAGGTGGAGTGAAATGAAGGAACAGAATGTTTGTGTATTTTTGATTTGATTAACCTGACCATGGAGCCGTGAATAGGTGAAAAATAATTCACTGGAGAAGCAAAGTGCTGTAGAGGTCCAGTTGTTTTGCTTTAAATTTATTAAGTCAAAGATATCTACACAAATGTACATTTTAAGTACGCAGTTGGGTGAAAGGTATAGGCACACAGATATTTTTTTAATGGCAAAGGTATAAAGAAAGATCACATAGAGAGAAAATCAAAGCTGTAAAATTTGAGAGCTTGTGGTTAAACATAACTCATTTTATCATTTAGGGTAGAAACCTCAGAAAAAAGATTAAAAAGGAGTGGCGAGTAAGGAAAGAAGGAAGGGCTGAGTAATATTGTATCTTTGGGAGAGAGGACACGTGTCAAGAAAATATATTTTTCCAACGATGTGCTATATGCTGCTATAAAGATTACTGTACATACTGGGTCTTTGAAAACTTTGGTAAGCCAGATAATTCTTTTGGTGCAACAGAGGACTTTTGTGAACATTAGTAAGAAATAATTAAAAGATACCTTGCATTCACAAGGGTGAGAGTTTTTTATTTTTTCCTTATGAAATGGAAATGATAGATTTTGAATTAATAATGACAAATTATTTCACAAGAGAAAGGAAAGAGAATGTGCAACACAGAGAATATTTGTAAGCAATAAAGTACTCTAGAAGAAGAGGAAGAAATTTGGATAACACAAAAAAAGAACTTCCATAAGTATAGGAGTAAAATTTAAACTACAGACTAGATAAAGAAAATAGCCAGAGGTAGACAAGGTTATGAAATCTAAAGTCTATGTGAAGTTGTTAGTGTTTTACAGAAAGAATGACAACTAGTCAAATCACCCAGAAACACAAGGAATGAAATGCAGATTTAGACCTGTGCACATTCATTGGGCTTCAAGAGTCGCTAAAGATCCCAATTTCTCACATTTTTAATGTAATATATTTAATGCCTCTTTTCTGTTTCAAAATTATCTATGCCAGGAAATTAACTACATAATCATCCAAAGTTTAGAGTGACAGCAATGACTACAATGCAGTAGGTGGTAAAATAATTCATAGCATTATGTATGGTCTGAGAATGTTGTGTGTCTGTGTGTGTGTGGTGTACACAGTGGGTTAAAGGTGAGACACTTATAATATTTTGGAATAATTAAGGAGTAATAGTAAGGGGTCAAGGATATATATGCATGTGTGTTTCTGCAATTAATTTTGGACTTCTTTAATTCAATATATGATAATGAAAAATAACCAAATATATAATAAGTTTCATATTTTGAAATTGACTTTATTACTGAAATTATCATTTTCAGCTTATGAGCAGTAAGTGTATTAAGGCCGTTTCTTTTATACAAATATACATACATGCATGCACACACACATGTGTACACATAAATATGTATATATGCACATACATACATAAACATATTTATGTATGTATTCGCATAAAAGAAATATCCTTATACATATATGTATATGCATGTATCTATACATATATGCATAGATACATACATGTATGTGTACATACATGTATATACATATCTGTATAAAAGAAATGACCTTAATGCACTTACTGCTCATAAGTTGAAAATGATAATTTCAGAAACACCCATGCATATATATCCTTGATCCCTTACTATTACTCCTTATATATATATATATATATATATATACACACACCCCGATGGCATTAATAAAGCATTCATTTTTATTACAGTATTTTTATATTTATTTCTGAAATTGTGTGTGCCTGTGTGTATGCTGAAATAGTTTCTGAAACCATTGTACACAAATACATGAAGTACAAATGCTTCAATTGCTCAATTATTAATTTAGGAGGTTTCTTGATTCTTTGATTGGTTTGTCTTCTACAGTAATCATTGTAAATATTAATTACAACACTGAAATAAATCAACAAAGATAATAAATTCTCCCATCTCATGTATAGGTGGTTATGTTTAAAACTATGCAACTCTAGGAAGAAAGAGTAAATATGAGGTGATATTTAATATATTTCTATTTGGTGGGCAGTTTAGATTTATTACTAGATTATTTAGTGGTATAATGTTGCATCTGCTGGTACATATATAATTAATTTGTGATTATAGTGAAGTAGCTGAAGGGAAACAACCTGCAAACTCAACTCTACAATAAAGTATAGCTTATAAATATCAAAGACCAAATTTAAACTCAAACGAAGAATAAATAAGTCTTTTCCATAATTGACTACATAATAAGGTTATATTTTTGAGGCAGCATTTCTTAAATATAGTTATATGTTTTCTGTTTGCCTAAAGCTACTGTGTATCAAAATACTTAAAATCACACGAGATGTTTTATTCAAATGGGAGAAGGCAAGTGATGAACAAAAGGAAAATGATTGTGGAAGAAACATTACATTTAGCATAAAAATTACAAAAGAAATGGTAGATCAGGAAAATGTAGTCAAATTGGCAAAGAAGAAAATTATACCATTTACAGTTTTCATGGCATAGGACTTTATATTAAAGTGTACAATTTATATTAAATTTAACACCATAACCTGTTTGAATATTAGAAAATAATATTCAAGTGGATAATATTTCATAGCAGTTTGCCCTAAAATTTTGATTAATAAATGTATAATCTTCATACATATAAATTACCATAATGGAAGGTATATGTTCATAAAATACAACTAAAATGCTTGATTTCATAGCACCTTCCCCTTAGTAAAGCACAAAAGAGACTTTCTAAATAATTAAACCATAAGAAGATACGACTTGTTTATGATGAATGTGGCTAACTCTGCAGGACCTCAAGTGCACCTGTCCACCCTGGCTAATGTTGTGCATGGGTGAGCACACTCCCCAGTAAGGCCCACACACAAGTCAGCAGAGCACAGTGCACTCTGTCCTGCAAATAGCTGCAGCCCACTACGTTGTTTAAAGTAGAAGTTACAAGAAGCCCGGTCCTGTACAAACATGCATCCTACTCCCTGCCTTGGGAACATTTCCTGTTTTTCCCTACATGAAGAGACCCATGGACAGTCCTAATAAACAGACTCAGGACCCCAGACCCCAGGCTCCTGCTTCATTTTTTCGCATCTGCGGAGTCTCTTATTTTCGGGGGAACACAGCGGTCAGCACACCCCTTAGTGGGTTAGCAACAGATGACTATAATAACATTGATAATCTAATGAAAATATATCAGTTTTATAATGAACTATATATGAAAGTTGCAGAAACCAAGCCCTCCAGAGTCTCCAATTAGATTAAATTTCTCTATATATAGTTTTATTCTATGCGATATATGAAAGCTACTTAACTTCTGACATTATCATTACAATGAGATGCACTTATTCTAGGAAAACAAATAGAGTGTATAATATGAGCAGTGAACTTTGTGTGCTACTGCACTTATAACCAGCACCCTCTTTTCAGCTCCGAGGAACCTTGACAACCAACATAGCAGCCATGAAATCCAGCAAACTAGGTACCATAGGAAAGAGAGTCTGCACAGCAGGTTTACATGGCTCTGAAAATCCACATCACTAGAGCATTATCAGTATTTGCTTACTGGGTGTCTTTCTGAATAAGTTACTTGTGTTGGACTTAATTATTTGAAAGAACTTACTCAAAGAGAAAAATCCTATACCTGTTTTTGTTTTTTGGTCAACAAGTCAGTAGTTACTGTGTTAGATCACTGTGACTAATCCAGTGATATCACCAGGAACACACAAGAGATTAGTCAACACCTTTAAAAAAAAAATCAAAAAATGATACAACTACAGAGTGCTGACAAGTTCTCATATTCTTTAGAAAGTCATGTGCCTATACCTGTGCCTGTATAAGTACTAGGATATTTCTAGATGACCTGAATTTAAAACTTGTGGTTTATTCCCATGTGGCTCTCTGCAAGCAGTTAGTGGAGTGGAAGGCACAGATGTGAACTGAAAGAGAATTGAACATGGCCCAAGATGCACACACAAAGCATTTAGCCAAGGGTTGGAGGCTGGATGGTTCAAAATCTTGAGGGATTATGCAAGGTTTCATCCTCCACAGATCTGTTTTAACTGTAATTCTATTTTTTCACCAAACCAATTACTTTTAACATGGAAACTAGTGTAAAGTTTTTCTTCAGTGGACTAAATAAATAAAAATATTCCTTTTAGCTGCTCTTGTATAATCTATTAAGTAAAGAAAATATGATAAACAGAAATCACACAACTATTTAAGTATCAACTAAATATTTTTAGTGTGTAACTGACTTCTAACAATGAGTGATTTTCAATAATTCAAGCTACTTAATTAAAAATTTATGTGAGGCCCTCCCTGGTGGCGCAGCGGGTTAAAGCACTGCACTGAGAATCTAAAGCCGCTTCCGCATGAGTTAGATTCCCACCTGCCCCGGAGGTGACCACATGGCGTGGCAGACCTCTCCTGGCCCGCCCGCTGCTCCCCTCAGCAGTGTACT
>NW_004567111.1:12127046-12191181 GCF_000260355.1 Condylura cristata
AAGTACACTGCGGAGGGGAGCAGCGGGCGAGTCAGGAGAGGTCTTCACGCCATGGTCACCTCCAGGGCAGGCGGGAATCGAACTCATGCGGAAGTGGCTTTAGCTTCTCAGTGCAATGCTTTAACCGACTGCGCCACCAGGGAGGGCCTAACGTGCTACATTTTTAAGGCTGTTGGCAGATGTGCACTCCTGAATGACAGACAGAATAAATACCGGGGCTAGATTTTCAGCATCGCTGTCCTCTTCTAGAGTCCCAGTTCCCACAGAGTGATTGAAGGAAGTCCACATGACATATGCAAGTATAGTAGATTGTGTTACAGAAGAACTCCAAGTTGGAATAAATAGACTCATCTTTAATGTGAAATTAGCAACACTGATATTGTTTCTGAGGGGGAAATTATTGTAACTGTTGTAACTGTACTTCAGAGTAAACAAGTCAATCATTTTTTACACAGTAAGGCAGGCTACCTACACAAGGTCGCCACACAAGGTTTCAAGGTTGGTGCCTATGCAGATATCCTTGAAAATGCAGTTAAAAACAAAGACACTACCTGCTGGCATCCCACAGGAGAACCTCTTAAAAAAAAAAAAATTAGAAACACTATCTCCTGCAGATAATAAACCCTGGAGGAATGCACTTGCCTAGAAGCAGCTTATATTGGTTATTTACCAGCCATTTCTGGTATCTTCAAGGGAATGATAACCGGAATGAACACTCTTTTACTCCAAGGTTTTCTTCAAAACTAAGGCTACCTCAGAGAATAGAGTTAAGATAAAAGACAAAGAATTTTCAATTCACACCTCTTCTTATTAAGGTAAACATTTCACTGCTACCAATGTAGAGAATAAAAAAGAAAATCTAATATTACATAGGCTTATCATATTTCTTAGGATTGCCATAGCAGAAGTCTCTTTGGAAATTAGAACTGGCTACTTCAATACATGTTATTTAATACAGAAGATACACACAGGCAATGAGTTTTTTCCAATGTCACTCAGCTTGACTTTAAAACATGCTCTGTGGAGGTGATGCCTGTCTAGGACTGTAAAGGTTCTAGATTTTGCTTAAGAACAACGTTCTCAGCTAGAGTTTTATGGTACTTCCTGAAGACGTGAGATACACAGACCCAGGATAAAGCACAGTTAATCTCACATTCTCCCAGGCCAGCTGTTTCAAAGAGGGGTAGATGGATACAGCTCACAGACAGAGGACATCAAGTTCCAGGAGATGACCCTCGAACTTTGGAAATTCCATTTTTTTTTTTAACTATCTGTGGCATAGATGTTTCTTTTCTATATATGGTAGAACAAAAAGGTCTGCCATCACTAAGAAGTAACTGATTCTGATTTTTTTTTAAAGATTTATTTATTTATTTGTACAGAACTGGGGAACAGGCCAGAGATGCGGAGGGTGAGATCATTCACCAGACAGAGTGGAAGCAGAACAGGCAGATCCACGAAGCACACTGCTGAGGGGAGCAGCGGGCGGACCAGGAGAGGTCTGCCACGCCATGTGGTCGCCTCCGGGGCAGGCGGGAATCGAACTCATGAGGAAGTGGCTTTAGTTCTTAGTGCAGTGCAGTATGTCTATTCACTATAAAAATAATTTAAGTCCCTCCCTGGTGGCACAACGGGTTAGGACACAGCACTGCAAGCTAGCTACAGCCACTTCAGTGCCAGTTGGATCCCCAACCCCGGAGGTGACCCACATGGCACAACAGACCTCTCCTGACCACTGACTGCTCCCCTCAGCAATGTACTTCATCGATCTGACTTTGCTGCTCCCCACTCTGTCTCTGGTGAGTGCTCTCACCACCCCTGCACCTCTGGCTTGTACTCCAGTTCTGAATGAAAAAAATAAATCTTTAAAAAATATTAAGCATTTGGTATAATATGAATGGCTACTTGTTTCAGTTCTTAAAAGAAATGGAATTACATAAACATACATATCTTTATTAATTTACATGGGGAGTTATTTCTCAACAATGCAAGGCCAAGTCAAGCTGTTACTAATGATGAATTGTAGCAGCAGGTTTTGCTAGTGGTTCTTTGCAGTAGTGCTTAATTTAATCACACGTTAACTGAATTATGTTTAAATGTGAATGTGGCCCCTTTACAAGGTAGTAAGGAAAATCTTTTGATTTTATTTTCTTGTCAAATCATCTGAGCAAATATTAACTCTGTAAAGTTGGAATTCTTTGCATGGTAAGAAATGCCGGTGATAATAAACTGTTAATAAAGGTAAATAAGATCACCATGGAAACACACCAAAGAAGATTTTAAGTGAATTTGAGTTTCAAAATGTGATCTAACTATTTCACAGAAGGGAGAGCAAGAGAAAGAAAATTATCTATTTTGGGTCAAATGGCTCTAATAGAGACACTGTGATATGTCACTGAGGAAGATTATGTCTTTACTAATGTACAAACTCTCGCTTCCTAAAGATTCCTTGTGTATAATCTGGTGGAAATAAGTGACATAACTCTCTTTGAAGATTTAATCTACAGGCAATCATTTACATTTGTCAGTTAGTATGTTCTTCATAAGCTGTTTTTCATCATGAGTTTTTTATTTTTTTTTTCATATACTCCACCCATTGATAGGGTAAGGTATCAAAAGTCAAATAACATACTGATACATTCTTTGAGGTGATCAATTAAGATGACATATTGATAAGATAGCATCCTGTGAGTGATATAAAATAGAGCATGGCTATCTTCTCAGTTATTTCACAGTTGTATACACTCTATGAAATGTTAACGTGAAGAGAATTCATTAAAAAAAAAAAGATGAGACACTCAATCCAGTCATCCTTGAGTGAACTGAGTGCAACTTGGTGACAAGTATATTGCTGATAACTCACTTTTGGAAGGACATAAAGCACATTAATATACAGTCGATGGCACAAGATGACAGATGTAGACTTGAAGATGGAATATATTAAACTGGCTACCTTAAAAAAAATGTTTAGTTAATATTGGCTTACATTACAATTTCCGAAGAAAAAGTATGGGATTCCCACCACACCTTCAGGTATTGTTGCCAAAGTGCAACGATATTGAACCAACCTCCAAAGGACCTATAGTTTGCTGCCACAGACCCTGTCTCTCTCCCCCTTCTCCTGGGGGGGGGTATACCCCCCTTCCACAATCATATTTCAAGGATTCTAATCTGACAGTCCTATTAAACACATATCTGATACTGTGCATTTCCCAACATCATAGTTTTCATTAGTATCTGTAGCAATACCAGCTATGGTGACTTGATTATTACTAGCCCCAAATGTCCATATGTATTTTGGGAGTTTGGCGATTGGTTTTGGAATATGGTGTCAGGCAAAATAATGATCCAAAAGATTTGGCATAAAAGTAAATGGCTTGCTAAAGGAAAATTAAAAAAATGTTTTGATAAGATATGGACATGCCTGTAAATATACATGGAGAGAATGCACAGTTATAATTGGATAACTAACTGAACTGTCTATTTAAAAGCTACATGCTATGAAACTTCAGGGCGTAGACTATAGTCTCCAACAAGAATGGTATGACATTCTGAAACCAATTTAGATTCTCTCATTAAAGATCAGCAAGTTCCTGTGGAGAAGAAAAGAATGTGTCAAAAATCAGTTTGTGGGAGAAATGAGATAAAATTTAAAATTTTACCAGAAATCTCTATTTTATAGTTCTCTAATAGTCTTGTTAGTGCAGAAAAAGGTGAGAATTTATTCCTGCTGTGCAACTGTTTGAGTTTGGGCAAATAAGGAGACTTCACTGTGTCACCCATAACTATGATGTGGGGACACAGGGAGTGTTAAATGATGATAAAGAGGAGGGTGGCAATGTAAATTATGTACTGTGCATCTGGAATGTCCGTGAACCAGACAGTGTGGAAATGGCTGAGCAGCAGCTTTTAGTAGAGGCCTCGGTCATTTGGAATTTGCAATACATGGAAATGTTTAATTCTCTTTGGAAAAAAATGCAAAATGAAACTGTCATTGTAAATGATTTATGATCTGTCAATCACAGAATTGATATAATACAGCTATACAACAAAGGGTTGCATGGTATTTGCATAATCAGTAAAAATAAATAGTATACAGTGATGGCTCCTCAGGATAAGAGAATATTTTGGAGGCTGAAATAAAACCACCTATAATATGACACCTATAGAAACCAATTGAACTGAAAAAAATGTGTTTTTCTAAGAAAATATGCACACTTGATTATGTATCTCCTTCAACACATAAAATAGTTAAGAGTGGATGATGGGGGAAAAGTGTGACTAAGATGATTAAATTATTTCAAAAGACCCATAAAAGGACATAGTAATAATTAAATTGATTTTGAAAGGAACTTCTTTCCATCAGCCAACTCAAATCTTGGTATCATATGGGATTTTGTTCACTTTTTATTTCATAAAATGCAGAAACAAATATTGTAAAAGAAGTAAAGTAAAACAAAATGAGGTATCTGTATTAAGGAGGTATTGACTGAGGTCTCTGTGTAAACTAGATTAGGTATTAAACTCTTGGCACTGAAAGCATCGCTAAATCGTGCTGGTATTCACTCATTTCTTATCACTTTATTGTGTTGCTGGCTATGTGTTCTGGCCAAAGTCACACTGAAGTTCACAGTCAATGATCCATTAAGTGCATGTGAACACTGTGTATCTACTTCTTGCCACGGACAGAGAAGCCTCTTCTCAGGTATGTGAGGTTTTATCTCAAAATTCATCGCAGGCCCTCACAATAGTGGAGACACATCCTCATATAGCTCTTCACAAATACTGGGTATGATTTTATTCACACACTCCATATCTCCTCATTAGTACTGTGCTCAGTCAAAGGTATTCATTCTCAGATTTGGACAAGCCTTTCTAAATTAAAGCTCAGTTTCATCATATCCTTACCTGGGCATCCGTGTTTATGCAATGGGGGTCAGAAAGGCAGCTGCATATTGTCTGCTAAGCTTGCAGTTATAACTTTCCTACAATATCTGGTCCCAGTTTTAAGCTTAAGGATACGAATGTCATTTCAGTTCCAAAGCTGTTCCCAGATACGATTGCGACTGAATAACTAGCACATCTTGCAGCAGTATAATACATAGTTACATTATTAAAGTGGTAAGACATCTGTGCTGCTGAGATTTGTAACCCTCAAAACTTAGGCAAAGTGTACTGGGATTCAGTGATATAAAACTGTTCCATTTGTATAGGACAGGCATACGCAGTGAATTTGTAGGATATGTAGTTATAGACTTTGGATGGCAGGAGCCATGAAATATATACTGGTATTAATCACAGTGGAGGGGTGGGGGAGTGCCAAGTAGATATAGATCAAGTAGGAGAATCAGAACTGTCTACATATATTTTTATAAATTAGCTGCCTAGAGAATCATGTATTATTCAAATCAGAAGAACAACTTGTTATTCTAACACATTACCTCCTTATGTATTTATGTTTTTGAATGCAAAACAGAAGGATGAATTCAGGATGAGAAACCTTAATGATTTACTTTTGAGAGAATTTCTAATAACTATTTTGCTGCAGTTTTATGTGCAGTGGATTTTAATAAAGTAAATGTCACAGGAGATTGAATGAGTTATGCTACATATCAGAATGTTCAGATTATAATTTATCACTTGCAAAAGAGACATAAATTATGCTATTATTTTGTGAAAATGTCTTTCTGAAATCTAATTGCAGGTCAAGTAGTAGCAATACACAATAACTAAGTTGAGAATTCTTTGAAATTAATTTTGAGGTGAATTTTAACTACATGAACATAAGAATCATAAGTAAGCCCTAGAATCCATATTTAAATGATCTAAATCTCTGATAAAACAATGCAGGAAGTCTTCAGCATAAATGTGGGCAGAAAGTTTAACTTCATTCACCTGAGAGTTATAAATAAGTTTTCTGGTAAACTTAAAAATGAGAATAGTTGAGTAAATGAAACAGCATTATAAATATGCCAAATACCATTTATATGTGTGTGAAGTAGTCATACATATGTATCATTAGATTAGTGTATATAAACTTTAGAAATACAATACAAATAATACTTATTTTTTTTTGGAAAAAATCATAATGCACTTACATTTCTATGGGCTAAACTTAGAATTATAGTCTAATGACTACATAAAAACTTAAACTACTCATAGGTTGTTAGTCATCAAAAAGAGACAATTTATGGAAAAACAATCACAGATATTGTCATAAACTATTGTTTTCTTAGTACATTAGGGAGACAAATATTTATTTGAAAATATGTGCTAAGTATTTCAAAATTTAAAACTGAGAATTGTAGTTGACAAAGGGATGATAAATATGGGTACTTTTTATTCATACACACATTATACTAGCATTTCTTTTTCTTTTTAAATGCTAGTACTTCTAACACAGTAGCAGTTCGCGCACTGGTAAATTTAAAATACACAATGAAGTAAGAGCATTTAAACACAACGAAACAATTTATGTAAAATCCATTCTTAAAAATTTCAAAAACTTCTCAATGTCTGAGTTAGGAAACAGCATTTTCTAGGGACAGGATTATGCCCTTTCTGAATCTGCTTCCCTAAACCATCTCACACAACATCTTTCATAGAGGCAGGATAGATAGCTAGAGGTCATGCAACTAGAAATCTTAGCTATGGTTTCCAACATCAGTAATAAGTAGCAATTGTTCTTGGGAGATACTTAATTTCTTTCCATCTCAAATTAAATTTATATATGGAAAAGAGCACATTTGTATTTTAGACCTATTTTTGGAAGTAATTTATATGATTGATTAAAAAAATGTCAAGGGACAAAGAATAAAAGGTGTGAGGCTTTTCCCAAATCTCATACTCACAGTAGAGTGACAGTCTATTATAGTACTGTACAGTGCACTAACAGTTTACTGTAACAGACAGTAGTCTATTTCAGCTTTCATAAACTTGTTACTGGTTTAGACAGCTGTTGCTGACATATAATAAGGCTCACCAGACCACGAGAAACACACTTGCCAACTCAGTGTTCATTTTGCTTATCACATACAAATCTTCTGACATTTACCAACACTTTCTGGAAATCTGGTGACCTGGTGCCATGTACAAAAACAACACTGAGTTAGAGTTCAATTTCCAGGTGTATCTTTAAGTGTATAAAGTGAAGATGAAAGAAAACAGACTTCTGCTTATTTCCCTCCACCTTTGCCTGAATTATATTATTACCTAGTAGGCAATCTATATTGGAGAATAAATGACTGGGCTGGGAGAATGCCTGGCATATGTAGAATGAGTATCAATGGTTAGCTCTGTAAGTATAATATAGGTTAGTTAAAAGGTAAATCTTACAAACAGACATCCCACTGATTGGGAAAACATTTTCTCACACAAAACTAGTGATAAAGGATTGATCACAAAGATATACAAAGAACTGATGAAACTCAACAAAAATGAAGTAAACAACCCCATCAAAAAATGGGCAGGAGAGCTAAAAAGACACTTCTCCAAAGAGGAAATGCAGATGGCCAACAAGCATATGAAAAAATGTTCAACATCACTCGTAATAAAGGAGATGCAAATTAAAACCACAATGAGATACCACCTCAACCCAGTGAGAATGGCACATTTTCAAGCAGCTAGCAACAACAAATGTTGGCGAGGATGTGGAGAAAAAGATCTCTCCTGCACTGCTGGTGGGAATGCAAACTAGTACAACCACTATGGAAAACTGTTTGGAGGTTCCTCAAACAGCTTAATATGGAGCTTCCATATGACTCAGCAACCCCACTCCTATGTTTCTACCCAAAAGACACAAAAACACTGATTCAAAAAGATGCCTACACCCCATGTTTATTGCTACTTTATTTACAATTGGAAAGACACAAAAACAGCCCAAATGCCCTAAAGTGGATAACTGGATTAAAAAGATGTGGTACATAAACACAATGGAATATTACTAAGCAACCAAAAATAAATAAACACAAGCCTTTTGTAGCAACATGGATGGAACTGGAAAAGATCATGCTTAGTGAAATAAGCCAGAAAGAAAAGGAAAAAAAAATACCAGATGGTTTCACTCATAACAGGAATACAATGGACCAGGCAAGAAAATAATAATAATTAAATCATAATGACGAACAGCTATATACCAGAGACATTTTATGGGGGTGGGATGGGGAATGGGATCAAAAATGGGGGGGGGGGAGGGAAATGCACTGAACTATGGTGATGGCACATGGATGCTTTGGTGATGGGAAGCCCATGGGGATTACAACTGAGATGAAAAAAATGTGCAAAATGATGTAAAAATAAACTATTAAAAAAAAGTGGAGGAAAGAAAAAAGAGTAATCTGTGTTTCTGAGTATATTTATAAGGAATGATATAAGGAGGCTGCTTACTCTCTAAGTGAAACACACCTGCACACAGATATGCCAGCAGCTTATACAGCTCCACAAGTTGTACAGGTGTCTTAATATGTAGCCAAACCACATCCTGATTCTGACTAGATTTCCCCTACATCCATTTTTATAGGGAAACTTAGGGTCATCGCTGGTAGTCATCTTTGCTATTAAACAAGATTTTCTTAATTGGCAGGGTAAAAAAAGAGAGAGACAGAGAGAGAGAGAGATTAAAAAGTAAAAGTAAAAGAGCATCTAAGTTAAATAAATAACAAATAATCTTAGGGAGGGAAAATTAACTCAAGCCATAGAGCTACTGTCATAAACAACTCCTTGGATCTAACTTAAGCACATTAAAAAATCTTCACTGATTTAAGCATATCAACAAGTACCATTTATATGAAAATGTATAATGACAAACAAAAGAAAATTTTCTAAAATACTGTAAACTGAATAAAGGTTGCGATTTTTTTTAAAGACCTTGAAAACCTCTATGAGCTATTTAGAGGAGTGTTCCCTTCTCTTTCTCAAAACTCCTTCCCCAGAGTTGCTCATCTCCACTTAGAAATCCAGTTATAAAGTAAGACATAAATACTCAAGTTTGTGCTTAGTACTAACAGTTCTTTCTGAATTATGTAAATCAGAATTTAAAGACTCAATAGAGCTAAGTATTATTTCTTTACAATGCAATCTAAATTAGTTGTGCCATTGATGGAATTATAATTGCTTATTATTATTTTAGATACTTCAGTTCTTCCTGCTCTAAAATCCCTGTCAAATTCAGCATTTACCTTCCAATTCAGATCTCTTATGATGGTGGGTAGATAGACTCAAGGACCCTGGTTATCTCCTGTAGTTTTATACAAAATTGCTTTTGTTGATACAAAATAGGAATGAGAATGTAAGTTCTGTCATTTTTGTAAACTAAACACCGAAAGATAAGATTACAGTGCGTGAGGAGATTTTTGTCTTGTAACTAGTCACTGTCAAAATGAACTCACACAGTGTTGCCTCAAGAAAATAAAAATTCTATCCTAGAAAATAGACACTTCAGTATATGCAATGATCAGGTGACCCTTCTTGGGAAAACTGCCAGCCAGGTAGACATTCAGGGGATACAAGTTAATGGAAGATGTTTTATTTCCACCTTGGGTCCTGGAGACTTTCCAGGAACAGCTGAATTGAAGTTCTGGACAAAGTTCTGAAGCCAGCCCATTTGTGTGGGGAATTAGCCTGGTCTCATTCCAGAAAGCCCAGGGAGTGAAACTGTGTCCAGGGATCTATAGATATGTCTGAGGGTGAGCATTTTTGTCCCTAGGACCAGGTTATTGGCATCCAGGTTTGTATCCTGCAAGTGCTAAATTTCTATCTACAAAAAAGGAATAGTAGGCCAAATTTTAATAAGTTGAAAAAAAGTTTAAAGATCTGTAGGTGAAATATAGTGAAATCAATGTGCTATGTGTTATAAATGTAAAAATAGGACATACAAATGCAGAAAACAACTATCTAGTCTCAACAAAACCCAAAAGACTTCAAGAAAGTTTTACAAAATATAAAGACTTGCTTTTACTTAGACTCCACAGGGTTTATGTGGGGATCAGAAATTTGTTCCAGTAAAAAATAAGGTAGATTGGATAATCTTGACTTTCTATAATTAGTATTGTTTTTCCCTTAAGAAGTGTTCTATTACTGTGATATCAAGTGACAGAAATTCAGTTGCCTAAACCAACAGCAATTTATTAGTTTACAATTCTGCATGTTACAATTTCAAGACGGGCTTCCTTGGCTTCCAGAGGTCACCTGTATTCCTTGGCTTGTGACTTACTCCTCCATCTTCAAAGCATGCAAGTTTGTAAATTTATAACTCTTATCCTGCAGTGTACCCTAAGGTAACATATTGACAGATTCCAGAGAACAATGAGTGGATATTTTGGAGGTGGAAGGAGACACACTTATATAGCTACTACAGTCTGAATAAGATTATCCATAAGAAACAACATTAACCATTGGTAATGTGCCTCAAATTGCTTCGAGAACATCTAAATAATATGAACCATGTCTATGCATGTAATTTTATATGTCTCTTTTAGTTAAAAAGATACAAAATTGAAAAAAAATGGGATTAATTATAATAAGTTAAATTATATTCTATATATAAGCCATCACCAGAAATCTTTCTCCTGCACTAATAATGATGATAAACTGATTAAGCTATAAATGTCAGTGTTTTATCAAAAATATTAAATAAAGAGTAATCCAAAAAAGGAAGCCTCACAGAAATGAAGAATTTCACTAATATCTTTCTAATCCTACCGAGAGTAGAGGTGTGTTTTCCGTGGAAGGGGCTAAGGACATAGGTATCATGTTTGATTATTTTTTAGGCTTACTTAAGCGGTTAGAATTTCAAATCGCTACAGCCATACCCCAGTCAGTCCACTGTCACAACAGGTAAAAGGAGAAGGGGCTTGAAATGGCCAACTTCCGAGATCCCTCTCAAAGTTTCTCCCCCAAGTCAAACATCTCTTCTCACAAATAGAATAGCTACAGTTTTGCTCATCCCTGAATAGCGGTCTTCAATTCCCTACCAGCCTGTGTTATTAAAAAGTATCAAACACGGGTCTCTCCCTGGTGGTGCAAAAGGTTAAAGCAAAGTGCTATGAAGCTCTCAGAAGCAACTGTAGCACAACTTAGATTCTTGGCCAGGAAGCTGACCCACATTGCGCAACAGACTTCTGACCCGCCCACTGCCTCCCAGGAGAACAGGAAACCTCATCCCCTTGTTACCACAAAGCGTCTCCCATAAAACCTGGTTATTCAAGCTAGTTGTAAGATTTTTACAAATCCAGAGCACCATAGATTTAACATGCTATTGAGTCCCATGCTGTGCTGTTTGTAATAAACAATAAGATATCTGCTATGATAAAAAGAACCTCTGTTTAAGATATTTAATGGAATGGGTTACATGAATTATGTCCTGATGAGCAAGCTAAACTGTGAGATACAATGTCCGAGGAAGAAAATGTGGCAGGGAGATGATAGGGCATTTTTCAAATAACACACAATTAGAAAGTGGTCAAAAGCCTTTGTGCTCCCAGAGATGATGCCCCCCAAACACCTGTTGTGCCGCCTCACTCCTGGCCTTCTCCTAGGTTAAGAGACATGAGAGTTCGCTCCTCTGTCCCATCACTGGAGAGATGTGAATGGAGACCACAAAGCTTCATTCATCCTGTCAAAAGGGAATGCTAATTGTGCAAAATGGCTTATCAGGTGCATACTCGGTCACAGTGGATTTTTCTAGGTTTGGGAATGCATCTGTGAAAAACAACAACCTTTGCCCTTAATCTGTGTTAATTCAGAAGAGATATTGACAAATAAGTAATTACTAAAATCAGTGATCCAGTGTGGTTTCATGCGCAAAATCCTATGAAATATAGATGATGGGAAAAGGCATACAGAAAGCGGCATCTGAAGAGGTATGTGGATTGCCATGTGTATGTGCGGTTGGGCGTGTAAGGGATGAGGTCAGATCTCATTGATAGGGTGATGGGTGGCCCCAAATGTCTACTAGGTCTTTATTTACTGTCTTGACCCCTAGCTGACTTTGAGCAGGGAGGTATAGCTTGCTTTCTTTTTTTACCAGCAACCACATCAAAACTTGCCGCAGCTAAAAAACACTGAGAGGGAGGAAAATAACAGAATTTTATTTCATTTTATTCTTCCCACCTATTCTGCTAGCATGCTTACTGTGAAAAAATAATATCTGAAATCCGTCAGAGAACTCGTCTGTAGGCCCAAGGAGTAAAAAGGTTAGTCATCACAGCTTGAGCCTGGTAACAAGTCAAAAGAATGTGCCGGTCCCCATCTTCTGTATTAGAGTGTCCTCATATAGAGAATGAGTAGTTTATAAAAATAACATCAGGAAGCAAGAGGTGAATGCTTTCCATAACACTCTCCAAAGTAAATATGTTTTCCCCTTATCACCAACTCAAGCTGAGACTTTGATAGTACCACTCCACGCATCATCTTTTTTTTTTTTTTTCTGTATCTCCAGGCTCATTACCTTTAGAAGAGGAAATATACAAATATCATTAACTTGTACACTTATAAAACTTTCTTAAGCTTCCCATCCAGATAACTCATTATCGAACACTCCCGACGTAAGTTACACAAGGCCCCACTGGAGGCACAGGGATTAAAGTCTCAGTCCTAACAAGCTATTGCCAGCCACTGCAGCATGACTTTGATCGCTGGCCTGGGGGTGACCCACATGGCACAGTAGATCTCTCGTCTGCCCACTGCTCCCCTTAGCAGTGTGTTCCAGTAGATCCACCTGTTTTGCTCCCTGTTCTGTGTCTAGTGAACCCCCTCATGCACTCACCTCTGGCCTACACCCCAGTTATTGTATGCATAAATAAGTATTTTTTTAAATGTTACTAGACATAATATCTTACACTTTCTTATCTAAATATCAAGTACAGTTTTACTTAGTTTGTATGCTAGAAATTAGTGGAAATTGGACCCAATACACTTTTATTTTACAAACAGAAGCCTGAAACTTAACATATTACTGAATGTAAATAAAATTAGTCTCCACGTAATAATTTCCACATTTTTAGTCATAACACTACATTGGCATTGCAAATACTGATTTTTAATTGGCAATACAAATGCACAATCATAGCTGCATGCATGTATATATACTATATTGGGAATGCATTCAATTTTTTTTAATACTTTTCAGAATTTACTTTTCCAACCTCATTCTCTTCCTAGCTGGCTTCTAGTCTTTCCTCTCTGATAAAATTGCTCTCTTACAACTTAATAACGTTGAACAAAGTTCATATTGTCTTGGACTTGAATTCACTAGAGCAGATTTATCTTATTATATTTTGTTAGCTGCATAGAGTACAAATGGAAAGAAGTTATCAAAAAGATTGTACTTTTCATCTTAATAGCATGTGTTTATAGTATGAGACCACTGACAGCTTGCGTGAGTTAATTGCATACACATTCTATAAAGTTTCTGAAAGGTTATGGTGCATTAATCCATATTATTTTTACCTTCTTTCCTTAAACAGCCAAACAAACTGAAATGATTAAAACAAAGATTTTAAGGCAGTGCACAATTGTTAACAAATATCTATGATCCCTACTAATTTTGTTGTTGTTGATCACAATGCAAATAATTTTTGGGACCTCCCTGGTGGCACAAAAAGGGTAAATTTCAGCACAATGAAGCTGTGGGCAGCTACTGCAGTGTGAGATCCTGGGCCAGAGAGCTACTGTCTCACCTGCTCTTCCCCACAACAGTCTATTTCAGTTGATCCACCTGTTTTGTTCCTACGCTGTCTCTAGTGAATATTCTCACTCTCCACACATCTGGTTTACACTCTAACTCTTGGATGCATAAATAAAATACTTATTTTTTTTGATTCAACAACAAATAAATGTAAATGCTCCCTATTTTTTTATTATTATAGGCTCTCAGTAATCTGACATGTTCAATACAACATTCCCAAACTAAACATAACATTGTGCACTCTGAAACACTGAAAATGATGTCTATAGTTATAACTATTAGTAAACCGTTATAAAATATTATTCGGTTATTAATAACTAAATTAGTATACTTGAAAAGGTAGTCACTTCTATATTGCTGGAAAAATCAAAAGTAGCTTAACTTTAAGCTCTTGAAACTTAAGACAACCGACAACTGCTTAGTATTTAGGAAATTTCTACTACATACTGTCTGAAGTGTCTAAGAGTTTTACACAGAGATAGCTAAACTAATAATGAGCCTGTCATAAGTCTAATTCATGAGGAGTTTCCATTTTCACTCCAATAAACTTAAATGCCAATATCTGTTGTTTAATATATGATAGGTGTATCCAGAGGCTACTCTTAAAATTTGATGAATCTCAAATATTTAATGACTCTCTACTGTGGTTAGTATATTGATGGACAGACATTTTTATTTATAGTTTGATAATAACTTTGAAATTAAAATACTCTGAACTTTGCCTATTGCTAAGTTTTGTTGTCAATTGGTATAGATACGTGTGTCACTAATTGTGTTACACTTCCTCACTCCCAAATTCAATACTGGCAATGCATTTATGTACCATTGTAAGTGCAATCATACAAAATAGCTATCCAAGGCCATCTTTAATCATCGTTCTCTATACAATACACCATGCTATTTTTTTTAATCTCCCCTGAGAGAAGATTAAATGACAAGAGCACAGGACATAGAGGAAAAATCTAATCGTATTAATTTTCTATATGGTTATTATTTTGCATAGTGAAAGTCAATGTCAGTCGCTGCCCTTGTAGCTATATGGAGAAATACAAGGACTATAATTAACAATGTGTTTATTTTCCAGCATACTAGGCAGAAATGTAGCCCCCCATAGGAAGATAAAAATGGAAAAGCAAATTAAAATGGATTGGAGCCAGTACACTGCTAGATCAATATCTGGCACTCACAGACCTGCTTAACAAAGGTTCTATAGTTATTCAGCAATCTTATTACTTCCACCAAATGACCAAATGCTACCTGTTCATATTTACTGAGAAGGCAAAAATTAAAATCGGAAAGGACAGAGATTAAGAGTCACCCTCAAAAGTGATTACTGTTAACATGATGGAAAGCAACCTCGCTATCTATCAGGATTATATCGAAATACTCCTCAAAATTACATATGAAAACTTAAAAGAACTTTTCAGGATTTTTACTAGTTCAACTTTGATGTGTATTTTTTACAGGTTGGAAATTAATTTCCTTTTTGCTCAGTTAGGGACAGTGCAATCATTAGAGACAGCGACAGTGTCTTCAACATCTGATTCTTCTTAAAATTTATGCTATCTCACCCCATTTTCACAGTGATTGGGTTAGCTCTGGGGCTACCCATGAATAAAAACTCTTCATGTAGCCCTCACCCCTGGTGGTGCCACGGGTTAGAACTGGGCACTATGAAGTGAATGCGGGGTTGTAGCACAAATTCTACCCCCAGCCCGGGAGGGCAGATCTCTCCTGGCTGCCTGCTGCTCCCCTCAGCAGTATATTTCAGTCCATCCGCCTGTCGTGCTCCCCATTCTGTCTCTAGTGAATCTTCTCACCGCCCCCCCCACACCTCTAACTTGTAACATAGTTCTTGTAAGCAACATTAAAAAAAAAAATAAAGAAGGAAAGAAGAAAGAAAAATCTTCATTCACTAATGTCCCTGTTCACAGAGAAAGGTTGAGGAGTATGTGTATAAAACGTGAAGCTGTTTCTGCTAAACATGGAGCTTCTCTACGACCCAGCAATCCCACTCCTAGGTATCTACCCAAAAGACACAAAAACACTGATTGAAAAGATACCTGCACCCCCATGTTTATTGCTGCTTTATTTACAATTGGAAAAACATGGAAGATGCCCAAAAGTATGACTGGATTAAAAAGATGTGGTACATATATACAATGGAATATTACTCAGCAACCAAAAAAGAGAAACACATGTCTTTTGCAGCAACTTGGATGGAGCTGGAAAAGATCATGCTTAGTGAGATAAGCCAGAAAGAGAAAGAAAAATACCGGATGGTTTCACTCATAGCAGGAGTATAAAGAACCAGGCAAGAAAATAACAAGAATAATGAACAGCCATATACCAGAGACATTTTGCGGGAGTGGAGTGGGGAATGGGATCAAAAACGGGGTGGGGGGGAGGGAAAAGCACGGGATTATGGTGATGGCACATGGGTGACTTGGTGATGGGAAACCCTCGGGGATTACAATTGAGATGGAAAAAAAATGTACAAAATGATGTAAAAATAAACTTTTGTAATAATAAAAAAAATGTGGTACATATATACAATGCAATATTACTCAGCAACCAAAAAAGAGAAACACATGTCTTTTGCAGCAACTTGGATGGAGCTGGAAAAGATCATGCTTAGTGAGATAAGCCAGAAAGAGAAAGAAAAATACCGGATGGTTTCACTCATAGCAGGAGTATAAAGAACCAGGCAAGAAAATAACAAGAATAATGAACAGCCATATACCAGAGACATTTTGCGGGAGTGGAGTGGGGAATGGGATCAATAACGGGGAAGAGGGGGTGGGGAGGGAAGTGCACAGGCTTATGGTGATGGCACACGCACACGGGTGACTTTGTGATAGGAAACCCGCGGGGACTACAATTGAGATGGGAAAAAAAATGTAAAAATGTAAAATAAACTTATAAAATTAAAAAAAAAAAGTGAAGCTGTTTCACTATTTAATGTTAATGAAAGAGCATTTCTTTCCACACCTTGCAATAATTGGTGATATCACTGAATGGTTGAATGAAGTCTGATGTGTCGCTTTCTTTACTTTTGAATTCTTTCATTATGGGAACAAATAACTTCCCTTTATTCTTTTAACCAGCGGGTGGGAGTGAAACAAGCCATTGAAAAATATGTGCATCAGGCGTCACAGACCCACATGGCACAGCAGAACTCCAGACCCACCTGCTACCCCCCTCAGCAGTGCATTTCAATAGACTTGCCTGTTCTGCTCTCCACCGTCTTTAGTGAATCCTCTCACCCCCACACCTCTGGCCTATACCCCAGCTCTTCTACCCCCAAAAGAATATATATATATATATATATATATATATATACAACTAATCAAATAAATAAACTTTAAGAAAAGAAGACAAATAAGTGTGTGATGGACTTGCTGAGTGATATTGTAAGATCTTTCTGTTACCTAATGAATATGGGTGTGTTCTACCAGCTCTTTAAACAATCATTGAAGGTTGAAAATGATTTTTGAACTATTTTAAAGGCAATGCTTCATATCGAATTACCACATTAAAAGCAGTACTTTATGGTTTCCCTTTTCTGACTTGCAAGCATCTGCTTGTAGCTTTTGGACCTCAGAACTTTTTAAGAGATACTTTTTTTTTTAAGATTTATTTATTTATGCATACAGAGCTGGGGTACAGGCCAGAGGTGCAGGGGCGGTGAGAGGATTCACCAGAGACAGAGTGGGGAGAGGTGTCTTCATTTATTACAAGTTCACTCAGACTAGAGTTATGTTAATGAGCTGCTTTTGGTAAAAACAATTAATTATAATATAATATGAGTTATATGGCATATATATATGTATATGCATGCATATATGCATATGTATATTTAATTTGCAAATAGTGCTTACTTTAAATGCTGGCTTAGAACTAAGAGTGATTAAAACAAAAGTAGCCAAACACTGTTACTTTTAAAAAATGCACATAATTTTATATAATACTCAGAGGAAATCTTTTTCTAACTTATAAATGCTCATTTGGCAGAGGATGTGAATCATGATTTCAGAGATGGAAGTAATAAAGTATATATACATGTTGGTTTTCAATGGTGTGCAAGTGAAGCTTACTTAATGCTATAATTGTGTCGCTTCAATAAAATAATTTCAAAGAAATGAACAATTTTGCACAGTGATGACTAGGATTGCATTACAGGCTGGAAAACATTCCAAATTGAAATTTGCAAGTATGAATATACTTTTAGAAGGATCTTTCTTAGGTATGTGTATTTGTAGCAACTCACTGGGTCACAAGCTACCCTCTTCAAGTATTTGTATGCAGGCTGGTTAGTTGCACTTATAGGTTCAAGGTTTGTTTTATTTTCTCTTGGTTGGACTTTACTCTGTCTTATGGTTGTGCATGTTATATATTAATAAAACATAATATGTTTGTTTAAACTTGCATTGATTTTTAAATCAACACTGATTTTGAACAGAGCTACCCTCTGAAGTTTATACTGAGTTTTTATTGATTTTTTTGACTTTGTGATGTACAGCGACTTGTGTCTTTCCTATTACAGAACCCAAACATAAAGTGGATTCAAAAGAGTAATATTTTTGCAATTGAATCATGAACAATTTTGATCTCTCAAATTAATTCTTACCATTTATGCAAAATCAAATTTTGTTAAATTTAAAATATAAGTATTTTTATTCTATTATGGCACTAGACTTCTTCAGAGCGACTAATAGTCTAGCATTTAGAAGGCTTATTGGACTAAACAGAAACCCTATAATGTTGTGGGTTGAAATTTGACCTTATTCAAACGTTATGTTTTTTGGAAAACTATTTCTTGAAGTCCAACTTATAACTCAAAATACAGAATACTATTGGAAATAGCAGAAATAAGGGGATTCAAATAATTCTATTATCATGAACTCTGTAATGACAGCAAATACCTCCAGTGAAAACCTGTATAAATGGAGACATCTCTCAGTCGAATACTTTATTTAACACATACCACACAGTTTTATGATAAAGGTATATTAAGGGTAAAGGAACTAAATCTCAAAAGTAATCCTAGCTTTCCAACATTTGTAGAACAGGCATATTTAAATTAAAATCTGTCTAAATCTAAAATGGACCCTTTCCTATTAAATCCATTACTTTTTTTTTTTTAGACTTCAAGTATTCACAGATACCTGCTAAGTAATTTCAAGTCATTATGTTACCATTTTGTAAGATAGCCTTTCTTCCAATAATGTCATGATTTAGATGATACTGCTGGGATTTGTAACACTGCTAAGATGTAGGAAGTACATTCTGGGTAAATTAGGGAATTGGAAGAACATTGTAGGTATCTTAATATATCTGAATTTTTAACATTGGTCCACAATTGGGAATGTCAGTATTTTTTTTTCAAATGGTTATAAAATCTACCATTTATATATAGAGAGTGCAAAACCATAGCAATAAACAGGTAGACATCTAGATAGATAGATAGATATAGATTGATGCACATGCATACATGATTATATATCTACATATGGTTACTAAGAAAAGCAGATTTTATGTTTAATGATTAGGTCAGGACAGGGAAATTCAGACAAATAAACATGTTAACATTTTGTTTTCATTTCCATATGCTTTACTGTTGAAACTACAAATTCTGGAGACAAATTAGATTTTTGGAACTATGTCTTGATGATATAAAATACAGTCTATATTTTCCTGCTGTCATTGTGTCTTTAAAATTTCATTCTGAATTGAAAAAGACATTTTGCTATCTTCCTAAAAGCCATTATCAAATCAAAGCATTTCTATCTCTAGTCAAGTTTAAGGTGCTGTCTTCAATCTTCTTTTGAATGGTTTGTCTGTGGTAAGTGGAAATTCTTCTCTGTAAAGGTAAGTATTAATGAATCTGAGACCTTAGAGGCTTCTCCTCCCTTTCAGTTGTGTAACCTCAATCTTGCCATCTAGCCATTACAGTCACAAGCACATCTCAAAGCATCAAAAAAATAAATAAATAAAAATAAAAATTATATATATACACATACATATATACATGTATGTATATGCACATATACATACATATATGCATATATCCATGTATATGTATATATGTATCCATTTATGTGTATATATGTATGTATATGTACATATATATGTATATAAACATATATGTATATACCTATACCCATACATACATATGGATGTATATATTTGTATGTATGTATGTATGTATGTATGTATGTATGTATGTATGTATGTATGTATGTATGTATATATGTATAACAATGAGGACATTATTGGTACAACATATTTATCTAAAATGTAAGTAAATAAAAGATGAATAAGCAGTTCAGTAGCGTGATCAGGATAAGAACTACAATGATAGATTATAAACAATTTTATTCTAGCATCTCTAAAACCAAGGATGGGGCAGCATAATAGAAAATGTATATTATGAAACCTAAATGTACAGAGCAGAAGGGTGAAGTCAGAAATGATATTTTTGATATATGAATTATATTAGTCTGCACAGGTTACTGTGTACTCCTGAAGCATTTCATATATCGGTTACTTTTCTATTTCATATAAGCCCTCAATAGCAGTAATAGTGATATTTTTAGCACCTATGTTTTCTGTAGCAATGCTTTACATTATTTATTGTAAATCATTATAGGTAATCAATATAAGCCCTGAGTAATAATTATGATAAGATTTTTTTTTCTTTTTAAACATCTTATGTTTTTATTTTTGTGTAGAAGAACTAGGATGTAGGCCAGAGGTGTGGGGTTGAGAGGTTTTACCAGAGAAAGAGTGGGAAGACAAACAGGCCGATTGATTGAAATCCACTGCTGAGGGGAGCAGTGGGTGAGACAGGAGGGGTCTGCTGTGCCAGTTGGGTCAGCTCCCTGGCCTAGGATAGAACTCAGTCAGTGGTGCTGAGACTTACCCCCTCAGCTACCAGGGAGGCTCCAGGAATATTTTTTCATAGCATGAAAATAGCAACAGAAGTAATTATCAAATAGGTGTCCAAAACTAATTATTTAACATTTCTCATGCTAAAATGTAAAATGAGAAATTTCAGTTATGAATATCACCATGGATAAAAATAATTAAATGCTTAATGAAATTGCTTTCAAAAAGAATCTTTGATACACAGTAAAATTCTCTTATGATGACTATTAGGGATATATACATGTATACATACATACATACATACATACACACACATATATTTACTTTTATTTACTTACTTATATACTTACATGCAAGCACAGCATATAGTATATAATCTTTACATAAGATTTTATGTATAAGCTTTTAAATAGGAAATATGTTAAGGGATTTTGCTCTAATTGGATGAATATGATCAGCAATTTTTAGTAAAATGGTACTTGAGAGTTTTAGACTAATATTGTACTAGCCTCTTTAGAGTAATAACTTTATAAAACAAAATGATAAATTAAGATGTCAAAATATTGAAATTGGATGATATTTAAAATTTTAGCCTATTACCATGTTTAAGCACTCCTAAATGTCTTGTGTTTTATAAAATGGAATATATTAATTAACATAGAAAATACAAAATTTCTACTCAAACATCATTAGTAGTTTTAGTTTTAGATATCACAGTGGTTTATAATATATATATATATATATATATATATATCACACAACACACACACACATACACATATTCATTTCTTACAAAAAGTGAAAATTACTTCATAAGCAGACTTTTTTGATCAACATTTTTATAAATATATTAATAATAAAAGTTTGCCAATAAATCATGTCATTAAGAGACATTTATTTTTTAAATACCCATATATATATGATTATAGATAATAATATTTGGGAAACAAATCTTTGAATAAGTTTTTCAAAGCTGAACAAAACTGTATATGTTGGTATATCAGTAGTTTTAATGGAATTTGGGGCTAACCTTATACATAAATGTACAAAATATTTATCACAGTTAATGTGTTATTTTGAATTCACGAAAATGAAAATTTCAAAATGATAGCAAAGCACTATAGCATCATTCTTAATCCAAATTAAAAAAAAATCCCTTCTAACTGCTTTTTGTGCTACACTGTATTCATTTTCTCTTCCTTCTGCATCTAATTCTTCCTCTCTTCCTACAATTCTAATACTTTCAAAATTTTGTTATATATAAACTTAATTATGCCTCAGAAGACATAAACCTAAATACATGTTTTCCTTCTATCCATTTCTATCTTTGCTCTTCTAGTCTTACAAATAGCGTTAACAGTATGAAAACATTTTTTTCAGACTTTGAAACATAAAATGTAGATTCCCCTCTCATTACTCCAATGAAGATTATTACATTAGCTAAATTTCTAATTTTGCTTGATATGTATACATCAACTAAAAATTTGATCCTTTTGGAGAAAGATCAAATCGCCATTCTCTTCCTCTTTTATATTCTCTCCTCACACATCTCCTTTCATTCCTTCCTGTTTCTGTAGTTTATATTTTAGTTCATTTTCCTTAACATTTGGTGTGTCTAAGAATTTTGTTCTATGCCTCTTTTTTTTTCACAATACATTCACCCTCCTGAGGTGCTCATCATCTCCTACAGGTTTTTTAAGTTATTTATAAGGAGAATCCCCCACACACCTTTGCTTTCAAGTCCCTATCAAAGATTCAAAACCATCGGCCAGACCTATTAATATATATGCTTGGATGACTCAAATGCACTTGAGCTTTAACGTGTAAAAAACAAGCTTACCTTGGCTCTGTTTATAACTGCTCTTTGTCTTGTGTTTCTTCAGCATCATCACTCTGGCCACACCATTCAGAAAAGAAAGTGTTATTCCATATTGACTTTGATAACTACCCTTTGCATTTTTAATGAATCCACACCTCTCTATCACTACAGCCTCAAAGTTCAGATAACTTCATCATTTTGACATTTAATTCAGCATTTCCTTTATTTTCCTTAAGTGATTACTGACCTTTGTAATTAAACTCCTGTAACTTAATCCCAACCTGAAAAATGTTTGATATTCTCAATCTATCAGAAGCATAATCCATACAAAGCCCAATTAATTTACATAATTTAACTTTTACATGGCTTCCATTACAAAAATCAACCATTTTTTGAATTGGTCTTCCCACCATTGCCCAGTTATGGTGCTGATAGATCTATACCTTCCATTCTTCCTGTTTTCTTGATTCATCAGAGACTTCACATGGTGTTAACTTATTTGTATACAGGCTAACAGATACTTAAACAGGTGAAGAACAGTACATTTTATATATTCTTCTTGGACTTGGTGATCTAAATTCTTGCTTTCTGTATAATTCAAGATTAAAATCCTTTAATATTAGACACTATCCCTGTCTCACTTTATTTTTTTTTTATTCTCAGAGCCTAAATATGTTCATGTCACTGAATGTGCTCAGTATTCTTATGTAAAGAGTCATTGATGGCACAATGGGATAAGTCTCTTCACTATGAAGTTATTTGCAGCCTGTGTGTAGTTATAGTAGACTATGAGTATCACAAAAACAAATAGAAAAAAAAAAAACACTCAAGCAAATATACAAGAAAGTATTAGTAATGTGTATGAAGCAATAAAAAATATGAGAACAAAAACTTCACAGACCTGGTAGAAAGTGGCAGATCATTTGTCATATAATCACCGATGATCAATTGGAATGTAGGATACATATTATAACTCTAGTTTAGAAAAAAAATAAATAAAGTATATCTTGGTTACTACTCTTTTATAAAAAAGATTTGTTGATGCATACAAGAATTGGGGTAAAGGCCAGAACTGATAGAGGGGCAGAAGGGAGTGGATTCAGCAGAGACAGAGACAGAGTGGAGAGGATTCAGCAGAGACAGACTGGAGAGCAGAACAGGCAGATCCACTGAAATGCACTGCTGAAGGGAGCAGAGGGCAAGACAGGAGAGGTCTGGTCTGCCTCGTCATGTGGGTCAGCTCCCTGGCCTGGGATCAGACACTTGCTGCAATGGCTACAGATAGTGTTGTGCTTTAACCTCTCTTGCCACCAGGGAGGCCCCTCTCTGGGGTCCTACTAAAGAATGCTCTGAACAAGACATTAAAAAGAAGAAACACACATTATTTGATTTGGATCAGAAGTCATAGGATAAGAGATGTCATATAAGCTGAAGGGTTTATAGCACTGGAAATCTCTTCTAGATCAAAAGGGGGAAGATGTGGGCATTCATGATGGCACAATAGGATAAGTCTCTTCACTATGAAGTTATTTGCAGCTTGAAGCATGAGTTCCATGCCTGGCCAAGGAGTTGACCCAGGTGGCACAGCAGACTTCTCCTGACTCATGTGCTATTCCATGCAGCAGTGTATTTCAGTCAATTCACCTGTTCTGCCCCCCACTTTGTCTCTGGAGAATTCTCTCAACACCCACCTCTACCCTGTACCCCAGTTCTTATATATATAAATAAATAAATCTTTTTTTTTAAAGGGGGAAGGATAAGATCAGAATAAAATCAAAACAGAAGAAGAAAACTAAGAAAAATCAACAATCTAGCAGAAATTAGAGCATGATTTAGGATGGTCCATTTTAATTTCCAAATTAAAGTCATAAAGATTGAACATAACTTGGTAGTAGAGAAGCATTAATTTGATGAAAGTCAAATCTGGATGTTTGAAAGCTCTTTCTTTTCTCCTCTTTTGGTGACTTAAAGACCTTGTCATTTCACAGAAGTGAAGACATGTGCTGGGCATTCTGGGCAGACATTACTCCCAGAATGCACTGTTGTTTAGTCATAGAACTTGTTCTTTTGAAAAGTGTGAGTGTATATGCTGTGATATATAGTAAGGGGAGATTAGCTACCTTTGTTGGAACATTACTGGCAGCACACCTAGCCTTCCAGCTGAGGCACTTTGCTGCTAGACCTGAGGATGGTGCAGACCATCATCTCACCTTTCCCTGTGGAATAATGACTTGGTCTATCAATACGCTTTCTTATAATTATTCTCTAATATCTGCTAAAACGAATTAAGAATGTGAGTCCATGACCCATTGCATAAGGCAAATGAATCCTCAACTTCCACCAAATAAAATAAGCATTCCATACTTCCTTCTTAATGTTTCCTTTTCATTTCATTAACTTTTCTGGAGTTTCTCCTGGCTAGGACGCTGTCAAGTATAGGCTCAGAGTCTCTATCAAAATAGAGATTTGTGATTAAGTGTGGTTTGATGTATGCATAATTAACTAGATTACATATGTAAATCTAATTATTAACTGAACTGCATGTTAAATGTACACATACAGGATTATACTCATATACCATTTTCTTAAAGGAGACATTTGCTACCAGAAGGATGATATGTAATCTAATTCATAGCATTTACTCTGCACATGCATTGTGTCACTCACACTTCCCAAGTTTGCATATTGACCTCAACCCTTTCCTTTATAAATCAAAACTACAAGCTAGTATGTGCTGAAAATTATAGTCATTATAATGTTAGAATTTATCAGTGATCATACACTGGAAGACACTCCATTTTGTTTGTATTTAGAATCTATACATTGTGTAGAATCAAGTAAATGTGAAGTAAAATTACTTATGAAGAAATGTTAAGTGCTATTTTTGATAAGAAGTTTCTGTCAAGACATAAAATAAGTCAAAGTATAGGTTAACTGAGAATGTAAAGAACCAAATTCACTAATTTAAGTTTCATAAATTTTATAAACTTGAAAATAGACCTGAATGGCATCTTAGAAAATATTTCATTTAATGAACAAAATATACTGTTAATAGAAAAAAAAAGTAATGATATAGTACTTATTTCTAAACTTTCAATTTTGAATGACTTAAAATAATTTTACTGAGAAATTTTCAAAACCAACATTATATATTATATCAAGAAAGTCATAATATATAGGTAGACTTAGAAATTTAAAGAAAGAAAACCTGAACTCAAGTATTTTTTATTCTATAATAGCTTAATCTCACAATCACTTCTCACACATTTAATAAAGAAGTCCCAATAAGCATGTCCTTCCCCACCAAATTGTTAGAATTTACATCAAATATGTTCAACATATTATATTGTAAAACATGTCAATAGTTTAACACATATTTATTATTATAAAATTCTCCAAAATGACAAAAACATGGATGAATGAACATATTCAACATTATTGAACAACCCCAACTTTAATAATATTGACAATTCTATTTTAAAAGTGATGGTAAAATTCTCGTTTTATTTTCTTAAAAACTAACCATGGGTCCTCCCTGGTGTCACAGCGGGTTAAAGCACAGCACTAAGAAGCTAAAACCACTTCCGCATGAGTTCCATCTCCGCCTGCCCCGGAGGTGACCACATGGTGTGACAGATTTCTCCTGACCCGCCCGCTGATCCCCCCAGCAGTGTACCTCGTGGATCTGCTTGTTCTGCTCCCCAATCTCTCTGGAATCCTCTCACCATCCCTGTACCTCTCTGGAATCCTCTCACCATCCCTGAATCCTCTCACCATCCCTGTACCTCTGGCCTGTACCCCTGGTTTTGTATGCACAAATAAATCAATCTTAAAAAAAAAAATAACCATGATAGAAGCAAATAATAGGATGTGTGTGCTTTAAAAATCTGAAATGATGATGAAAGGGAAATGTCTAAAGATTATAAAGCTAGATTTATCAACAGATAACAATGAAAAACTAAAAATAAAAGGCATATAGAAGACTAAATATTAAAAAAGCAGTCACTAAATAAGAAGCCTTAAAATGTATACATACAACATTTTCATAAAGTGACTTAGTTAAAATAACCCCAAAATTGCTTTTTGTCTGTAAATACATACTGCCCCACATACAGATGTTTTTGGGTATCTCATAATATCTGCAGGAGGCATATGTATATAAAGATGGAAGTTATGTATGTATTAAGTTATGTATTTGAACATATTGTTTATATAATTTTAACTGCTATGGTTTCATATTTGACAGGGTGTTAGCTTGTGAGTCAGATAATTGTCCATATTATAATGCAAAAGAGTTTACTAATACAATGTGAAATTATTATATTTTAAAACATGTAGATTTGATCTATTCACTAGAAATCTACTGACTATTCTACACAGCTGTAAATATCTCACTAGACAATTCTATGAAAATCAATAAATTTCTACTGTTTGCCAACAAATCAATAAAAATATGCATGAATTAAGAGATAAGTGCAGTTTATCTTTATAAAATAATGCTTGTGTTAGTGGACCTGAAATGTGATTTTCCTCCAATGTCAGTCAAATTTTCTCTTGAGTTTCACTATATTCAACACTATTTCAGCTTGTTTTAAATCCAAAATAATTTTGTCTAATTGCAGGATTCATTTGCATACATTCTGAATTGCATAGTATAACAAAAAAATTGGTAAATTGTCCAAAGGACTCTTTGATTTTATATTTTAGATACCATTTCCTATTTAGTCACATAAACATCATTTTTTTCCTTTGATTTTATATTTTAGATACCATTTCCTATTTAGTCACATAAACATCATTTTTTTCCTATAAACTGAACAAGAAACAGGTATTGACATAATCAAGTCTGCCTGAATCACATATTATGAGCTTAACTAAAACATTTTTATTTATGATGACACCATAATTCATCTTACAAAATGAAAATCAACACGTGTGATTACTCTCATGTTCCAGAAATCCAAATCTTCTTGTCCGTTCCACTTACAGTTATACCCAATCCATTCCCAATTTTTGGAAAATTCAATGTTTCTGTTATTTTCTTATCTTTGTCTTAATATCCCTAAAGAGAGGACAGACTCACATCCATTCAAACATTGAGAAATCCTGCTTAAACATTTTCAGCTGACTAAGTTTAGGATTCAAAATATTTATACAACTTTAAATAATGGAAAAAAGGAAGAAAATTATTATAATGTTGGTTATGCATATTACACTCATGTCTTCTTCAAAAATGGATACCACAGGTATGCTAAAAGAGGCACTGTACTCAGAAAATATCAATGTAAAAAAAGTTTATAGTTGTGGTACTAATACATAAAAAAAATGTTCAGTAGATACAGTATAAAGTAGCATGTTCATTATGATAAAAGAGAAATGAGCAAAATGTCAATTTAATGAGTGACATTTCCAAGGCAAAAGTAGATCGTTGATGATTCCATGAAGAAAAATAACTACAAAATATGTTTGATGGACATTGTTAGCCAAAAAAATAAAAAAGAGAGACTCCGTTAAATCCATTGAATTAAGATGGTAAAACATGTTATCCTGATACATAAAATGTAGTATTCACTCTGTGTATATATATGTCTATGTATAGATATACATTTTATATGTGATGATATGTATACATTGTATATAATGGTGCTCTATGAGGGAGTCAAAATACCTAAGAGTGTGTTTTAACAGAGAAAGTTAAACTTGAAGTTCCAAGATTGCCAACAAGGTATATTTTCTCAATATAGCATCAGATATTTGCTGGAGTCTTAAAGAGTCTAACAGAAGAGCATGAAGGTGCTCAGAACAGGCTTCCTGGGAATAGACCACTTTGTGTGGAAGGCTTTTCCTGACTGAGGTCAGTTGAAATCATGGAGGCACAGGAGTAAATATTGCCATGATTTCCCAGAAGAATGAAGACTGGGCTTTTTTTTTTTTTTAAGATTATTTATTCTTATAGAACCGGGGTACAGGCATATGTGTGTGGGGGGTAAGAGGATTCACAAGAGACAAGAGTGGGGAGCAGAACAGATAGATAGATTGACAAAGTACACTGCTGAGGGGAGCAGCGGGCAGGTCAGAGGAGGTCTGCCACGCCATGTGGGTCAGCTCCCTGGTCGGGGATTGAACTCGTGTTGCAGTGGCTTTGGAGAGCTTTATAACATGGTGCTTTACCCCACTGCACCACCAGGGAAAGCCGAGGCTTGGGCTTTTATCCAGCCGCAGGACCATCTCCAGCAATGACCTATTGGTGAGACCTATCACTATGGAAGACATGTACCTATGAAGTATTTGGTTTTGAGTCATGCTCTTCCATCCTGTCTGTCTATCCCTCCATTGTCACCTGGACACGCCAAGTTCCTGTCTCATTCCTCAGGTCAGGATTCATGCCATCTTCTCCCAGATAGAAAACAGAATCCTTGTAGTCTACACAGAATCCCTCTCTGTCTGTGTGTAATCAAACTGATCTTCATTTCCCTGCTAAATTGTCTGATATTATTTTGATTTTTAACCAACCCCAGACGAATTGAGAGGTTTAGGGTAAATGCACCTCCACCTGAACAATTATAATGATAAACATCATGAATTACACATTCTAGGTATAGTGAAGAAGTCTTGACGACACTGATGGTCTAGAAGTTGGAATTCATGATTTTATATTATGAATCACAATAAATAAGCTTTCTTGTGCAACACTTCACGATAGCATGAGAAAGAAAAACAGCTCTTTGGATGCATTCACTGAGGACAAATGACCCTTGTCATTGACCAAAATGGCCTTACAGTTCAGTGAGTTTCATTAAATTTTGGACATATTTCTTCTTGACTATGGGCCCCTGCCTTACCTTTCCTTAAAGTATTTGCTACAGAAAACTTAAAATTGCAAATTCTTTCTCTGGTCCCTTGAGATGTAAATCTTCACCCAGCCTCATTTTCAAGGACCTGGGAGGCATCCCTTCAAAATATCATCAAGAACTCAAGTCAGTGGTACCCTGCCCCCTCACTCTCTGAGAAGGGGGTTGAGTCTGTACTTATTATACACCAGTTAGCATATACAGAGAGGGTAATCACAGGGACCAGTCTCCCCTCAAATGTGTTTAAGTTCTAGTTTCTATTAGCTCATCCAACAATGAAGAATTCAGCCTGCTTGAATTCAATATTCCCTTCTAGGAGTATTTTTTTTTTTTTTTTTAAGATTTATTATTTATTCATATAGAACTGGGGTACAGGCCAGAGATGCGGAGGGTGAGAGGATTCACCAGAGACAGAGAGGGGAGCAGAACAGGCAGATCTACGAAGTACACCACTGAGGGGAGCGGAGGGCGGGCCAGGAGAGGTCTGCCACACCATGTGGATCACCTCCGGGGCAGCCGGGAATGGAACTCATGCGGAAGTGGCTTAAGCTTCTCAGTGCAGTGCTTTAACACGCTGCGCCACCAGGAAGGATCCAGGAGTAGTTATTTTTATTTCTAGTTTTATTGAGGTATGCATGATAGTCAAAAAAAGAGAAAATTGTATATAATTAGATGGTACAACATGATTCTTTTGTTTTTTCCTGTTTAATTCCTTTTTCTTTGATATCCTGCAGGCTGTAAGAATCAGGGGACAGTGGAATTATGAATGAGTATACAAGTATTCTAATCTCTTATTCATTTTTTATGAGTAGGCATTTGATATATTTAGAATTAATCCTGCTGTACAGGGGGAGGCATTCTTTGAACTTGTTTTCAGATGACTGCTGTTTATCTATAAATCATTTACAGTCTGTTCTATTTTTCTGACTCATGATGCCACCAATTTTGTATATTAATTTCACCCATATCTTTGGATTTATTTTTGCATGTCATATTTGTTCTTATGCTAAATTGTTTATCCATGGATTAGAGTAACAAGATTTGTTTAAATGTGTTTTGTCAGAAATTGTCTTATAAGAACTTGTCCCTTCTCTTATTTTGTGGTTATTTCAATTTATATTATTTAATTAATTACATAAATTTCAGATTCACATTTTTAGTCCTGGGGGAAAGTAACACGCTAGATATTGACGATGGGCAAACTAAATTTAAAAATAAAGTAATGATAATTTTCTGATTTGTGTCCCTCTAATTATTTGTCTTTGCAATTACTCAACTCTTATTTGCTTCATCTTTTAGAAATACTTAAACATTTGTTTCAAGCCTGGTTTATGCACATGCTTGTATAATTTACTAAAGGTATTTCCTCTTTAGGGATCACTCAAATTTATCCTTTTTATTTCATTCTCCAGAAAAATGTTTGTATATATGTCAGATGGGGATTTTAGTAAATAATAATTGTGGCCTATCTGTTAACTGAATTCTATCATCTGTGTGACTTTTTTTCTTTTTATTTTATGTTTTTAGATTTGTTTTTTGTCAATAAGTACATGTTTTCTTCAACAAATAGCTATTGAATAGTTTGTGTTCTAAATGAATACTAACATATCAGCATACAAATTCAAAAACATATTCTATCGTAGAAGAGAAAAATCTGCTACACTATTTGGCCTCAATTTGCAAAAGATTGCCAAATCAAAAAGTCATCGATTTTATGGGAGGGGTTCAAAAGACCATTTTTTTTTATATTTGTATGTAAAATTTTCTCTTTAAGGAAGTGTTCCTCACTGTACTGAGAAGAGTTAATTTCTTTATAACTTAAATGGAGAGGCAGATTTTCCTGGCAAACTCTCTATATATTAACCCTTTCTTCCCCTCTTCCCCAGTCTTAACTAAGCTCTGTAGAATCTATCTGAAGCCATGTTGTGAGTTAGTCCTGCTGGGTCTCTCCTATGTATAAAGGAGATACACATATTATTTTTTAATCCTTATTTTGTTCTTCATCTGATTAATATTTCTGAATTTTGCTTGACTCTATATGTACGTATGTATATGTATATATGTATATGTGTAGATATGTTGATTTATATTTACATTCTTACTAGTGTAGAAATGGAAATTGATGATAAAGGTTAATTTATGTATTATCCAAATGCCATCTCATTATATTTAAACATTGGAGTGACTTCTATAAAGGATCATGTTTTGAAAGGTGTGTAATAACACATTGAGAATCTGATCAATTGTTTTTCCTTTTGTTCAACAGATCCCTCTTAAATGTTAATCCTAATAAAATAATGAATTTCTGAAGTAACTGGATATATAAAAAAAATTCCAAATACATGTTAATCTTTCATTTCACTAAACTATCTTTAAATCAACTAATATAAAACACTAATTACTTCTATCTTTTAATGAATAAAAGTAAACCTACATTATAATACAATTACCACATATTTATTTATTCACATTTAAATTTCATGCAGTTTGTCATACTATAAATGCATAATAATTATGTGGAATATATTCTGTTCATATAACACATTTCTATATTAACATTTTAAAAACAATTAAAAAAAAAACCTGGGCTCTCCTTGGTGGCACAGCGGGTTAAAGCACAGCACTAAGAAGCTAAAGCCACTTCAGCATGAGTTCAATCCCTGCCCTGGAGGTGATCCATATGGCGTGGCAGACCTCTCCTGACTGCCCGCTGTTCCCCTCAGCAGTGTACTTCGTCAATCTGCCTGTTCTATTCACCACCCTGCCTCTGGTGAAGCCTCTCACCAACTCTGCACCTCTGGCCTGTACCTCAGTTGTCTACATAAACACATAAATCTTAAAAAAATGAAAAAAAAATATAAGCATGTGTTTAATTTATTTCAGAACAAAGCATCAAATCTATTTTATTGTTCTAGGAAGAACAATTTGATAGGCAGGCAAATATTTCCTTTCCTTGTTTCTACAAATAATGGAAAAAACTAAATCTTTGTTTTATCCATTATACAGTAGTGTATTTTTGAAATATAACATGTACTGTCTCATCACAAACAGAAGGAAGAATATTATGATAATAAGTACTCCCTCATGTCAAGTAATGGTACCAGGCAGAATGAGATATAAAACAGATACTTGATTAGCAAGTTGGGATCCCTGGGATCCCAGTTTATATCCCACCACATGCTGCAGTTAAGCTTGTTGATGTTCCTATGCAAAGGGTATGCTTCGCACCATAAGGCCTGGATTTCACTGGAACACATGATGGCCATAAACCCTTTCTGTGCATATACAGCTGGCACAAACTGTACTTAAAGAACTAGAAGTCTATTTAGTGACATCACCGCACACACCGTAATCTTTGCATTCTAAATGTTAATTTCATCAAAATGAAAAGCAAGATGTGATAAAGTACAACTATTGATGGAAAGATTTTTACCTTTTCTCTGCATGTGTTTCTATCCCTCACACTGCACCTCTTTCCCGCTTCTCTATTCTACATGTGTCACTAAAACCCACTCCCTTCTTTGAATGATGATGCCAGTGATGGAATTTCCTTGCTCTGTCTTTTATAAAGTTCTTCTGCAAATTGCTACTTCTAGCTTTTAACCCAAATGCATGTGAATCCAAGGAACTCTCAGCTGCAAGAGTAGCTTCATAGACCTAAGTATTAAATAATGGGTATTATTTAATGTCCATTAATAGACCTAAGTATCATTGTCCCAAAATAAAGGGACATTGGGGGAAAACAACTACTTTGAATAGAGTATAGACTCAGCTGATTATGCACTAATATAGGTTTACTATTTGATAGACAGAGCACACTAGTGGAAGATATCGTTAATATGGGACGCTGCATGTGGATAAAGGGAAATGCCTCTATGATCATTGTGATGTTCCATAAGCCTAAAATTAGAGATTTTTAAAAATATGTAAACACATAGATAGTATCCTTTTAATACTCTGTGTGAGACACATTAAAAGTCAATGCTGTAAAAGTGGGGATAATGCAATTCTTATTGATGTTATCATGAAGTGACAGTGAATCAGTGCGCAGTCCAGACACTGTGAAGTCCAGACACTGCGATTAAAAGAAGACTAATTAAAAATTGGATAGGTTTCACTAATTATGTCCATGGAATGACACAAGGAGACTTTGTTAGTATCTGTTAACCCATTTATTGAACACAAAATGGAAAATAAGTGGGAAAGTACTAGCTATATTGCAGCATCAGGAAAATATATTGAGGAAAGAGAAACTTAAATGCATAGCTACTGCTTAGATGTGCACATTATTAGCAATTTCCCTAATGCGATTTCCTGATCCTTATCAAATTCAAAGACTTTATTCAAATTATTAAAACAAACAAGAAAAAAAAAAAAAACACCTTATGTACCTGATAGAGGCTATTTCATTTGTGGCATTTTCCAGGGTCACTGGGAAGAGACCCAGGCATTTCAAATTCTGTAGGAACAGCGGCTGCCAAGTGTCACTCTATTGGATCCTACTGTCAGAATTCCATTAAATCTCTCTTCCTTTGGAGAGTGCAGATTTCTGAAGCAAGGGATTTTTCCAATCTCATATTTGGAGTATATAGAGTTCACTACCATGAATGAGGAATAAAATATTGGACGGGATTTGGAGGTTTTATCCTTCAGTAAATAGACTGTCACTTACTTTTAAGTTTTCATTAATATACTCCACTCTCAACCTCAGCTGCACCCGGTAACGCTGGGTTAGATGCACTTCTGGAAATTGGAAAAGTAAGTGCAGTTCTACATACTGAATTCTCCCTATTTTCCTGCAGACTAACATTTATTCAGCCAGAGGATAGATAATAAAATAAAGGAGTTCTTACAAAGAATTTCAATAAATCCTCTTGTTTTCTGTAACAAAATGAACCACTTGATAACTTCAATTCCTATGCTTTTTCTGAGAGTTTGAAATAGAAGTGGAGTTGGTACTACTGATATCTGTGTTAGCCTCTTTTGCAGGTATTTGGATTTTCTTTTCTTTTATTTTTCTCTGTTAACTCAGGTGACAGTAATCCTTTATGTTCATCTTGACAACCCTTTTGGCATCTCTTCCTTGCTCTCTCCTGTCTTTCTTTCTCTTTCTCTTTGTTAGTTTATGTACTTTTAATTACTTTACTGCTATTTTAAGTGGTGTAACTAAAGGTTCACATTTTCGGTGAAAGACTTTATTCTAAATATTAACACCCCCTCATCCTTTTAGCATAAAGAATCAAGACATTCATAACTTTGAAGAAAGCAGGTTGAATTCAAGGAATGTTAACTAATCAAACATTGGGAATTCTATCCTTAAAAAAATGTTCATAGTTAAATATGACAGAAAAATCCACAGAGTACACTCATTTCTCTATTTCTTTCTTTTTCTAAAGATTTATTTATGCATACAGAACTGGGGTACAGGCCAGAGGTGTGGGGGTGGTGAGAGGCTTCACCCTAGACAGAGTGGGGAGCAGAACAGGCAGATGGACTGAAATACACTGCTGAGGGGAGCAGATACCTGCCGCGCCATGTGGTCACCTCCCGGGAGGGATCGAACTCATGTGGAAGTGGCTTTCAGCTTCTCAGTGCTGTGCTTTAACCCACTGCATCACCAGGGAGGGCCCTCACTTCTCTATTTTTAAGATGATTTCCTCAGTGATCTTTCAAAGTAAGTTTCAAAGATAGTTTCTTCCAAAATTTTAATACCGTGATGTTTTAGAAAACTGGTATAATTAGAAATCCTGCCTTGAATATTAATTTAAAATTTTATGGACATTTTTACATTTTGACTTTTAATCCCCCCAATTAAGACAGCCTGCTATAATGTGCACACACACACGTATGCACATACACACATACATGTATGCATGTATGTACATATATGCATATATTATTGTATAGGTGTGTATAGGTATGTGTATGGGTGTGGGTGCATGTGTATGTATATATCCGTATGTTTGTATATGTACATATATGTGTATATATACATATATACATATATATGTATATACATGCTTGCTTACATACACACGTTTCTGTATTGATCTATTTCTCTTTTGTATTTGCTACGTGCCATTCAACTTTCCATCAAGATTCAATAACTTCACATTCTGTACTATTATTTCGATTTTACAAAACTTTTTATCACATCTTAAATGATATACATTTTATCAATATATCATCATTGTTGATGCTAAGCTTTATCATCTAGGTGAAGTAATTTTCAACACATTTAACCTTTTCAAGGATAATGTATGATTTTATAAATTGATAAATCAAATGTTTACTTTTAAGGAGAAAATAGAGCAACTGGCCATAAATACTGATGATGCTGAGTTTTCAACATTTAGCTTAGGAATTATCTCTAGTTCATAAAGTTTTTTCTTCCTCATTTTGTAGAAAATTAAGTTTACCCTATAATTATTGTTACCAAGAAAACAATTGACATAAAAAAATTCTGATTATAAACAAGCTACCTACATTTTCTGCTCATAATTTAATTAGTTTTATACTGTATTTTCCTGTATTTGTTTTATTTTTATGCACCATACCTATAACTCTTTGTAAAAGTAAATATATGTAGAGTTCAGGTCTCTGTATCATGAACTAAGCCCTTCATCCTAGGGTATTTCTCTGAGAGAGAGAGGTCATATTATCTATATCATCTATAAATAGACTTACTATAAATAGAAAACCAATCTACCTGTGAGTTATCTATTTTTATATGCTCTTAATCCCACTTCTGAAAATATTTGACTTGCAGCTCAAGCTATGTATTTTGAATTCCACTTCTTCAGTCTAACTACTGGCTTAATTCAAATTTACTTGATTTTTTAAACTAAAATAAACACTATATATAAGTGCTTCATACTGCTCCTTGCTTCACCATAATATATTCTCCATATTAGTTTGTATTTTTATTTTGATGCAAATTACATCAGATAGTCTTCATTAGTTTGCAACTATATTATCTTCCTATCTTCTTAGAGCTTTCTAGAAATATCATTTGCCCACATCTTTTAATAATCACATAATGTGACCTTCATCTTTGGTGAATTGCTATTTCAATTAATCGAAATAATTGTGTTTTTTTCCTTTCTTCATCAAAAAAAAAAAAAAAAAGAAAAATCCAACAATTCACCACCTCACCACCACAATGTGAGTCTGTCATCATTACCTCAATAAATTTGATGCAATTACTTTCTGCTTCATCCCAGTCTCGTTGATACTCTGTCATTTCTTAGAAAACTCCTGATTGTTTCCCATCATTAGGCCACTGATTTTGTGTCTGCCAATACCTGGCTAGCTCTTGAGGGCTTCCAATTTCTTATGTGTGTTAATTATAACTTTTCAAAGGTAACAAAATATTACAGTATCATATTCATGTACTTCAAACTCCAGCAATATTTGACAGGTTAAATATAAGCAGTTACTGTGTTTATTATCTCTTCTGTGATATAAGGACAAATAATCTATTGTATTGTCGCTTGGGCCTTCATAACAGTGTTTTTAATTGGTTGATATAAAGGAACTCTGTATTCCCTTTACTCCATTAGCATTAAGACTTCTCCCATTACTTTATGCATTTTGCTGCATAAAAATTATGTTTCCCCAGATTAGCCTAACCAAAAAATTGGGACTCTTGGAAAATGACCTTCCATTTGTGAAACTCAGTAAAATACTATTCCTTTGGGAAACAAGTTTGGGTGGAGATTGTCATAAGAAAAGGTCATGATGCCAAATCTCCACTATGTGCCTTCCCTCTGGTACCTAAGATTACCTTCCTGAAGATAGCTGACCTCTTTTCTGTCACAAAACTCTGACACTTTTCACTCTTGACAACAGATAAATCACCTTTCACAGCCTGATATCATAAATCTGATCTCTTCACAGAATTTTAAGAGTTGCAAACTGTTAGGTAGTTGTTTCCTTTTTAGAGAAAACTTTGTCCTGACAAAGGATGAATCTACATGGAGTGGGAGATTGGGGTGATTTCCAAGGCCAATTTCACACAAAACAGAAATTACTCCTTCGCTGACATTAAAAACAAGTCCAGCTTTCCTCAGAGTTGTTTTTAGGAAACGCCACTTTGTCAATTTTGTCTGAAATCCAGTGGTTCACAGATTTCCATTTCTTTTTCATAGATTTTTGTGACTCCCGCACATATCACTTGAAGACATAACACCTATTATGTTCTTTAACACTGCTTAGCAGTTCAGGCCTTTCTTGAGCTTTTTTCCACATGCAGAAACCTTGCCTACTGGGAATATTCAGAAAACCTCTAGGGGGCGTTGTTGCCTAACGCCACTCACTGAGCAGCATCTCAGTTCTGACCCCGGTGGGAGGATTTGCTAGAGTTAATGTCTTATGAATAAGACCTATTTCTCGTTAGTTCTAAAAGGCCAATGGTGTCAGTATTAAATTAAGATTCCCACATATATAGTTTGTTTTCCTTGTATCTGAACCCATTTTATCATTAAAAAAAGTGAATGTGAATTTCTCATTATTTAATGTTTGTAAATATTCAATATTCAATATCCATAACTATGCTAATCTAATTGACTTTGGCTTGTAGCATATGATTTTTAAATAATAATATAAATAATATATTGCTCTTTCTTCAATATGTTAGTTTTGCTCAAAGTACTTAAATTTTTATTTTTTGAACTTATTTAAATTATGAAAATTATTTTCTAAACATAATTCCAGAGCTTTTATTCAAGACTCTGGTAACAATTTATCAACTTATAGATTAAATATGTGTAACTAATTCTACCACCTAAAGTGACAGTTGAAACAGGTGGGGAAAAAAGACTGATGATTGATATCATCTGATATTTCCAAAAGCTAGGTTGATAATCAGAAATATCTGGGCCCTCCTTCATGGCTCAACAGGTTAAAGTAAAGCACCATGACACTATCTACACCCACAGCAGTACGAGCTGGATCTCCAGCCAGGGAGCTGACCCACTGGCATGGTAGTTTTCTCCTGAACCACCAGCTGCTCCCCTCAGCAGTGTATATCAGCCCAACACCTGTTCTGCTCCCCACTCTGTCTCTGGTAAATCTTCTCACCCCCACACCTCTGGCCTGTATCCCAAGTCTCATATGCATAAATCTTTTAATAAATCAGAAATATCTGATTTCCTCAAAACTACGCCTTGATCTAATTAGAGAGAATCATTTTTAAAGACATCAACTGACCATATATGGAGAGCAACTGATTTAAAATGCTGTTCTCTTCAAAACCTCTATAATGAATCATGTGTTCAACCAGAGAAGGAAATAGTTAATTGTAAGTGCAGAAATCTCCTTCCAACTAACTAATAGGAATCATGAGCAGTGATAATTTCCCAAGATTTTAAGAAATTCTTATTTTGGTTCATTTGTTACTTTTGGCAGTGAGAAGCCAGAGTAAAATCGTTTTATCTGGTTTAGATTTAGCTATTTGACAATGAAAATAAGTACTAGTATATAATGACATTTTAAAAATCAAATATATTTGTAGGTGTAAAGTTATCATGTGCTGGAAAATAAAAATATATGCATTATTATCTTGAATTTCATTTAATTGCTCTCATATTTCAGGGTTGAAACAGACATCTGTTTGATGCAGAAAAGAAGAGAATGTTTATTCTAGCAACTTACATACCAACAGAATAATGATAAAAAAGAGCAGGAAAGGCTAAGTAATTATCTACAAGTGAAATGGCACTAATGCAAATGAGTAGGGTAAGATGAAGTTACGGAGGCTAAAAATGAAGAGGTTAAATTAGAAGAAAATATCAGGATATATATATATATATATGTTTACAAAGCTAGGATAAGGGAAGCAGACCTTTTTTATTTTGTCATTGAGGCAACATTGGTTTATTATTCCTTGTGTGATTCAGATATACTGGATGCACCTTGTCAAATGTTTGGCGATACCATGTCACCTGGTTCCTTCCCACCTTTGTTATCTACTCTTCCCCCAGGCCAGGGCAGCCTCAACTTTAGTTATATTTCTAGGATTTGTTATTGGTTTGGCTTTGTCTGATCATTGGCTTTATATCTCTCTATTCTACATATGAGTGAAATCATCTGGTATTTGTCTTTCTCCTTCCGACTTATTACATTTAACAGAATTCCTTTCAGTGTCATCCATGTTTTTAGAATTGGCATTTTTTTTTCTTTTGTTTTGTTTTGTTTTAGATTTATTTTACAGAATTGGAAAACAGGCCAGAGATATGGTGGGTAAAAGGATTCATCAGAGACAGAGTGGGGAGCAGAAAAGGCAGATCTTCTGAAATACACTGCTGAGGGGAGCAGCAGGTGGGTCAGGAGACGTTTGCTATGCCATGCTGTTCAGCTACCTGGCGGGGATCGAAATCTTGCTGCAGTGGCTTTGTAGAGCTTCATAATGTGGTGCTTTAACTCATTGCGTCACCAGGGAGAGCCCAAGAGTTCACTTTTTATAGCTAGTAATATCCCATTGCATTAGATTAGTAGTACTGATTTTCTTTACTTGGGCTGCCATGATTAACAGTGAAATCTTTTTTTGGATATGACTTCAAACTGTGCCCAACTACCACCAGGTTAAAGGGCAACCCCTCTTCTTTATCCATAAAGCTCATGATGATCTCTATAGCATGACAATTCTTCATAGATCTAGAATGGGATAATAAACTAGCAGGCTACAATCAGGATTAGATAAAAAAAAAAAAAAAAGGAATCATCAAACATTAGAGTCATGCAGAATTTAATGATAGGGTATTTTCTAAGACATTTTTCCTTAGGCAATTTCCATCATGCAAATGTCACAGAATAGACTTACACAAACCCAGATGGTATGGTCTATGGCTCTGAGTATTCAAACCTATACGGCTTGTTATAGATATACTCAATGCTTTAGGCAACTGTAATACAATGGTATTTATGTATTTAAATATATCAAGATGATGCAGAGGTAGAGAAAAAAATACAGTGAAAAAAATTACAAATGATGCATAGAGCACTTAAGAATGGAGCTTTCAAGCCAAGAAGCCATGCTGGCTGAGTCAGTGAGTGAGTGGTGTGTGACTGTAAATGCCTGGAACATTATTTTATACAATTGTAGAATTTATGAATATTATCCAGTAGGTTACACTACACTTACACATTTTTCTTCAATAATAAATCAAACAGCTCACTGGAACTATTTTTCTTTATAATTTTTTAACTTTTTAAAATTGTTGACACTTTGTTAAAAGCAACTTAAGAACAATACCATAGGACACCACTAACAAAAAATTTTACGGTCTTATTTTCCAATTATTTTTTCCTATTCAATTTGTAAACAATAAAGACAAAAAGAATACACCTTTATCTGACTACACTGGGTAGGGGTCATTAGTATCATTGTCTTTTATAAAGATTTATTTTTATTTATTGATGCATATAAGAATTGAGGTATAGGCCAGAAGGGGTGGGGTGAGAGGATTCCCTAGAACAGAGTGGGGAGCAGAACAGGCAGATCCACAGAAACACACTGCTTGGGGAGCTCTGGGCAACAGAAGAGGTAAGCCTCAACATGTGGGGCATCTCCTAGCCGGGGATCGAATTCATTCCGTGGTGGCTGTGGATAACTGGAAAATGCTGAAATTTCATCCTCTGTGCCACCAGGCAGCCTCTATTATTACGGGGAAAAGACGTCCCAAAGGAACTCGGCAGATAAAAGCTTGGGGACACCAGCCCCTACTCCAGTCACTGAAACTACAACTCCCAGCAATACCAAAGGGAGGACTGCGAGGACCCAAGGGTGGAGCTAAGCAATGCTTTTGATAGTTTGGGGCCATATTCATAGAGGAGCCATGGTGAGCAGGCTATCTCTCCCCCTTGGCCATGTGGCTGGTGGTTGGTTGCTTGGTTCTTAATAAGATTTCAGTGTGCTGTTGGGGTTCCAAGTCATTGGAACTGGTAAGACACTCTAGTTAACTTGTATTTCTCTCTCTCTCGCTCTCTTTTTCTCTTTCCCTGGGTTGTTCCTTTCCTTTCCCCCTTTGTAAATAAACCTATTACTGACCCTTTTTATGTATGCCTGCAGTGCAATTGAATTATAAGCACACACATGAGGACCCACAGACAGGAAGCTCAGTTCACATTGGGGTGCCCTGTAACACTATTGCTGTCTTCTGTTTCCTCATCACTTCCTCTACATAGCATAGTCTTCAGGAGAAATGCTTGCAATGGAATATCCCATGATAGCTACGCCTTTGCCTGCAATACACTCTAAGGACCTGCTGAAGGCTCCCCTGGAAGATTTATCTCTTTCCAGAAATACATCCATGGTTTGGTCAGTTTGTCATTCTCATCATAGCTAACACACCTGAGTATTACTCTTTATTAGTGATAACCTTTTGGTGTTAGATTTTATGTTTTTAAACACTTTAAGGAATTTCTCATATCTGAAGAGTTTCTACTAAATACTTCACTATGCACTTTATGGGGTTGTTTTATTTCCCCCTCCTGCAATGTTTATTTTTCTTTGATCTTCTTCAGACATGTATTGCCATTCCAGTTCCAACAACTACCCATTAGTCCATTCCTCAGTGACCACTGCTGGTTAAAGTTGCTTCACTTCTCAATCGCAACTCTGTGGCTTATTACAACTTCCTCATCCTTGGCAAAGCCCTTTGAGGACATGCATGAATCTCTTGAGTATCTCCTTCTAGACAACACTGACACCTTCCTTGATGATATTGCCCCAAGACTAATTGATTTCTTGGTGCAGTCAAAGATGTTGAAGTCCTTCCAGACTTACATCAGTGTCTTCCTCAGTTGCACAATAGTCTGGACAAAGATCCTCCTTTGAAAACCTTCTATAAATCTTTGAACAATGGTTGGATGTAAGGAGGTGTTTGGAGGGAGGAAGGTTTATTTATACTGGGATGAAAGTCACAATAAAAGAAGAATGTTTGGAAAATTTATGAATAACAACCTAAATATTGAAATTTTTTTTTGCATTTTTCTGACACAGCAATTTAGGAGGGCATCTTAGAGGAACTAGGTCATCCATACCTTCATATCGCTTCAGTAGTACACTGATGTGTATATTTATTGATAGATTTGAAGGCACTAGAGTCCTGCTGTGTCTTCTTTTGTAACCTGTAATATTTTGTCCAAATAAAACCATTATGCTCTCTTCAAAAGCCTTGATAGATGCCTTGTATATTCTGGACCCCCTTTCCATAATATAGGTTCCATGCATGTGAAAAATTTTCTCTGCACTTCTTTTCCTACACAATCAGCTAATTCAGAGTTTCTAAAGGTCCAGATATGTTTATATTTATCTTCTTTTATGCATACTGAGCTGGGGTATAGGCCATAGGTGCAGGTTGATGAGAGGATTCACCAGAGATAGAGTAGGGAGCAGAACAGGCTGATCAATGAATTATACTGTTGAGGGGAGGAGCAGGTGGGTGAGGAGAGGTCTGCTGCACCATATGGGTCACCTCCTTGGCAGGGAATCAAACTCATGCTGAAGTAGTTGCAGCTAGCCTCTAGTGCTGCACTTTAACCTGCTGTGCCATCAGGGAGGGCTCCAGGTCCAGATTTTTTTTTTTAACATGACAAACAAACATTTTGCTTTAGTAATAACCAGCAAGGTACCAAGAGCGACACATGTGTGTCTTTATTCATTCCAGCTTATTAGCAGTCTCTGCATATTAGATATTGGCTTGTCTTGATTTTTTTTCCATTCTTTCAATGAAGCAGATCATTTAATAGCTTCCATGACTTTGTTCTTGTTCTTCAAGATCTTAGCTATGTCAGAATGGGACATGCCTGACCGGTAAGCAATCACCTTCTTTGATTTTCCACTTCCATAGTCCTTAGTCACTTTTAATTTCATTTCCAGCTCAATCACTTGAAATGTCCTTTGCTGGCCTCATTAGCAGTGGATTTTGTACATTTAGGGGCCATGATGAATGAAACAACACCAAATAAATCAAGCACAAAGGAAATGATGTTATCAAGAGATGCAGTAAACATAAGATATATGGGACTGTTTCAACTGCAAAACACTATGACATTATAACTGCTACAGCATCTCTAAGCAATGTGAATTTTAAGACCATAATCATATATGCAGCACATTGACCAAAGTATGATATGGCACATGGCTATATAATAGGACTGTGAAGTACAGATTTTATCTTACATAATTATCTATGAAAGCTGCTGGGTTTGTACTTGATATGAAGGTTGCTGTTCACAAGGTAGTCCCCTTGGGAGAAGATACTAGACAAGAGAGAAAACTCAACATCAAACTAACAGACTAGAACACATGCCAGTTATATCCACTTGTGTTCTTCATATTGTGAGCAGTCTTTTGAAAAAGGCTGCCACCCTTTGTCAGGGAACAAAAAACATACCTAGCTCAGGAATCAGAGAATAATAAAGAGGAATCTTGAGGATATAGGCAATAATACTTTCCATTGCCAATCAAGTGAACCAGCAGATGAATGAGTTATAAGTCATCACCAATGAACATTTTTTAAATATTTATTTATTATGCATACAGAATTGGGGTATAAGCCAGAGGTGCAAGGGGGTGAGTAGATTCACCAGAGACAGAGTGGGGAGCAGAACAGGCAGACTGAAATACACTGTTGAGGGGAGCAGCAGGCAGGTCAGATATCTGCTGTACCACGTGGATCACCTCCAGGACCGGGGATCAAACTTGCACTAAGGAAGCTGTGGATAGCTTGCAGTGCTATATCCTAACCTGTTGCACCACCAAGGTGGGCCCACCAATGAACTTTTGAAAGATGGTGACAACATAACTTCTGAAAGAAATTAGAATGATGTAACAGATTATATTTCCTTTCTGTCCTTCAAATCTCGCACCAAAATGATGTATCTGCTGGTCCACTTGAAATGGAAACATGGGAGTATTTGGGAAACAGTCAGGCCTACCCAAATTGATAGGTGAAATATCCAATGTATATAGAACATTCAGAGGAGCTGTGATCATGAGGACCATGGAAATTCATGGTTATTGTTCAGTGTTTCTGAGTAGCACTGATATGCTGAGAAAGAGAATATACAGATGAAGATGATTAATTGCCTGATCAAAGCCAAGTACTAAAGTCTGAGGGTCTCCTTTAATATATTTAATGACATTTTCATCTGAATTAGCCAGAGGGCAATGCAAATAAACTCAGTTGAATACCTAAGAATTAATTATATGGGTAGGAGAGTATAAGTGAATGTGGATTTTCAGTGGATCATGTTTGAGAATGAATGGAAGCCTGAGTTTTGGGATGTAACCCTAGCCATTCCTGTATTCTTTGAGTTTACAGAAATGGCCCTTGGGCTCCTCTTTGGTGGTGCAATGAGTTAAAGCACATCTCTATGAAGCTAGCCCCAAACACCTGAGCATGGGTTCTACCCCCAGCCAGGAAGGGAACCCACATGATATGGCAAACTTCTGCCTTTCTCACTGTTCCCCTTGTGTACTTTGTAAATCTGCCTGTTCTGCTCCCCTCTGTATTTGGTGAATCCTCTCTCCGCCCCTGCCCCTCTGCCCTGTACCCCAGTTCTGTCTGCATAAATAAAATTAATCTTAAAAAAAAAAAAAAGACCTTTGGTCCTTAATTTGTCAAAAGCTTTTTCTTGAATAACATTATTGCTCTCCTTAGGATCATTCCTAACCTGTCTATTCCCTGACTGCCACATCAGTAATTGAGAACAAGTCATGCTATAATATGGCCAGGGAGATACTGGACCTACTAAGGGCAGGAAAGGACTATATGCTGATGAGCTATAGGGCCTAGACAATAGGAGTCTGGACAGTGTCATAAGCCTAAGGCTTAAAGGGATCAAATGAAATGGAATACTATTTTGAAAGGTAGAGCTTTTAGATATGCGATCGCTGTCTCCTGGTAAGTGAAGAAGTAGTTTTGATATTCAGTCACTATCTCCTGGGAAGCTCAGAGATGACTGTAGGCAAGAGTTGAGGAAAGAAAATGCTATTACATAATTGGAATATATTAGAGCAACGATGGTAATAGATTCTTAAATTAGTGGAAGTCAAGAGAAAAGGCTTAATCATCTGGAACAAAGTAAGCTGAAATGTTGAAATGAGCAACAAGAGCAGAGTAGCAGTGAGGGAGGGGAATAGATGGCTGTTCCTTAAAACTCTGGAGGTGATTATTAGGGTATATGGATTTTAGGGGAAACACTGGATAGCCACTTAGAGAATTTCTTAAGTTAAACAACCTAAAATGATTAAGGATAATATGGCTTGAAGTCTGAGAACGGATGGCCTAATAGGAAATCATGACCTTGAGCCTAATTTCAAAGTCTCAGTTTTCTCACCTGGAATTCAGTGACAGATTTGAAGTCAAATCCCCATGAGCAAAGTCTTTGAAACAACAATGGTAACACAAGAAAATGACTTACCAAGTCCTTCTTTAATTGGACCTAAGCCATTATTTAGTTAATTGAACACTAAAGTGAAAACAGTGAAACAAATTACATCATGCCCTCAACTCCATTCAGTTAAGGATCAATGAGACATAAAAAGTGTAGTGATAATTCAGGCCATTTTATGATTTGTCCACTCTACAATGGGCTCACCCTGCAATTATTTCCCCATCTCCACTTTGCAATTTGAGTTGTCTTACTTGACCATTGATAGAATATTTTACTAAAATAATCTGAAATTCTAGCTCCCAAACTTAGGGAAGATATTAAATTAAACCAGTATCATATCTCAGGGCAATGCCAGAGTTGAGTGCTACATATGCAGAGTTTGCTGAATTGATGTTTCCTATCACACACTTAATCCATCATCCTGACTCTTGAACAACTAAATTCTGGCAGTTTATATTTGACTATCATTGCTCAGGCATATAGTAGCCTCAAGTTCCATTTTTTTGCAGGACTTATTTTTCTAAGTAGATGTGCAGGATCTTATATGACCACTAATTTGTGTGTCTTTTTTTTTTTTATCAGAAGGATAATTGGACCTACAGCCATCATTTAGTTAATTGAATGCTAAAGTGAAACAATACTGATATCTGTATACAACTGTTGAATATAGCATCTACCTCATGTTCTCAAGAAGGTAGATCAACAGTGTTTATCATTACACCGGGATATTGGTAAAATGAATTTTTGGCCTTATTCCAGAATTGTGATAAAGCCCCTGCCTTCTGTCATAACATAATAGTCCATGTATAAATTTATATCCTTGGAATAACACATTTGTCTACTATATTAATTGCATTACCTAAATATGACAATATATACCAGAAGTACAAAACATAGTGGAGATTTTTAAGAGGATGCATGTTCTCCAGAAAGTGCGTGAATGATCCAGAAAATTCCAAGACAGTAATAACAGGCACTGCAACAATTTAAGCTACAAGCAGACTGTGGATAATGCTAACGGAGACTCACACTGCATCGTTCTGTACTAATGCTATTGGAGAGTCTTTTATTTCAAATGGGGGGGGTATGGAGAGAATGGAATGGGATTATGCTAAGTGAAGTAAGTCAGGAGGACAGATTACCAGATGGTGTCATTTATATATGTAATACGGAGGAACCAGACAAAAGGGTCTGATAAGGTCAAATTCAAAAAATAAGTCCGTGAAAGCTGACTACAGAACTGAGATATACAAAGGAGGTAAAATATTCAGAAGATGGGTGAGCACAAAGTGTGGGGAGTATAATGGACTATGGTGGTGGATTATGGATTCTTTGGTGGTGGCAACATCAATGAAGGGAGGAGACCCTATACTTCTAAAGTAGAAACTGCAATGGAAACCAATGTTGCATATATATATATATATATATTAAAGAGAGTTGGCCTGTGGTCTGAATATACAGATTTAAGAGTGATGATATTTAGTTTCCTTGTTTTGTCATGAGATAGTGCAATGAAAGCTTTTTAAATATTATAGTTATAATAGAGTTTATATATTATAGTAGAGGTTTGTGGGTGACCTTATGAGAGTGGGCAAGAAGAAGAATTTTCTACTTCCCACCAACTTTCTGACCTTCCAAGGAAGAGTTGTTAAACAATCAAATAGACTGAATGACTGAATAGCTCAGTTGGCAATTATTGGTCAGCCTTAGTCATCTGATTTCTATCAACTTAGATAAATGGAGTAGTTATGGTGAAAGGGACTGAGTTTATGCATGGCCCCAGTATGATAGATTCCTAGGGTTGATCTACCCTAAACATCTGCTGGCAAGATGGTGTTTTGATATTGACAGCAGAGAAAGAACAGTGATATCAATGTTAACTGGAATCAGTACACATATTGCAGATTGCATTTGTTTATCCTCTTATCACTGCTATCTGAGAGCTGATAGTGTGCTGGACCCATTGACATGAAGTATTTCTTAACATGACTTCAAGATAAGGAACTCAATTAACAGAAAAGTAACTGAGTATATATGACCCCAGTTACATGACAAAGGGATTCTACATCCTGCATCTCCCAGAAGCCAATTATGATTTTGATAGCCTTAGAGTAGGGTATGTTAGTTTATCAAGGTGGTTCTAAGAGGTAATTCAGAGGTGGTACTCAAAGCGAATGGGGAGGTTTCATCCCAGATTTGTTGTGTCCTCTCTATCAGTTATCTCTATCTTGTGCTATATTCACAAACTGGCAGAATACTTAGATGTTTGAATCCAATACACTAATACAATTAGTGTGCAACAGAGAAGAGAAAACACAGTTTCACATGGAAGGCTCCAGTGTTGCACATTAGTCTAACAATAGCATTTATTTTATTCTATAAGTTTTAAAATTTAAAATAGTCAATGGGCGTTAAAACTTACAAAATAAAGGCCCTCCCTGGTGGCGCAGCGGGTAAAAGCACAGCACTTTTACCCGCTCAAGCCACTTCCACATGAGTTCGATCCCAGCCTGCCCTGGAGATGACCACATAGTGTGGCAGACCTCTCCTGATCCGCCCGCTGCTCCCCTCAGCGGTGTACTTCGTAGATCTGTTCTGCTCCCCTCTCTGTCTCTGGTGAATTCTTTCACCCTCCACATCTCTGGACTGTACCCCAGTTCTGTATGAATAAAATAAATAAACCTTAAAAAAACTTACAAAATAAAAACAATGTTATTGTTCTCAGAATTTGTTTAAAACACAAAGCATGTGTGTTATTCTTTTATGATAGTTCCATTAAATACATTCAATAATTTGCATTTACCATTGCATGTTAGACCCACAGAAAAGGAAATACAATCACGTGCTAATTTAGAGCCCAGGCCCTCTAAGGAAATGGCTCTAGAAAACAATTTTAAATCAATTTTCTTTCCATAAACTGTATCAATTCCTTTAATATTATATTTTAATTTGCTTTGGATTTGAAATATGCTCTTATAGAACAAATTTTGTTTGGTTTCTTTGTGTTTTAAGATTTTCAGCACCTGTGATTTTACTTAATAGAGAGAATGTATTCTTACCTTCCCCAAACAATGTATTTTTTGCCCTCCTAATCATACCATTTTTAAAAAAGTATTCTATCTTTGTGAAAGCATTTTCAAAGCTCTGCAGATTTGTATTATAATACAGATCAGTTGTTACACAGATATCAATCTCATATTCCTTTTATTGAATTTCAAGTACAAAACCTGTATTTGCTCTTCTCCCTTATCATTTTAAAAAAACTTTATGAAGTTAATCCTTTTGATACAAATGATGAAGAGCATGTTATTATTCTTTCTTCTTCTGACTTAATTCCCTCAGCATAATTTCTTCCAGTTCTAACCTTGTTCTCAAAAATAGTAAGAATTTATCTATACATGAGTAGTATTCCATTGACTATATCTATATCACATTATTTTAATTACCTTTTTTTATTTTTTGGTCATTCTGTTTTATGGTATTATTTCTAGTAATGACCATATAGTTTCCTATTTAGAGATTATATATATAATCAGGGTTTGAAAATTATTTCTGTTAATTGTAGCATTTTTGTCTCAATTACTTATTTCTGCCTTGGTAGCAAGTATTTACACCTAATAAAACAATATTTGTCCATTGATATTTTTTAACCATTTCAAATTGGAAAACCATTCTTAGATCACCAGACACACAAGAAAGGATGATGAGCTAGATTTGACTATTTGACAAAACATCTGACTCATGATAGCATATTTGAATAGTCTGTGTGTGAATTGGAACAAACATTTAGATTTGTTTTGATGATCATGGCTAACACAGTAACTGTACTTGACCACGCTTCCCTTATTTTTGAAAGAAAGTAAAGAGAGCTTCAAAATAATAAATGACTACCCACAAATAGCTGCCCACCTTATTAAGATAACTCATTGCTTCTTCAGATATTTGCTTTGCTTTTTGGTCTGAGTACCAAAAAGATGAGATGAGATTAGATGAGATTGAGCTACAATTAGAGGACAACCTATTTTCCATCATTAGAAGTCTATGAATTAGCTCCCTAGACTTCTTCCAAGTACAAGCAACCACGCAGACCATTCCTGAGACTTTAAATGACCGATCACCTATGGCCAGAGCTGCCTCAGAAATGTATTCTATGCTGTGTGAACCAATGTGTTTTATTCTGTTAGAAATTCAACAACAAATATAAAAATTGATTTCCCTCCTGTGTTGATACTCCTACATCCACAACACACAATTATATACTTCTTCCCTGTACTATTACAGATTAATTATTCTCAGGGGATGAGGGGAGGTAAACAAATGTGCTCAGTCATTTATTATTTAAAATTAATCCATAAAGTCATCAATACAGATAATTCATAAGGATTTCTTGAGCAAATTTTGTTTTGTGTTCATTTATTTTTATAGATGGGTAATGTCAAAAAACAATGTTTAAAATCTGACAGTATGTCAAGTATCCAAGAATGAGGCAAGTAGATCTTTTAAGAATGGGTGAAAAGAGTTATGTAATATGAGCAAAGATATAAATTTACAGCAGTAGTAATACTGTTATTTCCAGGAGAAAATAAGATTGTCTAAATAGATATAAGTATATAATATGAATGACGCATATCTATATACAACACTACATATAATCACATATATAATAATACTGTATATGTGAAATTATTGATGATTTCTGGTTATCAGCATTGTAATAAGTGCATCTGTGTGCATATTCACCTATCATTTGATGTTATAATACTAGTAAAAACTGCATTTTGAATTTTCCAGCAGACTTGAAATTGATGTCCTAATTTTGGAAAAAAATATAAAACAAGAATTTTCTCCATAAATATAATTTCATACTTTATATAATAATGTCAAAGTAAATATTAATTAGTCAAAATCAAATTTTAGCCACAAAACTACTACATAGTATTACATATTTCATCAAAAATATGATATTTTTAATTTCTCCTCATAATAAACCTTCTAGACAAGAGTAGACATTCTATGCAGACAATATTCGCAAACCTTCCATAAAAAAGAAAATATATATTAAGAAATGAAATTTGTTTTATATCACTGAAAAATTCATATCAATAAAGACTTTTAAAGTCATTGCAATCATAGCAATGGTGAAACTTAAGGGATATTTATGTGCAAACATGCTTAGTAGACAAGAAATTATTTTGTCTATGGTATAAGTACTGAAATGTTTTCAATTTGAATTATTTTCCTGTGTTATATAATCCATTTTTATCATTTGAATCCTTAAAATGCAACATTCGTTCTTTTACTCTACATCTTTCAATTCCAAATGTATATGTTGTTCTGAAAAGGGACTATTAGAAAAATATCATATTATGTGTATTTTGTTGCTAACAATAGAACAAGCTTTGAGGCTTGAACTTGAAAGACATTGTATTAAAAGAGAAGTCCATATTAGACTGTAGATATTACTGTTCATGAGTGTTCACTAACACCTCATAGCATCAATCTTTTAACATTTCAATCCAACATATTTGTAGGCACAGGAAACTATTTCTTGTCATTTCTCAGTTCCAAATGCAAATTTCATTTGTATCCCAGTCCACTCTGAGTCATTCTGGTTTTCTGAATATGTGTGTTTGTTAATTTATTCCCTTAAGGGCCACTGGTCATTTAAAAACTGCATAAAAGTCACTTTTGGAGCTCAAGATAAAATATTCCCTGTCTATCTTCTCAACAAAATAATTAAAATTGCATGATCAATATCTGACCAATCCATATTTGCTAGATACTGTGTAGAGTTACATAAAGTGGAGACAAATCAGTTATTTGGGAAAATTAACCAGAGATAAACTCATAGTATTGGTGAAAAGAAATGAAAAGAATAAAAGAAGAGCATATGGAGTAGACAGCTATTTAGAGATTCTCCTCACTGCGACAGGCTTAGTTCTCATTCAGGAGGATGAAGCTATGGGCTGGCCCACTGAATGGTAGGGCCATTTGCTGGGGTATTGCTGTCTGGGACCATCTCTAAGGAACTCTCCCACTGGGATTAACAGTGAAACTCAGTAGGGAGCTATCCAATGGGGGTGGGGGAGCAGCACACTTGCTGAGAAATCACTCACCAGGGGACATTGAATTTCACTGATAAGCTGATCCATTAGAGGCTGGGACACTTGCAAGGAGTTGTTCACCACTAGGTTGCCTGCAGATGACCGACAAGGAATCATCTGGGTAGCAAGAAACTTAGGAGCAAGGGTCTGAAATCATTCAGGCCAGGGAGAGACACCCTCTTTCAGCCATCCCTTTAACCCTCTCTACTAAGATCTAACACTTGTTCAACTGGCACAAACAACATGTTCATCAGATAGAGCTCTATTGTTATAAGCAGGGATATATGAGGATGGGTTTGGAAACCAGTCACTACTTGGGATGGTCTGAACTTTTGTCTACTTAACTTCCACAGGCACAATTCTATACCAGAGTGTACTATGCAGATATTTAGAGCAGGACTTGTTATGCTTATTTTATACTTGGATGGATTTATGTAATATTTTATTTTTTAGAGATCCTTCAGTAATACACTTAACATGATAATTTGAGGGTATGCATCTAATTGGATGGTATCCCCAGGAAATAGCATATGGGTATAAAGAAGACCAAAGACAGTATGCAGGCAAGAAATAATCCACTGTTTAGCAATTTTACTACTATGGAAAACAAGCTTGATGCTACTGGAAAGTTATGGGAGTAGAGTAAAAGAAGACATTGTGCTAGAAAATTAGCTTATACAAATCCATTCTTATATATATATATATAAAAGAATGCCCATCAGCCATTTATTGCATTCTGAGATAGGAACATCTGTCTGAACAGGTGCAAAGTGAACAAAGGAGTCTCTGACAACCAAAGAACATCCTCATGCAAGCAGATGTAACTACCACCAGTTGGGAATCAGGTGTGTGATCACTAGAATGAAAAAGCCATGTGAACTCTTTAGACACAGAAATTAATATACAGAAATTATATATATATATATAACTGGTATGTATATTGATTTGCAAATGTATAGCCCCTAATATTTATCAACTTGCAGCTCATGCAGACTATTTGCTTGGACCAGTATTTTATCAAAGATAATTTTCAAGTGCAAATTTGTAAAAAAAAAAACACACTGAAAAATACCCAAGTTAGATTCCAAAACACTTCCTATTACTAAGGAGGTGTTGTGATGAGAAAGCAGTATCGCTAAGTGAAATGCTATTTATTATTTTGACCTTATTAGAAAGACTTAATGTTTACATAGAATTTTAACTAAATGTCTATTTGAGGTCTCTGATCCATAAATGATGTTATAAATAATGTTGCTTCAATAAAAAAACACCTACGTATATATATTTATTTGAAAAATAAAAAATAGAATTGATGTGCTATTAGAACCTGGGGAAAAAACTAGGTTTTGCTGAATAAATAAGTATTATATTAAAAAGTAAAAAAGCTAATTTTGTATTCATGCTACGTATTCTACCTTCTTTTACTACATGGACCATCAATCTCTAGGTATTCTGTAAAGCTCATATCAATGCTACTCACCCCACTTTGGGTTCATTTGTAGTCTCCAAGGCTCAAAGACCCCCCAAATTACAAGCATTGCTTACTAGACTCATAGAGAAGTTAGCCTTATAGTAAATAACTAGAAAAGTGCACAAATAATTTAAAGTAAAAAGCTGGGCAAAAAAACAGGATAAATTAAAATGAGTGATGCTACTCAGAAAGTGGTTCAGGAATAATAAAATCCAATGATTGGAGACAGTATATCAGGATTATCAAAACTGTTTGGCTTAATAAATGCAACAGGACAGAAAATTTACACCTAACATTTTAAATGAAACTATTAAAGCGATATTAGCATAGTGAATCTGTAAGCACTTCTCAAAAACAGTGCTCTATTTTTTTTTCGATTAAATTGTATTTTATTCACCAACTATGTAATATTTACTGAAAACCCAGCATGATGAGGAAAAATGTTTAGGAATTAGCTTTCAAAAAGCAGTGTCACTGGCTTTCTTTTTCAAATGGTATGGGAGACAAAAAGAAATGAGTAAATTAAATGATTAAGTAGTAGAAGATGATATAGACAATGAGTATTGGTAGAAAGATATTTTAGCTAAGAAAACAGTGAATAACTCTCAGAGGACATGATTATTTTTCAAAATTCTAAAATAAAGAGAGTGATCTCATATATATCAGCAAAATGACTTTCCCTACCAGAAAGCATGGCTGATTCCAGTGTTTAAAAGGCAGTGTATACGTGTCCAAAAGCAGTAGAAATGACAAACCATTTTAACCATAGTGAGTAAGGAAGATAGTGAGAGCTATTCTGGAGAGATACCGAGCTTAATGTGATTTGTTAATACAGCAATAATAACTAAGACAAACACAAAACAGTAACAATGGATTCCTTGATTTCCATTGCTTCCCAAGCTCATTTCTTCATTGTTAATTGGCAACTCAATCAACTGAGCTGCTCCACAAATTGTTTGGAGTTATTCATGAATCTTTTTTTCTCTTTCATATTGCAAAATGCTAGCATATCCAGTCCAGTCCGGAAAGTAAATATTTCTCAGCACTGCCATGGATATGCTAGTGTCTGGTATCAGCATTTGCCTTCTAGATATCCACAATGATTTTGTAAGGGTACACAAAAATGTTTTGTATTATTGTGTGTGTGTGTGTATGTGTGTATGCATGTATGCATGCATGCATGCATGTATACAATGTCTTGATTGCTATATTATTTTTTGGAGAATAAGCCACAATTGCTCTCTCAAATTGTTCTAACTAAAAGTTACTCTTTATGTAATTTATATCTAATAAGGAATTCCTCCCTTATTAAATTATCCAAAAGGGATTTTTTTAAAGATTTATTTATTTATTTATGGATACAGAACTAGGGTACAGAACAGAGGTGCTAGGGCAGTGAGAGGACTCACCAGAGACAGAGTGGGGAGTAGAAGAGGCAGATCAACAAAGTACACTGCTGAGGGGAGCAGTGAGTGGGTCAGGAGAGGTCTGCCACGCCATGTGGGTCACCTCTGGGGCAGGAATGGAACTCATTCTGAAGTGGCTTTGGCTTCTTAGTGCTGTGCTTTAAGCTGCTGCGCCACCAGGGAGGGCCACAAAAGGGATTTTTTAATTGTATGCCTAAGACAGTTTAAGTATGATGAGTTAGTTTATGTGATCACAGAGGCTAAGATGTCCCTAATCTACCATTTGTAATGGGAAACCTGGGAAAGTTTTAGTATACTACCATTCTGATAAAAACAAGACCTGAGAACAAGGAAGGTTGGTGGCATTACAATATACCTGTGTGACTTAGTACATAGGACACAGCCATTGGCCAAATGTAGAGACAGACTAATTTCTGACTCAAACAAGCATTCAGGAAACCACAAAACACTGGACAAATTTGTTCTTCCTCCCTCTTTTGTTCTACTCCGTTTCCCTAAGGACTTGTTGATGCCATCTACGTCGGGCACCCATTGAGCCCACCAATTCAAAAGCTGGTCTCATTCCAGAAACACCCTTATAGATGCACCTGAACACAATGTTTAATCTGGGAGCCCTGATGGCAGTCATGTGAACATGGAAATTAACCATCAAGCATAAGGCGACATTCATCAGTTATGTCAATGCTTCTGTGGGGACAGAAATCCAGGCAGTTTAGCCTCAGGGTAAAGAGTTACCATCCCAGTGCTGGACAGGACTTGGTTTTATTAATATTCAACTGAAGGATCTGCTTCCAATTTTAGTTATTTGCGGGCTGTCAGACTGAGGACCTCAGCTCCTTGCCATCTTTCAGCCAGATGCCATCCTTGGTTCTTTGCCATGTGTATCTCTTGAAAGGGAGCCTGGAAAGAAATAGTCTGCTACAAGTAGAAATTAATGTGATCTAATCACTCTGCCCACTGTTCAGTCCTAAAAACAAAGCCCTATATTCTGGTATTTGTTTGGATGGCCTCCTAGTCCTGGGAGCAAAAAATCTAAAAAAAAATACCTATTATTGCAAAACAAATCACCACAAATTGAGATGTTTGAAAACCACATATTTATTCTTAATTTTTGGTGAGTCAGGAATGTGACATGGATGTCAATTTCGGTATCTCTCATAACCAAAGTATCAGTCAATGCTCAGGTCTCATATGAGGTCTGAAGGGGATAAGATTTATTTCTAAGTTCATGGGATCAGTCCCAAAGTATGTTCTTTTAGAATCTTAACTGAGTGACTCAGATGCTTGTTAGCAGGTGGTGAGGCTCTGTTAGCTGCCTATTGGGTTTCTGAACATAGCTAATTAATTGAACAAAAGTACAAGGGAGAGATACAATAGATTAATTTGCTAACAAGATAGAAGTTAAAATTGTATACACCATAACTGCTGCAAAAGTGACATCCCATCATCTTTGTTAAATTTTACTTATTGGTAGCAAATTATAGACACTGACCATTTTTTAAAAGAAGATGGTACACAAAAGCATGCATGCTAGTTCACAGGGATGAGTGGGAACAATCCTAGGATTTAGCTGCCATATATATGTGTGTATCTATTTTTATATATGTATGACATCATTAAATATGCTAATGTTGATTTGCCTGTTAAATGCATAAGTGGCTTTACTGAGTAGTTGGTCAAATATAAATTAATGTTCTCTCTTGGAAACATGTGTATCATCGATATTTGACTCAATTACAAATATCTGAAACATTTGGGAAGAATGATGCAAATCATCTGAAAATTAATAAATCAGTATGGAGTTTTATTGTATTATCCATTAACTATCTTTTTTTCCCACAGATTTTCACTTTTTTCTTTAAGGTATTGTATTTTAGATTTAAGATTCTAAAGAAAATTATTTGCAAATGCTGCTTTGTTAAATGTGAAATTTACTTGCCATCAATTGCAATGATTTTTAAGCTTGTGAAAAATGCTTAGACTTACTCAGACTACAAATAAAACAAGTTAAAACCACAACATATGGCCCTCCCTGGTGGCACAGCAGGTTAAAGCACAACACTAAGAAGCTAAAGCCACTTCAGAATGAATTTGATCCCCGCCCCAGAGGTGACCCACATGGCGTGGCAGACCTCTCCTGACCCACCTGCTGCACCCCTCAGCAGTTCACTTTGTCAGTCAGCCTGTTCTGCTCCCCACTATTTCTCTGTTGAATCCTGTCACTGCCCCTACACCTCTGATCTATACCCCAGTTCTGCATGCATAAATAAATAAATCTTAAAAAAAAAACACAATATATGATATATTTCACCTGTAACTTTGGAATATTTTAAAATATGACCATACACTCTGTTGGACTACAATTTTAGTTATTCTTTATGACTTAGTTCATACCTTACAATGAAATACCACTAATTAGACATTTAAAGATCTGAATTCTCTCTATTATACAGTAACTGCTTCACACCCTCTTTCATTCATGACGGTTCAATAATTTGGTGAGATTGAATATATTGTCATTATTGTCATGTATCCCTTCTGTTAGAAGCTAATGTTAAAATGATAAATACATACAATGCCCGCCTTTTTCTGAATCTCACAGCCAAGTAGTAACTTAAAAAAAAAAAATGATGGGGTACTTAAAATTAGAAAAGTGCTACTGAAACACCATCTAAGGAATAATTACTTTTGACTGCGATAATGGTGGATAAGTAAAACTCAAGAGCTTGACTTTGAAACATTAGTAAATGAAAGGAAAATTGGATACTACAGCTACAAGAAAATGAATTAGCTAAAGGACAGGTTGGAGAGCACTTTGTATCCCTAGAGTATTAAGTATGTGTTTATTGGATGAATACAAAATTTACAATAAGACAATGCAAGGAGAAATCAGAAAGATTAAGTTTTAGCAGTATGTCAAGTAGGTTCTGTGCTACTTGGCAAGAAAGACTGAGGTAAGATTTGCCTGAGCTACACTTTTAACATCCTTCCCTGAATGAATACCCTCTTAGGCAAGCCAGTGATAATAAATTTTCCCATCTAAAATGCTAACAAACATTGATAGTATGTTTATCCTTGTAGGAATATCAACTACTATTTACTCATATTTGAGCAATAAGCAATAGTACTGGAAAAACTTTCTCACACAAGTGAATAAGTGTCTGCGTGTTTGTGTGTAAGATGGTGTTTATTTTCTTTTTAGTTATTTCCTGTTTCATTGTTCAACATCATTGAAAATAGAAATTACTATTTGAATTTAGATTGCATACAACCACCAGAATCAAAAATTCACTTTACCTTTTGAAAATAAGATTATTGATCTAACCAAGTTTTCAAAGAGAATCTCTACCACACAGCCCAGTGACTTTCTTTGCTATGTTTATAACAACATCTTTACAATGGCATGCTATGCAAACAACCAAAAACAGAAGAATGGATCAACCATATATGAAAGGGTTGGGGTAAGGGGGGAGGAGTGAAGGGGACAAAATGAAATACTACTTAGCACTCAAAAGAGAAGCCTTCATGCCACCAAGCCATTTGCAGAGACATGGATGGAGCTGGAAGGGATTACACTAAGTGAAATAAATCAGGAGACAGATAAGCGCCAAATGTTATCACCTACAGCAAGTTAAAGAAAGTCGAATATAGAAAAAGGGACAAAAGTTAAGAAAAAGACAAATTTTATTATCCACCCTTGAAATCGGAACATAGAACTGAAACCTGTAGAGGGGAGGAGAAGAAATGAGAACGCTGGGAGGAGAGACCACAGTGACTGTGGAGGGAACTACGGGGTTTAGTGGTGGGAGTGTCATGGGTACTATTATCTGAGGGAGCAGACCCTATACAGTCAATCATTAGCAAGGATATGTACACACACACACACTCACACACATACATACATATGTATATATATATCTTAATACACACAAATATGTGTGTATATATACATGTGTGTGTGTGTATTAAGATTTATTTATTTATGCTTACAGTACTGGGGTACAGGCCAGAGGTATGGTGGGTGAGAGGATTCACCAGAGACAGAGTGGGGAGCAGAATAGGCAGATTGACGAAGTACACTGCTAAGGGGAGCAGCGGGCGGGTCAGGAGAGGTCTGCCACGCCGTGTGGGTCAGCTCCCTGGCTGGGGATCGAACTCATACTGCAGTGGCTTCAGAGAGCCTCATAATGAGGTGCCTTAACCTGTTGTGCCACCAGGGAGAGCCCAGTAAGGATATTTTTAAAAATGCTACTTTAATAAGTAAATAAAATTAAGGATATAGTATACAGCAAAAGTCTTTGTATATGCTCTTTTCAGAATGTGAAAAAAAAGATAAGCAAAAAAAATGGCATGTGTAATTGTTAGAAATATTAGCACAAGCTTTTCTTCACTTAATACCTGTGACAATTCATGATAACTTTATTAGCTTGTTATTTCTAAAAGAAAAAATCCATGTGTCTTGATTTTAGTAAATCTTTGCTTGTCTATATTATAATTCCTGATGTTGATGATAAAGAGGAGCTCATTCTGCTTGGTTGTTATATTTTTGAAAAGGCATTTGCAAAAAAAAAATACACACACACACACACACACACACACACATATATATATATATATATATATGTATAATAATAATAAAATTTGACACCTCTAAAAGGAAAAGGAAGATTCAACATTATTATGCTTCATGAATAACTGAAAGAATTATAAGAAAAGAAGAAGGTAGGTGGAAAATTATAAATGATTTCAAGCAATTTTACTGCCAGTGTGAATGACAATCACTCTCAAAATATATCAGGAGAAAATTCAAGATGGAAAAATGGAAGAAGTTCACACTATTCTAGCCCTCCTTCTCAAATGGAATACTACCATGAAAGAAAGTATGTCTGAATTAAAGAATATTCTAAATTGGCTTTATGCTTCCAAACTATGAGTAACTAAAACTAACTTCTCTGATTATTTTATGAGCACTCCTATTATTATTTAGTTATATTTTGAGAGCTATATTTATAAAAGTCAGAATGAAAAAGATATCAGGGGAAAATGTGCAAAATTATTTTTAAGATAATGGTAGAAAATTCCACATTTTTCATTGCCCAATACATATAATTAAATTAATGAGTAAGAAACAAAATAAACTTTATCATAATTTCACTATATGTAATCTACAGAGTAGTTACAATAATATTTCAAAGCTTGTTAAAAATGTAAAAGCCCAAGTTGTATACAGAGACACTAAGTCAAAATCTACATTTAAAGGTATCTCCAGATTTGATGTTCATATATATATAATCTGCAAACTGCTTTCCTAAGATTTAGTAGCATACACAGATTTTTTTCTATAATAAAATGCATTATGATACTTATATTTTTCTCTTGGCTTCCATTTTATTCTCATGTATATTTGGGACTTCTATCTATACACACGTATCCGAACAAAATATGGGGTGCTCAAAATTACAGAATATTGTAAACTGATCACTTATTAACCACCTTTCTAGATGCTCAAATAATTTAATTCCTAATGGGAATTTTACATTGTGGTTTAAAATTCCATTTTTCAGAGCATTCTCTTTTAAAAGTCTCCTATTTAAGAATACAGTGATTGTCATCATTATATTGAATGCTCCAAATTGACGAATACTCATTATTTGCATATAGAATTAATTGAGACTGAACAATACCCAAATATGACACAAGTCCATGCAAGTCAGTGAGAATACTGAATATTCCAAACTGCTTACTAATTTGTGACATATTTCCAAAGTCATAATTTATAAAATTATTCATGAATACAATGCTACTAAAGATTATTTAAGGATCTTGATTGTTGAACCACCAAATTATTTATATTTGAGCCATTATTAAACTCATTAGAAAATCAAGACAAGTTGTCAAGGGCAATTTAATTTCCTGTATTAATCACACACTCTCTTTTTAAAAAATGCTTATAATGTTCACATGACTTCCAAGCAAGCTCTCACTTTTCAGATAATTCATATCTTAAAAAAAAAAAAATGACTTAGTGCCTAGAGAGCAATTTAGCAAGTAATTCATTTTTGAAGGAAATACTAAAACTCTCCCATAACTTTTGTTCTTAAGAACAAAAAATCTTGAAAGAAATAGATTACTGCCAATTTTATTTTATTTTGTTTTGGTAAGAAGTACTTTAATACATTGAACATTGAAAAGCTAATTTACATTGACCTTCGTGTGATGGGGAGAAATGCCCTCTGCATTGTATACTAAATATACAGAACCCAGGGATATATATATAGGCAATTAATTTTTATAAATATGAAGAATTTACTCAGGTAAACTAGTATTTATAGAAGTCAAAATGCCATGACTAAAAATAATATTTACATGAACTTGTCACTTAAACAAGCATGAATTTTTAATTAGGCAGAGGTTTTCTAAGTATAATTTATTCTAAATTTAAATAGATGATTTCCCTTCCTAGTCTCAGCATATAAATTTTGTCTTATATGTGACATTATAGTTTAGTAAAAATAGCTTTGATTTGCTTTACTGGATATATAAGTCATTCTATAGTATGAATACTGTGCAGATATTTTTGTCTAATTTCTTTCTTTCTTCTTTAAATGTATTTACTTATGCATACAAAAATTGGGGTATAGGCCAGAGATGTGGGCCTGGGGTTGAGTGGATTCACCAGAGACAGAGTGGGGAGCAGAACAGGCTGATGACTGAAATACACTGCTGAGGGGTGTAGTGGGTGAGAAAGGAGAGGTCTGCCATGCAATGTGGGTCACCTCCCTAGCTGGGGATCCAACTCAGGCTGCAGTGGCTGCAGAAAGCTTCATAAGGCTGTGCTTAGCTTCATAAGGCTGTGTTTTAACTCTTTGTGTCACTAGGGATGGTCCTGTCCAATTTATTTCTAGCAGACTTTTTTTTTTCATTTATTGTTTATTGATGCAAATGATGGTAGAGGTTTTACAACAACACTTGCCTGCAATTGACGTATAATATATATTGTCTCATTAAATTAGAACATATTACTATTCCCATTTTACTTATGGAAATTACTGTTATCCTATTATTATTTTTCAAATTACATTGGATTTCAAGAAGATTGCATAATTGGACAAATTCACAGGATACCAAAAAGTTTAAACTATCTTCAAAGTTTATATCTTCAAAGTTCATATTTAAAACAGAGCCTGAGCCTAACTCACTGACTACATAAAGCTTTCACCTATGTTACCTTATACCTCACAATAAGCTTTTTGTATGCGTCCATAAATGTGCCAATAGAAAATAAATGACAATGAACACAAAAGCAATTGTATTGTTCCAAGCTGTTAAAAGGCAGAGTCCAGGCCCTCCCTGGTGGCACAGTGGGTTAAAGCACTACACTAAGAAGCTTAAGCCAATTCTGCATGAGTTCGATCCCCGCCTACCCCAGAGGAGATCCACATGGCGTGGCAGACCTCTCCTGACCCACCCGCTGCTCCCCTCAGCAGTGTACTTTGTCAATCTGCCTGTTCTGCTCCCCATTCTGTTCCTGGTGAATCTTCTCACCCTCCACATCTCTGGCCTGTACCCCAGCTCTGTATGAATAAACAAATCTTAAAAAAAAAAAAAAAGGCAAAGTCCAGTGATAGTTCTGATCATAATGTAAGAGAAAAGATACATAGTTGATCCAACTTAATATAATACTACCTAATACATAGCTCTGCTTCTTGGACTGCTAAATTTTCTCCTAGCATTTGTTTGGATACATCACTGGGCAAAGTTCTTTGTATTTTAATTATTTTGTATGATTATTCCATTTCAGTTATAAGCAAACTGTGATAATGGATTGTAAGTAATTATTTTCAAAATCACAGACCCACACAACCCAGAACTTGATTTAGAGAACATCTCATTGCATAAAAAACACACTGTCCAACAATTGGACTAGTTAAGTATGCATCTGATGAACAATGACTGTTTTATAGGAAGCAAGGAAATGACCAAGTTTGCAGATTGCAAAACCAATTTAATTTAATGCAAATAATGAGTTTTAGGGAATGAAAATTTAGTTAGACAGTTATTTTAGTAATCTACTTAAGATTATACTTAGATGGCCGGCCTGGACAATGTGGAGAGTTAACAGTCTCTTTCATTAAAAAAAAAAAATCAGTATTCATATACTGTGAGATGATGATGCAATTAACTTGGAACAATCTGATTGTGAAGTGACTATTACATCGCCCTATTGGGATTATTTGTGTGGAAGTGGTTATGTAGTTCTTACCCAATCAAATTTAGAATTATTATTAAAAAAAAAAAAGTGATTACTGGGTTGCAGAGTGGCAATTATAGTTAGGCAAAATATTTCAATTTAATCCATGTTAAATATATAAGTATACATAGCATTAATGTGTTAATTAGAAACCTCATTAAAAAAACACTATAGCTTTCATCACTAATAATGACACAAACATAATTTGTAATTGACTAATAATGTATGGTAACAGTAGAAAAAATAATGAATGTCACCAATGATATCAAATTTTCTGTTGGGTAGTTCAATTCAATTTATTTTAACAAATACTTGCTTAAATTTTCTTCACATGATACAGTAAAATTATTTGTGATGATTTTGGAAGGGAATGTGCCAATCAGATTTATCTGTACAAAAAAAAAAAAAAGATAAGAGATCCAACTTAATACTACCTAATACATATCTCTGCTCCTTGGACTACTAAATGTTTCCCTAACATGGGTTTAAAATGTTTTATTGTAAACAAGATCATATTTGCAGAATACAAATGTCAATTTAATTTCAGTACAAATCATGGGATTTAGTAAGATGAGATTAGAAGAAAACCTCATTAAAAAGGTTATTTGAAATGATTTTAAAAGGGGACTGGTATGTTCAGACTTTCATTTTATATATAAATATTATACATCTTACTTATAAGGAATTGAATAAAGCAAAGCAAGTGAAATCAAGGGTGGCAAGTTGTGGTATGGAAATAAGAAATTTGATAGTATCTAATGACATACTTGTAAATAGTGTTAGCACATATAGATTAAAAATAGAATTATGTCTTAAGTTATTGAATGAAGTAGATTAAGTGCTTAAAATTATCAATCTGATTATATATTTAAAGGCCATGTAATGAATGTTACCATCATCGATGAGGGATTAAAAGGATAAAGTGTTTTCCTTACTGACACGTGAGGAGTAAAATATATGCTCTCAGGGAAAATAAACAAAGTGAAGGAAGAACAATCACAAGTTGAAATTGAACAAATGTCTATTATTACACAGTGTTTGAAATGTAGAATTACAGTAGTGCCTATATTATTTTCCTTTTAGGTATTATTTAAAATTCAACATTACTACAGAATAGCTATCTCTATATTTTTAACAAATATTTTTAGGTAGTGACAGAAATGCTTATTTCATGTTTTGAAAAATAGTACATAAATCATAGAAAATAAATTATAATAAAATGAAATTGTATTT
>NW_004567111.1:12191601-12237358 GCF_000260355.1 Condylura cristata
GTCTTTAACCTTCCTAAATACTGTTAAGATTGTGAAAAGGGGAAAACATATACTGGGCTGAAAATTATTTTGAGAAGTTTATTCCTTCTCAAGTTTTTTCCTTGCTATAAATGATTTACTTTTCTCCTTTCTTACCAAAGAAAAGAGAAAGACAGGATGGGCTTCATCAACTAAATAATGTAATGAATTCTATGGGTCATTTTAAAATATGAAATTTTAGTTAGACAAATTCAAATTTACATACTAAATGCAAAATAAAATGATGACCAAATTAGGTCTCCATAATCTCAAATCTTAACAAAATGCAAAAAAGATAAAGGTAACCTGCCAAAATACTTATTATCCACTATAAGATTTCAGAATGTATAGGCACTTACTTCTGTAAAAATATATAGAGTAGCAATATAAATATATTCACTTTTTCTAAAAGAATATAATATTAAGTTTTTTTTTTACCAATTTTATCCTACATGGAATTAAAACTCAAGTGACTATTTACAGATTATTTTAGTTTATATTATTTTCCCCAAATGTCTGTAAGAACTAAATGGTATGAACTAATTAAATCTATCTCTGTCTTTTCTATAATATTCCAATTTTAGTATGCTGTTTGAATGAGTTATAAAAAGAAATTTCAAATTATAATTTGATTATAAGCAATAAAATGATTTCTATAGGAACAAAACCTAAAACGACAAACTGTCATACTGATACAAGTAGATACAAATAGACATTTGAACAAAAACACAAACAGAACTATAAATCCATAAATAAAAATAATTCATTCAACTTGTGTAGGTCTAATATAGATTTAATTTTTTTTTTAATAATTAGTTCATGTTCATGGGGCTGTAATTAACCTCAAACCTCAACTAAGATATATTTTTTAAAGGAAAATCAAGGGTTAATTAACACTTTTTTTTTTTTTAAAGATTTATTTATTTATGCATACAGGCCCAAAGTGCAGGGGCAGTGAAAGGATTCACCAGAGACAGAGCCGGGAGCAGAACAGGCAGATGGACGAAGTACACTGCTGAGGGGAGCAGCGGGCGTGTCAGGGGAGGTCTGCCGCGCCATGTAGGATCACTTCCAGGGCGGGCGGGGGTTGAACTCATGATGAAGTGGAGTTAACTTCTTACTGATGTGCTTTAACCTGCTGCGTCACCAGGGAGGGCCCTGAATACATTATTTTTAAGATTTATTCATTTATTCATACAGAACTCGGGTATAAGCTAGAGGTGCAGGGGCGGTGAGAGGATTCACCAAAGACAGAATGGGGAGCAGAACTGGCAGATCGACAAAGTAGGCTGCAGAGGGGAGCAGTGGGCTAGACAGGCGAGGTCTGCAGCGCCATGCGGATCACCTCCGGGTGGGGGGTCGAACTCACACTAACGTGGTTGCGGCTAGCTTGCAGTACTATGCTTTTTGTTTTTTTATTATTTTTAAATCTTTTGTCATGTTACTTGAAAATGCTAAATATCGGGAACTGAGTTTACCATTTCAGAAATTCACAAGCATGAGCAAGGATAAGAAAACAGTGAGGAAACAAAAAAAAGATTTAGACCAACAAACTTGAAGAGAAGTCAGGAGCAGAGGCTATCAGGAAGCAGAAGCTGGTGGCAACTTAAGCCCCAAGATGGCGACCTTTCCATGTCTATATTAATCTAGAACCTGTGCTACTCTCAGTGCTTTGTTACTTTGCTGCCATTTACGTAGGCAAACAAAAATTAACAAAATGCAATGAATGTGCTATTTTTTAAAGTGCAAAATTTTCATTTTTATCACATCCTTCTTTCTAGCAATTAGTAGTATATTTCATTTTTAAAAGATGGTATACTATACATGTACTTTTATTAATATGATAACTTGTAATTGTATTAATTTATAAATATTAGCAACTGCATCCCTGAGAGCACATACAAGAACTTTATAGTCTACCTTATATTATATTCTTAATTTTTGTTCCAAACTTCAAAGTACTCTAAAATAATGCCCTCCAATTTTAAAATGTGCAAACACCCTATTATCTGAAAATTCCACTTACAGGATATCCACAGCTAAACTATGAGATATGTCTCAGAAATAATTTTTCTAAGAATTACACTTAGGCAATATTATTTTAATTAGAAACTGGAACCACACTAATTTCATGTAGACATTAAAAATCATGCCACATACTATTCACAATAGTAAACCATATTTATTTTTTTAGAAGAATAATGACATTGAGGAATGATTATAATTCTTGTGTTCTGCATATATTTAAAATAAAAAAGTGTTTCCATATATAGGGTATGTGTATCTGGTATGTGTGTGTGTGTGTTTGTGTGTGTGTGTGTGTTCATATGCATGTGTATATTTAGTACAGTGGGACTGTAATGAAATTTTATCATTATTTATTTTAGTTTAATAATGCTATTTATAAAAGTCTTCCAAAGTAACTGCCAACTATTTTGACAAACATTTCTGAAACAATTTCAAAAATATATACTTAGCGTTATGAAGACTTGGTGTGTATAACTTTCATAAATGATATTGCCTTCTGTTTTATCTGGTCACCTTTAACACAGACATCAATTCTTGTAAATATAAGAGCCAAAGTGCCATTGTGGTTCTCGTGGATGTAAAGAAATCCTACACCCTGCAAAGTTTTTATGATGAATGGGGGTTCACTTTTCTGCTGACTCTGTTAGCACAGTATCTCCTACTGACACTTGACATAATGCTCATATTTTTGTTCAGGCTTTCATTTTAGTTGACCCAAATGGGGGCAATTGTGGTTCACAATGAATTAGTGGACCTCAGAAATATAGCAGAAAGAATGTGACTCTGTATTCCCGAAACTTGTGCAATGCTCTTACTAGTGGGATTCAGACAACCTTTCACGTTTCTTTGTTAAGAAGGACTAGAGCAACACAGCATCTTAAATAATCATGCTCCCGTGCGTAGCTCTCCATGAACCCAAGTTAAATAAATGAAAGATAATATAATATGCCTCTTTATATTTTGGTAATGATCAAAGTTGTACTAGTAACAACAATACATTGATACGTAATATCAATAATATTTAAATATTATTAATAGCTCGTATTTCTCTAGATATGCATATCAATTATTCAAAAGTATCTTCTATTCACAACTTCTCTGAGTCTTTTGACCAACATTAGACAGATAAAAGATACTTCTACAAGCTACATTAACTTATTTAACTGTCCATTTGAAATGGGAAAATAGTACATGTGAGCTCTGTAGATTGAAATCTGAAAAAGAAATGAAATGTTTCACTAATCATTGCTGAGAAATACAGCTGAAGAAGCCGCTGTTACTAACTCCCATTAGCAATAGTGAAATTTACACATCAAATTAGCCATGCATTTATTCATCTGCAGAAAAATGAGAACATTGCTCTATTGAGATAAATCTAGGTCCACAATAGGGACATTAAAAACTTATTTAAGTTAATAAGTGAAAACAATGAGCCAAAATAATGATCTTCATTCAAGCAAATGGCATGACATGAGTTACACAACAGATTTGCTATGTACAAACCACTTGATTTCAAAATCTCATATATTGTAGCAGAATAGTTATTTCTTTTTTATTCATATATTAGAATCGTTTAATGTGTTAAAAATATTTTTGAATTTTAGTCAAATCAAAGTGGTGTTTTTCTCTGGTAGTTTCTTAAACAATTTTAAAGAAAGGAATTAAATTTTCTTTTAAAATTACTTAAATTGATAATTAGGATCTTGGAAGCTTAAGTGACAATCCAACAAATCCAGGCTTAAAACTGGTAAGCAGAAGCAGGTTCACAATGCAGAGTACACTGGAAAGTAGTATGATATTGGAAACATGCCCTTAGGATTCCATTTTATCACCTAAGAGAATATACATATAGTGTGATATCAATTTTGAAGAATGTGTCTCTACTTATGTCAAAATACATGAAATGGTAAATATGAAGGAGAAGCATAGGAAACACTTCCCAGGAAATTTATATTACCTAATGAGACATTGCTGTTTCTAACATTTAATTATATATGGGCTAAGGGTACTGAAACGTTTAATAAGCAGGCATGAATTTTTTATTTATATTTGGAGTAAAAATGCACCAGTTACACGTGAAAACTTAGAACTGACTCTTTCACAGCTCGCCCATGTGACCACAGAGCCTGAAGGAATTCATTGTACACTCAGCTGAATAGATACTGCAGGGTCTAGAATCTGATATGACATATGAAGGATTCTTTGCAACACCATGAAATGTTTGTGTTATATAATGACTCACAATATTATGCAATTTTATGTCCAAACAAACAATATTTTAGTTGGCTATCATAATGATCTAGATAATAAACACTACAAAAAAGCTACATATTTTAAAAGGCTAGATTCATTTTAAATAAATACTCATGGACTGAGTTTAGAATAGCAGCTTTTAACAGGCACTGAAGAGCTTAGGAAAGACATCAACTACTTTAGAAGTTCATAGAGAATAAATGAGAGCATGTTGTTTACTCTCAAACATAAAAAAAGGAATATTTAAAAATTCAGTGTTATTGAGCCTTTTAATTTAATGAGCCTCCCTTTGGGAGGTTAAAATTTAAGAATCAAATTTATGCAAACTGTAATAGTAATCTTGATCAAAATATGGATATGAATATACTATCGACTTTTATCACTTTGTATGAAGTTTATAAAAAATAATATAATATATTTGTGAACCTGACTTTGGGTATAGATACAATTCAGCTCCTGAGTATACTGTATATACATTATCATTTCCACTTTAATGCCTGCCTATATAAATGCATGGGCTTTTAACGTCTTAAATTAAACTAATCGAGATGTGTTGAACTTGCAATACATTAGCACAGATTTCCAGTTAAAGCATGAAAGTGAAATATTTGCATAATGTGCAATTTCATAAAAAATAATGTTTGCTAAAGGAACAGTTTATTACAGAAATCCCCCAAACTTTTTACTTAACATTCAACTTCTGTGTTCCTCAAGACACAAATAATATGTAGTTCTGTTTCTGTCTCTTCATGTTTTGATGCATACATGTTATACATCATTATTGAAAATAGTATTTCTGAAAGTTCACCTTTATGAGATCAGTTTAAGAATTGATTTAAATATGGACATTTTCCCTTCCCAGAAGTAATTGTTTAAAATATCAGTCCACTGCTGAAAAAGTCAGCCTAGAGTTTAATTGCTTACATATTCATTATGTAATGCACTAAGGAAATTCTGAGTAGGATGACTCAGAATTAAATTAACACGAATTGTGTGAAGAATATACAGACTTTTCTTTCCTCTAGTCTTCCCTTATAATTTGTTAATGTTTATGAAAAACAGACACTTCTAGCAATTTATATACAGGAGTAGAGAAAATGAAAGTTTAGAAAAAACCTAGATATTAACAAGAATTTAGTATTTGAGTCAGAGGATGAAATTCATATAAACAGGTTGGAACAGATAAAATACAAAAGAAGAAAAGGACTGATAACATCAACAACAACAACAACAAAAATTGACACAAGCTACAGAAACAGTCAGTTGTAAACAAGGGATAAGTGAAAAGTTAACATTCAACATTACGATATTCTATCTGAACCATTTAAATAGACTTGTAACATCATTCCTGTAAAACTTACTAACATTAAGTTTTATCATTTATATTTGAAGAATCCTAAAATTTTATTAGGTAATAAAAATGAAATTAGATTAAAAACATGACTACATTGTAGTTATTCCTAATAATGTACACTTCAACCAACCTTCCAGAACTATTCTTTTTTTTTTCCAAGAAATGAACACATCTCTAAATCTATGTCATCTTCAGAGTTTAAGTAATATAATGCTAAATTGATATTGATATGATAAGGTACTGGGAAAAACAGGATATAAAGTTTGTAAATAAAATGACCCAGATTGGGCCCTCCCTGATGGTGCAGAGGGTTAAAGCACAGCAGTAAGAAGTTAAAGCCACTTCAACATGAGTTCGATCCCTGCCCTAAAGGTGATCCACATGGCACGGCAGACCTCTCCTGACCCACTCCCTGCTCCCCTCAGCATTGTTCTTCATCAGTCTGCCCTTCTGCTCCCCACTCTGTCTCTCGTGAATCCTCTCAATGCCCCTGCACCTCTGGCCTGTGCCCCAGTTCTGTGTGCATAAATAAATAAATCTTAAAAAAAAAAAAAAACAACACAGATTTTGACAACTTAACACATCGGAAACTGGTTTACCACATTAATACTGTATAATAAACAATCATTTTAAACTATATCAGTTTATTAGTTTTATTACATTGCATAGCCATATAATTCCGTCATATTTATAACATATAAGTAAGTTTGGATCAACAGAGAGACAGATGAGACAGAGAAAAAATGAGGCATGAATTTGACACAGACGTAGAGATAGCTGGATTTTATATTTCACATTAATGCTTGTTTTTTGTTACTAACATTGCAAAATGTCTAGTTTATCAGACAATTATTTTTCTTATGAAAAATTTGTAATCTAATATTAAATCCATATAGATGCCTCATGAGATTTACAACTATGAATTAACTTGGCCACTTTGAAGCAAATAACTTTATAGCTAATAATCCATCCTCAGGGGATGATATTCTTTACTGTCAGTTAAAACTTGTTTTTTTCATCAGAAACTTGTTATGCATTTAAAATAACAGCATTTCCTTCTGTCTGATACTCATTGACATGTAATAAACTATACGAAGATATATTTCATGTTTTCAAAGCCTACTTTAACTTGACATTTATTCAGCAGGAGTTGTTTTAAGGAAATACTGAGCGGTATCAGCAACAAGATATGTTGTAAAATGATCAAAGAACATAAAAAGTTTAATATGAATGCAACATTGACAGTAGTTGAAATGTCAGGAAATAAAGATCAGAAATCATATATTTTATATTTAAGATGCTTTTAAGTTCAATTATATTATCAACTAAACTTAGTCAAACCATTACTTACAAATATTTAAAAAATATTTTAAACGTGGAATTTATTGATGATATCATAATAGATGTGAAAATTTACTAAAACTGACATAATGGTAACTTTTACATTCCAAATTATGCTATTTGCTTATTTCAGGTACTGAGTAGTGGTAACTTTGTTCAGGACCTGAGATAATAAAATTTGTTTTATTTAAAGGGTTACCTTTTATTTAAATTGATCTATTTTCATGAAAGCATACACTGCACGTTAGCATTATATATTATCTTTTAAATGTCTGAGAGAAAACTCACCCAGAGGCCATCACCATTAACTCATTCTGTTAAATTAACTGGGTATTTCAAAAGAATTAGTTCTCTACAGCTGGTTAAATAGAGTATTACCTGTTGAAATTTAAAAAATAAATAAATATTCTAACACATGGATCCCATCTTAAAACAATTAAATCAGAAAACATAGTAAGCTTTCCCCTACTAATTTAAGAATCTGAATTTGATAAGAAAGTTTTCCCATTTCCTTGCTACATTTCTGGCATACCTACTAGCAATCCAGTCTGCTCACTCTAGTACTAAAGAAAGGTAGATATAATGCTTTACTATTTTAGTTAGTTCTTTGAATTACTCCATTTTAATTTTGAGAGACCAACAGACAGTATGTCTGTTTCTCATGCAATTACCTTCTAACGCCTGTCCCCAATATTATCTCATTTAGAATATGAATTTGACTTATTTGACTGATATTCAGATGACCTTCTATTGTCTTTCAAAGAATACATCACTAGCTGCTTTATAAATTCTCATTCCAGTATTAAAGTCTTATTACAGGCCCTCCCTGGTGGCACAGCAGGTTAAAGCACAGCACTAAGAAGCCAAAGCCACTTCGCATGAGTTCCATCCCCGCCTGCCCTAGAGGTGACCACAAGGCACGGCTGACCTCTCCTGACCTGCCCGCTGCTCCCCTCAGCAATGTGCTTTGTGGATCTGCCTGTTCTGTTCCCCACTCTGTCTCTGGTGAAGCTTCTCACCACCCTTGTGCCTCTGGCCTGTACCCCAGTTTTGTATGCACACATAAATAAATCTTTAAAAAAATAAAATAATAAAGACTTACTACATTTCCTGTGTTCATAAATAAGTTGTGAGTACAAATTTTTAAATCTCTCTACCCCCTTCTTAGTGTTCAGGGTTTCACTAGAGCACTTTGTTTTCTTCCTCTTGCATACTGGTTTCAGTATTACTTTTTCTTTAATCACAGGTAAATCCCTACACCTGAATACTTGATCGTATTAGTACTTCTTTTATGTTTAGTGTTTAAAGAAAATAAACAATGCTTGGGCTTACCATGCCCAGCATTAACTAAGAAAGGACAAGCCCTCAGACTATAAAAACTATTTCCCAGGTTGGGATAAAAATCCACTTTCCTGGGCCACCCTGGTGGCGCAGAGGTTGAATTCTCAATATGATAGAGCTGTTGCCAGCTCCAGTGGCATGAGTTCAATACAGGTCATGAGCTGACCCACCTGGCACAGAAGACCTCTCCTGTCTTGCTCACTGCTCCCCTCAGCAGTGCACTTCAGTAGATCTGCCTGACTTTTGCAGCAACATGGACGGAGCTGGAAAATATCATCCTTAGTGAAATAAGCCAGAAAGAAAAGGAATAATACCGGATGGTTTCACTCATAGCAGGAGTATAAAGGACCAGGCTAGAAAATAATAATAATAAGGAACAACTATATACCAGAGACATTTTATCAAGGTGGGTGAGTGTGTGTAGATAGAAATATAAAATATTAACTATTTGGCTACATTATTAAGTGGAAGATTGATATTAACTGAAAACCTATTTTCTGGAGCATACACTATTCATGCACACTAAAATTAGTGAAATAAAATAAAATGTTTTCATTATATGTTCTGACAGTGGCATCTGATGGCCTATCTCAAGTAAAATAAAATACTTCATTAGATAAATGTCTTTTTATAAACAGACCATCATTTGTATACTAATATTTATCTTCCCTAATGTACACCCCACTTTGTCTCTTTATGAAAATACAACTCCAATAGGTAATCGATTATAGATTTATCTGCTGGATTACTAAAATAAATCATTGTCTCCTTGATATATTTCCGACAAGATAAGTAGCATCAAATCCTTTATTTCACAGTAAAATGTTTATCTAGCTGTTTACTATTGATTATATCTCGATCTACTGGATCCGTATGCAGTACTATATACCCGGTATATATCTAAATTTCACATATGTGTCCACATTATCTGTATATATGTTAAACATATGGTTTCATGTGATGTGCACACATGTACCTAGGCAAGCTTTCATTCTGTTGAATATACTATCTAGATGAACACTTCTTTCTTGCTTTCAAATTGACTGTGGAATACAAACATAACCGTTGCAAGAGTGACTTTTTTTTTTGGACATTGAGTAATTAGGTGTTTTTCAACATTTGACACAAGGTGATGGCAACAAACGAAATCATTTTATCACAGTCACCCAAAGGGATGAGTGAAATGCATTTTTCAGATTATTTTCTCTTCTTATTGAGGTAGCACTGGTTTACCACACTGGATATGATTTAGGGGGAGGGGTTCTTTCTGTAGCTATATGTAACCAGCTGAACATCCACAGTCCTGAACCACAGACTACTCGGTCACCTTGACCTTTTCTCCTCACCCTGTAGCCTTACCCCTATTTCCTCAACCTTCAATTTATTTCCTGGGTTTATTTTGGTTTAGTGCTGCTGGTCTCATTTTGTGTTTGCTATTCCGCATACGAGTACCTGCAATCATACAGCATTTGTCTTTCTCCTTTTGATCTATTTAGTTTAGCTTCCCTTTTTCCATAAATATGTTCTTCCTTCTCTGACTTTCCAGAAACCCACTGTTAACCCAATGTTTCTCCTACAGATGGTGTCAGTTGATCCTCATTGTTGGTTTCTGTTCCTGATCATCTTACCTGTTAATTTTTTTTTTTTAAGATTTATTTATTTGTGCATACAGAACTGGGGTACAGGCCAGAGGCTCAGAGGCGGTGAGAGGCTTCACCAGAGATAGAGTGGGGAGCAGAACAGGCAGATCGACGAAGTACACTGCTGAGGGGAGCAGCGGGCAGGTCAGGAGAGGTCTGCCACGCCATGTGGTCACCTCCGGGGCAGGCGGGAATCGAACTCATGCGGAAGTGGCTTTAGATTCTTAGTGCTGTGCTTTAACCCGCCGAGCCACCAGTGAGGGCCTTACCTGTTAGTTTTTTAATCACCAGGTTCAGTAGTCCATCTGTTTCTCCTTTGAAAATCACTTTCAAGATAAATGGCTTTGAATGTATTTAACTTATAGAACAGACAATCCTCAAATATCAGATTTCAGCTCAGACTTCTGTTGTAAACCAGTGCTACTTCAATAAATTCATATACATATATTCAATCATCTATTGGACATTGCCTCATGAATGTCTACTATACATCTGAAACTGTTACCAACAAAGTTGAATTTCAGGTCTTCTGCACAAGATCCTCTTCCTCTTAGATATGCTGGCAATAAATTCTGATTTTTTTTCCTAAAAAATCACCTATCAAGTTTTTAATTTTGAACAAAATTTCATATGTGAATAATTCTGAATTGATAGTGTGTGTTGCAATAAAGTAGAAACATTGCTCAACACATTGACAAAAAATCTTAGTTTTCACAAGTGTGCGTGTGATATATTTTATTTTGTTGTGTGAGTATGTGCACACACCTGTGTGCTTGCACATGTACAACTTATCTTCCTTGAAACAAGTTGATTTGATAGTTTGAGTCTGTGCTTTTTAGATTTATCATTGACTACAAGTAAAAATTTTAGGGACAAATGTCTTCAGTTATTTTTTCAATTATTTCTTCTGCTTTATTTTATTTTACTTCTCTTTTTAGAATATCACTCAAACTATAGCATTTTGTGCTGTCTTGGGGATATTATTACTTTGTTTGAAGCTTTACTCCTTCTGTTTCATTCAGGGTAATTTGCATGACCTAAATTTGTGTTCACTGATCGTTTCTAGTGATGAGCCTGACATATTTCCCTAGTAGTTTTTTTCCTCTCATTTTAAGTTTTGTGACTGCTGAAATTCTCTACCTACCTACTCTCATATAAGTAGTCAACATTTCCATTCATTTCTCCATTGGAATAAACCATTGTCATTTCCATATCTATGTACCATAGTTTGATATCTTCGTTATTTTTTATCTTTTCCTGTACTTGTTTTTCTCTTAACAGTTGATTATATTTTCTTAATTTTTATGTATTCCATTATTTTTATTTATAACATAGATTTTATGAAGAAAGGAAACTGCAAGTAAATAATGTTTTTACCTGTAGTGTTAGACAGCCCCACACTGATAAGGAAACAGGAGTCGTGGAACAGGCTCATAATGCAGGATATTGTTGAAGAGCAAGAATCTGGCCTTTTCTTCATAGAATAATCATACGACATTAGTTGTAAGGGGAAGAAGGTAAAAAGGAAATGGGGAAGTAACTGGAAATTGTGGTTATCTGTAGAATCAGGGATTGAGAGTCTGCCTTCTGGGTGTTTCTCATCTGCTTGGTGACTCAATATTGTAATTGAGATCCAGCCTAGTTCCCCAATCAGTGTGTTAATCTTTAACAAGACGTTCCACGATTACCTTCGGGGATCCCTTGTCATGAATTGGTCTTCAGCCCCCCCCACCCCCAGGCTTTCCAGGTCAGACCTCTTGACATATGAGTTGAGCATAAGTTTATGGATCTGTCATCAACTCCCTAGGGTTTTCCCAGTTTTATCTCCTAATGCACACCCTTCCTAGGTTGATCCAATTTTCTGCTCTTACTTGATTTGAAAGGCAGCTTGTAAGGTTTGACTCCTATGATTGCTTGACTGGTGACTGAAGGGCAGTTTTGACCTTTTATGGGCTGCAGAAATGCAGGTAACAAAATGATAGCCCTATCGGCTGCTTAGGATTAGCAGGTCCACATATGCCTTTGAATGGACACACACCATCTCAATTAACAGTGTGGGGAAGGAACTGCTTCAAGAAATCTAGACTTGAGTTCCCTTGAGTTTTCAGTTGTTATTGTTGCTATGACTGATTTCAGCGAACTGCAGGCTTCAGTTCCTCTGACGCTGTCATGTACTTCTGATGAGTTCAGCACAGGTTTTCCTAATGCTTGAGCCCGATCCTAAGCTTTTGGGTGCCTCATTGTAGTTTTATGTCTACACCAGAGAATAGTAGACGGGAACTACCTAAGGAAAACTATAATTCAAACCAACACAAAAAGTAAGTGAAAATAACCCTTCAATTGTCAAATTGAGTACAACTATTAAAATATATAGTCCATACTCTTAAGTGGATTTATACTGTGCATACAAGTTTGGTTCACCATGAGCAAATCTATTGTGGAATTACTGTGTTAAAAGCTTAAGTTGAAATACCATTTAATCTTTTCATTAGAAGCAGAAAGTACATTCTATAAAGTGCAATGCTGATTAATCATAAAAGCTCTTAATAAACCAGGAGTAGCTGAAAACTTCTCTACACTGAATTATGTATACCTACTTCAAATCTAGTGTAATTATCATATTTTATGTTGGAGGTCAGAAACATTTTTTTTAAATATCAAGAGGCACTAGAATACACCAACTTTCTCCCATTTAATTTTTTATTGAATGGTAATTCTAGACAATGCAGTAAAAGAAAAATGTAGTAAAAAATGTTAGAAAGAATAAGTCAAAAGTGTCATATTTCACTATTGATGCAATTATCTTCATTGAAAACCCCCAATAATTTGGTGCTGGAACAATTAAATTTCTATTGCATATTTTCCTCTAGTAATACAGAAAATTAAATCCAGGAGGAAAATAATAAAAAAAACATAGGTATAAAAGTAAATATAACAAAAGTAAAGAAAGAATATGCTTATCATTTTGGAGTACCAAGGGAATTTCAAGCAAGTTTTGAAATTTATGATTTATGCAAACATGGATAAGTAAAAATGTATTACAGAACAAAGCTTAAAAAACTTAAATGCTACCTGCATTTATCCAAATATAATATCTAATAGGTGAATTCTGACAATCAATAAAAACACAAAAATAATGGAATCAGAGATTTTGTTGATGAAGAAACCTAAAAAGTTCTTAAAAACCTTTTTACAGTCGACTTTATGGATAGAGCCTATAAAATTCATAGTGAGATGGACTAGGATCTTGTAGAAACCAAACAAAAAATAAAAGTGAAGTCATGTTCACTCTGCATCCTTATTGACTGAAGGTTTTGTTTATCATTTTTCTTTGTTTCACATTTACTTTGATCACTTGATTAATTTATTATCTTTTAGGGTCTACTCTGTGATGTTCCTATTTTCCCTTATTAAGAACAAGTCACTTGCATGTAGATATTTTCATATATGTAAATGTGTGAAGGATGTATAAGTGTAATTTATTTGATTTTGGGGGGAAGGAAGGAAAGACTGGAGGTTAGGAGGATTATTATATTATCATCAAAGTCATCTTTTATTTATTGATGTTTTTAATAAAAATTGACTCAGTATTTTTTATAGGACAGTTGCCTAACACCTATGGATTTCAGTTTAGCTATTTGATATTCTTTGCTTTACTTCCACATCTACCAATTTCTATATGAAGTATCAATTCCATTATTTTCTATTTGCTTTTCACTATTTATTCAAAGCATTTGGTTAAGTAAATCCATTGAAATTTAGTCTTCACGAACAGCTAACATTTCACTGTTAATATCACATTGGTATTTTTCTTTATTTCTGCTCTTTTAAATATTTTACTTTCCTGATTTTTTAATTTCGTTAATGGATTTTAAGTTTAGGGTTCATGGTGATTTGTTAATACTTGTTCAAGCATACTTGCTTCATTTGAGGATGTTGTTAATTTCCAGTTGACTAGTATTATTTGGGGGAAAGCTTTCATTGACTGATATATTTTGATAATTTTACTGTTGAGAGTACAAAGAAGTAGATTGGGGTCGCAAAATTTGTTCACTGAGCCAAATTAGTTCTCACAACTGTGCTAGTTAACCAAGTGATTGCTGAATTGTCACTTTTATTATATACTTACTATCTGCAGCTGGTATCTTAGGACTTTGATTTGAGTACATGTGACATAAATTGCACATATTAGACCATTTGCAAACAATATTTGTCAACTTCTCATGCAAATGTAAAGCACTATATTTTAAGTTCTCACTTTGGGGTAGTTTATAGTATTCTTAGTTCAAGAGTGCCCTCTTCTGTTAGTGTAAGTGCATGCAGCTTCTTTAATAGAAGGCATTTCTGTACTGGAAAGATAAAACTGTCTTTTTTTTAGTTAAATGTCTCTTCCTTTTCATTATATTTCTCTAAATAGAAACACATCATTATTTTTGGCTTATTAATAACTATGTTATGAATTAACTCCTTGAAAATTAATAGATATGCATATTTAATCAGTCTTCTATCTAGCCCACCATACCTAAGAAAATATACACATTTATAATTTTATTTGTAAAAGTTAATAAACATTATAATAAGAATTTTCCCGGCATTTTCACTTTTAGTTTTAGCTTCAAATTAAATTCCTCCATATCTGGACACTATTGTTTCCTCATTTATTGGTTGCCTGAATTTTGTCATTAACTTATATTTTTTTCCTCTTGAACATATCTCCTGTGTCTTCTATTTCATGAGTCTTTCTATAATTGAGTTTTTTGTTTGTTTGTTTGTTTAACTGTTGTCTCTATAGTTTTAAGACTATTGTTATAAGAATAATAATCTTAGGATACAAGATTTTTTGCTTAATATATTGTCCCTTCTGACTTTGAAAATTGCTATAAAGAAGCCACATTGCAATTTTATTTTTTTTCCTCTTTAGATGAGTGAACTTCTTGCTTATCTATAGATGCTATTATTTTTGAAATTATAATATATATTTCAGTTAATATTTCCTATATGAAGGTGCATTTTTATTCTGTTTATTAATTCATTTGTCAATTCACCTCAAGGAAACATTCCTTCTTATGTTGGACTTTTGTTTTTTCCATTAGTGTTAGTGGAATCATCTACTTAAAATCACAAATATTGAAATATTTTATAATCTTTGTTCTTTGTACATATCAAATTATCTATTCAATAACATTTATTTCCTTTCTCTATTCCTTCTAGTTTTAATGTCACAGCTATTTTTTTTTCCAGTTTCAATTATTTTCTACTGTGTTTATAATTAATATATTATGTAGTAGTTGCAGAATTTTGTTTTCTTGAACTTTAGTTATTTTAATTCTTCAAACATTTGTATCCCAGATTTTTAACATGAACATATCTAAGAAATTTGTCTTTCAATAGAAAGAAAATAGTGGATTTGAATTTTTTCCAAATTAGTTTCCTTCTAAAATTATTTCTCCATCGATTCTTTATATTCTATATATATACTGTATTTTTTTCTCCCTTCTCCCCACTATTATGTTACCATGGATCACTTTATATTTACCTTTATTTTCCTCCATCGAGCTTTCACTGACATTCCATTGGGCATGGTATGGCAGAGCTGAATTACATCTTGACTGATGTATGTGTCTTGCATGCAAGTGTGTGTGTGTGTGTTTGTGTGTGCATGCACACATTTGGGCTGCCAATGCAGAAATGTATTAATATGTTTAAAGATTACTGTTCATTAACATGCAACTAACTAAAGTTACAAGATCATTAAGATTTTAAATTTAGGATATGTTAGTACATCATTTAAATCACTTAAGGGTACTTTAAATAAAATGATAAAACCCACTTATATACATGGTTATTAAAATTCTCTGACCATTTTAAAGCACCTTTATAGTTTTAATATATTCCTTCTTTAATCTCCTCAGCATAGTTTAATTACTATAGAAATAAAACATACCTGAGTATTTAAATAATATTAAAAGTCTGATGAATTAAAGTTATGCATTACAAATTATTAGTTTTATATTTCCATATTTTATAGAAGTTGGATTTATGCTATTGCCATATAGCTATATTAACTGATAATGCTTTTATTGAAATGACAATTATAATACACTTTCTCATATGTAAAACTATCTTAAATATTACATCTGTATGTAGAATAGTGAACTGTATATGTTATTTAATTTAGAAATTTGATTAATAATGTTTAGTCTCTCAAATGTACTATGTATGTATACATTTCTAAATGTTCCGAAGAATTAATAGTGTTTCCAATATTGGTTGATTCCAAGATGTATATGTACTATTTAGCAATATATGAATAGATTCCTTATAATGTAGATAAAACATACCAAGTTAATTGTTTTAAGGTTTTGATATTTCAACCTATAACCCTATATTTATAATCTTATCCAACTGTCACTCATAGAGAAGTCCTGATCACTTAACTGGATCCCTTCTCTAATATAGGTAAAAACATTTCTTCCTGTCTAACATTCTAGTCATGGAAACAACATGGGCATGCCATTAACTGCTTGTTCCATATTGAGTCTCAAAATTTGGTAAACTAATTTCTTCCATTATATGCTTCTGTATTAAAAAAATACTTATTTTAATTCATTTGGGTTTTGTATATATTTAGAAATAACACATCTGGACCTAAAATAAAATAAAATAACAAAGAATTGCATTAGTATGGTACCTTGCTATCTTTAATAAACAAATATGAACACACTGCTTTTAACTAAAAGTCTATAATTTGCATTGGGTTATGTCTGTAATGTATAGTCCTATGGATTTGGATGAATGTATAGTGTCAGGTATTCTCCACTGCTGTGTCACAGAGGATAGTTCCACCACTTCAAAAACTCTCATTGTTTCATCTATCCAGTGTTGCTAGTAATGAATGTGTTCCGGTTGCTCTACATCCTGTCATCTTTTGGCTTTGTAAGTGTTTAGGACTTTAACATAGAGAATATACTATATAAATTTTCTGCCATATGTTACTATTTCTCAGAAAATATTAAATAAGACTTGCATGAATGTGAAAATCAGGGACCTCATTGGTGGCACCTAAGTTTAAAGCACATAGCCACTGCAGCATGAGTTTGATCTCAAGCCAGGAAGGTGACCCACATGGCACAGCAGACCTCTCCTGACCTGCCCACTGAACCCCTCAGCAATGTATTTCAGTCAATCTGTTCTGCTCCCCACTGTGTCTATGGTGAATCCTCTTACCCTCCTGCACCTGCACCTCTGGCCTGTACCCCGGCTCTGTAAGTATAAATAAATAAATTAAAAAATGTGAAAACTTTGCTACATATTTTATACATGTTTTATATATGTTTTACAGACAGGGATCTATTTCTTTCAGAATTCAAAAATGTATTATATGATTTGATGTATTGAAAAATAAGTTTAAGCCTGACAGAACTTGGAGAACTGTGTCTACAGGCATTTTAACTTTGCTTATAAGTAATATATAGTGGTAGAATATTCAGAGATAATATCAAAAAGGATCTCAAAATATTTAGAGATAAGACTAATTTTAAATTTACTAGCAGCACAAAGATTGGACCCAGAAAGCAGACATTAAAATTAAACAGGATTTTCTATAATCACAATGTGGTAATATTGCTTTCTAACAAAAGACTGAACAACATGTGAACAGGTATAGACGGGAACTAAAATATGAAAGAAACACAGGATCATACCAAGAGGATCTGGCCAGAGAAAAGTTATTATAAGACAGGAAGTTCCTTTTTGGAAGGCCAGCTCAATGATAGTTATGTCTCTTTTACTGACATCAATGCCCACTACATTGGCACAGAGCTGATGGTGAATAAGTGGTGTAATAAGAGTCCTTGGGCCCAACTTTGTTGAATTATGTGTGTGTTCTTGGACATTATTTTTTTTTAACTCAAAGATTCTGGTTTTTAAAATGTTACTCAAAACAGGTATTAAACATTCTGAAATCTTTAAAAAATAATAATAATAATCTTGACTTGCACCAAGTCAACAATTGCAATAAAAAGAAGTCATAAGTGGGCTGATGTGTCTCAAAATAATTTGAGTATTTAATTAGCAGATGTAATAGCAGGAGAACTGGTGGTTTCAGAGAGTAGTTTTTCTGACAACATACTATTCTACATTTCCCAATAAAATCTCTATTCTTCTGACCATCAGATCCCAAAAGATAGATCGCCAATACTAAGTTATTTAAGAAAAACAAAATTTGGTAATTTGGCACACCAAAAAGAAGACTAAAAGAGTTAGTTTTACTAAACTTAGGTTTAGTAAATATACATAATAAATGTATAGCAAACATCAATGTGGAAAAGTAAAATAAGTGATTTTTTTTTCTTGAAAGGAGTTTCATTGAAAGCTTTGTATTTGAATATTCTAAAATTGAAATTTCTTCACTGATTTCTAATTATATGAGAAAAATGAACCCTGGAGATCATATAGGACCAGGCTAAAGTTTTATTTCGTACTCTTAGAACAATGCAAGGTGAGGGGTATTTTGTTTCCCTCCAGGTTGATGATCTATGTTCACATTATATCAGATACTTTTTTTTTTCTAAATCATTGCTATGATATTTCAATGTTTGCAAATCTGCCTGAAGGGTTGCTAAATGATGTAACCCTTGAAAATTTCTAAGTATAATTCTTTTCTGAACAGAAATCCTACACTTTGGTTTGCTATACATATTACCATTGCAAAGAATGATGTAGCCAAAGAAAGGCTTAGCCATTAATAATAATTTTAAATCTGAACTTTAGGAGAAGAAAGGACCAGCATCTTAGATGGAGTAGCTAGAAGATATATTGAAGTGCTAGAGAGGTATCCCTTACCTAGTGCACCAGTTTACACCAAGTGGATCACATATCCCATGGTAATAAATGTGACAGCTGAGAAATCTGTTGAGGTAGGAGTATTTCATATTACAGTAAAGTTTGCTGTCAGGCATTTTTCTATAAAGTCATTCATTTAAAGAGTGACAGCTTTAGGAAATAATGTTCTCATGGCCTTAATGAGTTAAAGCTGTTTCCAAAGGGAAAAGGAAATGCATTATGGAAATTTGACTCTACATTTGTAATCTGAAAACCCTTTTTTATAAATGTGAACTCTACAGTGGGAACTCATTAGTATAATGATTTGGCATAGATAATGTGCAATTTGAAAACACAAGGCCTTTGATCCCTAACCTTTCAAATCTCTCTTAGAACTTCTGCAGCTTTTTAGAGTCCATTAATGTCTCATTTTTTTCCTGCTGCATCCTCTCTTAATTTTACTTTAGATGACATGTAAAATAAAAAAAAAAAAAAAGAAATATGAAAAACCAGACAGCAATGTTTTACATTAATTAAATGTTGTTGCTTAGTTGCTAGTTTCACGACCCCGGACTATCTTTCTTAGGGTTGCCATGGGCCATGTTGTTTCCCTAATATCTCCATTTGGGGTGGACCACACGTCAACACTGAAATCTTAATGCTTTTCACTACAGCAGCTCCACTAACAACCTCCCTTATCTCCGATGATGAAAACACACCTTTTTCAGTTGTTGAAGAAAAAAAGAAAGGATGTGGTCAGCTCTATGTCTCTGTTTTATTTAGGCCTCATATCCAGTCTTTGAGTAATATCACAAACTTGTAACTTTCAGACATCTCAAACTCTCCTTCATCTCCATGATTACAGTTACCATCATCTCACAAGATTATTGGAAAGCATCTCTACATAAGCTCCTTGATTACTATTTTGTCACATTCCCCACTAATTATTTTTTAGTGTGCCTGTAGTTATAGACTTGTCCAAGATAGTCGGTCCTCAAAATTCTACATTGGTTCATTCTTTCATCCAGTAAGATGACCAACTACTTCTCTCACTTACCTTTCTAATTTCCCCTCTCTCAATAACCTGATTCAGTCATATTGGCATTGTTTACTTTGCATCATCTACTTGAGGCAGGCAGCTAGCCTTTCCAAACATTTATTCACTCAATCTCGCCACTCCCTTACCATCGTCATCTTTTTTCTAAAATCTCATTTCCTGGAGGGTGCTCTACTGAAAATTAGACTCACATATCTCCTCACCCTCACAGGACTTGAATCCCCCTTATACTGCAAGATTTTTAAATTTCTCCCATAATTTAAATGACTTTGTAATGTATTAAATAGTTTATTTTGATTATTGTAATACCACAAGTTATTTATTTTTTTTTAATTTTTTTTCTTTTTTACTTACTAACCTCAGCTACCTAAAACCACATTTGAAGCACAGGTCCATCCAACAACTAAAAATATTTATTATATATGTGGGTTCACACTTGTTTATGTTTATATAGACAATTGACTTTTGTTTTCTGATTATTATTTTTATCCTTTGTTCTGAACACTGTGTCAGAATTGTTTGCAGATGAGAACATTGTGTACTTGGAGAAGATTCAAAAAGAAAAAAAGTCTGATTAACTATTTCAAAAATAGTACCTAACAACAAAATTCATGTAACTAGAATAATTACTTACCATGTATGGTAAATAGTGACTTAAATCAATATTTGGGGGCCCTCCCTGGTGACACAGAAAGTTAAAGCACAACACTAAGAAGCAAAAGCCACTGCAGCATGAGTTCAATCCGGTCGTGACCTGCCCGCTGCTCCCTTCAGCAGTGTACTTTGTCAGTCAGCCTGTTCTGCTCCCCACACTATCTCTAGTGAATCTTCTTACTACCCCTGCACCTCTGGCCTGTACCCCAGCTCTGTATGCATAAATAAGTACATCTTTAAAAAAAAATCATTATTTGCACCTAGCAATGAAATTAGAGCAGTCAAAAATGATCTTTAACCTACAAAGTTATATTTCTGATTATTTAAAAAAATCGGTATATTTAATTACCCACAGCACATTGTTTAATGTTTATGCAGCTATAATACATGTGTTTTGTTTATTTCAATTTCAATATACTAGGAGAGAAACATAGGTAAGTAGTTTTAATAGGTACAAAATTTATACCCATCTAAAAAAAGTCAACAATTGAATAAGCTCCTTTCTTTCTAGTCTGTGATAGCCAGGCACTGAGCGCTCCTATAATTTCTATTAGAGCAAGGGATTATGGCAAAACAAGTAGCGTACGTCATAAAACAACTCATCACATTTATTTCACATGAACTTCAGAATAAACTAGAGGTTTGTAGAGTACATATTAATGCTGTGACAGTTGGGGGTGGGGAAAAGTGTCATGTTTAAGTACTTATGATGATTCAATATGATTAGTATGTACCAAAACAATCACACAAGCCAATCCTTGGTATTAGCCTTCCAGCAGCCTGCTTTACACTATGCATTAATGTGCAAACATTTCTTCTAGTTCTGTTTTTTTTTTTCCTGCCCCGTAATGCCTGCACTTTTCTTTTCTAAAACATAATTTTTGCCCTTGAGTGTTGCGTGATTTGATGGGAGACAAGTCTGATTGTGCTGCATAGACATTTACTTTGAAGTTTTAAATTTGCAATCCAGGTAAGAATCATCTTATTCCAGGTGCTGAAAATGATTTATTTCTGTAAGTTCTAACATAGAGCATGTTTCATCTGCATTAACTCCTAATCATCTCTACTGAGGAAGGTCTAACATATGTAACTTTTTTTTTTAAAGATTTATTTATGTGTGCATACAGAACTGGGGTACAGGCCAGAGACTCAGGGGTGGTGAAAGACTTCACCAGAGACAGAGTGGGGAGCAGAACAGGCAGATCGACGAAGTACACTGCTGAGGGGAGCAGCGGGCAGGTCAGGAGAGGTCTGCCACGCCATGTGGTCACCTCCGGGGCAGGCGGGAATCGAACTCATGCAGAAGTGGTTTCAGCTTCTTAGTGCTGTGCTTTAACCCGCTGCTCCACCAGGGAGGGCCTGTAACATTTTTTTTTTTTTTTAATTGCTTACACCTTGAGCTTCCTGTTATTAATTTTTCCATTGTAAAATAATATGAATATATAGAAGATTTCTCTGGAACCTCTGTTTGAGAGGTTTGCTATTACCTAGCTTTCTCTGTTTGCTATTACCTAGCTTTCTCATTGAGAAGTGTTATCTAGTATTGCATGATGCTACATACTTTCAGATACAACTCACTTGATATACAATAGCTTAATTCTATAGAGACTGCATCTTTTATAAGGAAACACTGTAAGACTGACTATATTATGCTTGTTGAAATATACCTAGATGGTAACTTTGTGTAAAATAAAATTGAAAGGGTTTCTTCAGAGAAGTCTGAGGTAAGCCTGATGGGAGTATGTTTATAGGTGGTCTGCTTTTTCCTTCTCCTTACATTTAGATAACCAGGTGTAGAACTGGGGAGAGGGAAGGGTCACACTGGACTATGATGGAGGACAACAGCTGCTTTGGCAGTGGGTGTGGTGTGACAATTTACATCAGAATAGGTGTGAACCTACCTCAGAGTGAAATATGGTCTTATAAACCAAAGTTATCTCAATACAAAATAACACAACATTTAAAAAAATACACTGAAGAGAAAAATAATTTTCTAAGAAGGTTATAGACATGTTACACAGGGATTCTAAATATTAAAGATCATATTATAAATATTGCAAATTAACTCATTTGTATAAGTTGAATAACATTGATATTTGTTAGAGAAAATAAGAAAGTATGTGATATTACACACCTTCCTGCCAAGGTATATTTTTTTTCACTCCATTTAGTGATGACTTGTATACAGTTGAATAAATCTCTAATTATTTGCCAGTTACAAAGCATAATACTTTTCTATGTAAGAAGAATTATTTTAGCTTGTCTATATAATCTTTATACAACCACCTGCAGGTTTTGAGAAAAAAAATGTCACTTTGGCTTCATTTTACAAAGCAGACATGAAATGATGATATTCTATCTTAATTATTTCAAAAATCTCTTTAATTTTGTATGATTCTCCATGTCCCTTTTCAATCCATTATGAGCACAGCAATTATAGGCATTATTTAAAGCCACCGGGTTTTGTCACTCTATATAAATCTACTTTTTCCATCTAGAGCTACACTCACTGATGATCTAGATTTAAAAAAGCAAAAACAAACAAAAAAACAGACATTTAGAATACAAAACCAGTTTTTTTTTTTTTTTATGATCATATCTCTGCATCCTACTAGCTTTAATCTTCTTTCTCCAACTCATGCTCTGGGAATTTGAACCACTTGCTACACCTTTAAGTGGTCATGTACTCTCATATCTCTTGACCTTTAGACACTGTTCCCTGCCCCACGGTGCCTTTGACATTTTTACATTCTTCACTGAAAATTACTATCTTCAGACCCTGTGTAAGGTATAGTCTACTTATTTATGTCTTCTTATTTCAGTCACATGGACTCATATTAACCTACATATGCTTTTTTATAAAAAAATATATTTAATTCAGGGGCCCTCTGTGGTGGTGCAACAGGTTAAAGCGCAGTACTATGAAGCTTTCTGCAGCCACTGCAGCATGAGTTCAATCCCTGGCCAGGGAACTGGCCCATATGGCACGGCAGACCTCTCCTGACCTACCCACTGCTCCCTCAGCCGTGTATTTCAGTCAATCTGCTAGTTCTGCTCTCCACACTATTTCTTGTGAATCTGCTTACACCTCTCTGGCCTGTACCCCAGTTCTTGTATGCACAAGTTAATAAATATTAATTCAATTTAATATATACATATGACATGGAACATTTTTAATAAGTTCTAAATGTACAATTAAAGTGTTATACTTAGAAAGTAATAAATATTTATTGAAAATTATGCATTATAAATAATTTAAATATTCACAAGATATTAGCATATAAGTAAAAATAATATGGGTCCAATATCACTTTCCATATTTCTGTTTTTACTCCATGAAATCCATTCTTCATAGAAAAGCAGAAAAAAAGTATTTAAAATAAACCATATTAACCTCTGCTTAAAACATTCCCCAAAATGCTCATTATACTGAGCAGAAGATAAAACACTTGAACTGTCTGCAAAACTCCACTAGTTGTGGTTCCTGTCTATCAATAATCATTTATTTTATAGGTTCCCTTTAATTACTCTGCTCCAGGTAGCACTTATTTTTTTTTTCCTCTGATGAATGACAGTATTGTTTTCTTATAATGCTGTTTTGCTTGACTAGAATATTTCTTGGTTGTCTCTTCCAGTCATTCAAATTTCTGCTAAAAATGCCATATCCTGGGTTCTCCCTGGTAGTGCAACGAGTTAAATTACTGCATTATGAAGCTCTAGCAAGCCACTACAGCATGAGTTCGATCCCAGCCAGGGAGCTGACCCACATGGCACAGCAGACCTCTCCTGATCCACCAGCTGCTCCCCTCTGCAATGTACTTCACAGATCTGCCTATTCTGCTCCCTACTCTGTCTCTGTTGAATCCTCTCACCCACTATACCTCTGTCCTGTACCCCAGTCCTGCAAGCATAAATAAAAAAAATATTTAAAAAAATGCCATATCCTGATTTAGGCTTCCTGTATAAATTACATACATATACCTATGTGCATATTTGTATCTATATCTACATCTATCTATCTGTCTATATACATGTAAAGACACTGTAGGACAAATAATCAGTGACACAAAAAACTGATTTATCTCACACATACACAAATACACATGTTAGATAATAATATGTGTATGCATGTATTACGTGTATATCATATATATGTATGTATACATATACACACTGTACATGTATGTATGCACATATATGTATGTATGTATGCATATATACATAGATGTGTATATCACACACATGGGCATGGTTCTTTAGTCTTTTTTCTCTTTCCATTTGCTTCTCTTCCTTGGACATCACTTGTTTTCTGTTAAAACCCTTGGGCACCTCTATAAAAGACATTTAAAACTACTGCAAAACTTTCAGAGCCTGTTTCTGAGTAAAATTTTGGAGGGTTAGAGATTTGTTTATGCTAATTTAAACAGACTCACAGACTTTTAGTTCAGGATGTAGAAAACTTTTTTCCCCATTAGTATTTCTTAGAAAACTTTGTGAGCTTAATTACTCACCAATTCTAAATCAGCCCATTTACTTTTTTTTTTTTTTTTCTACTATGACTTACTCCCTGGATGTGTTTTCTGCTGTTTTGAGGCCAGCCTTCCTAGTGCTGTGACCTAGAACTGTTTAAGAACTCAGCTGTTAAAAGAGCTCAGCATTTCCAGGAGGCACTACCTTAATTTTTCTGAAGTCTTGACAGAGTTTCACAACTCCATGGCTGGAAATCTATACTCTCAGGCTAAATCTTATTTGAAAGTATTATACTGGCCCGGGGTAAGAAACATGCTATTTTTTTAGTGTAGAGAGTTCCGATCCTTCTTACAGTCTGTATCCCCCTTTTATTTTCTTCTAATCATATATTATTTTCGACAGTCTGATCTTATTCTGTTAAAATGAATCAGACATTACTTTTCCTACCTCTAGCAATAATGTCAAGTCCTGACCATCTGTTTATAATTCTGACCATCTATTTATAATTCTGACCAGCCTGATCAAAATTCAGTTTAAACATACTCTGTATTGGTTTAGAACTGTTCACAGTTTACTTACATTTACTGGTTTATCACAAACAATACAGGGCCCTTCCTGTTGTCACAACAGGTCAAAACACAACACTATGAAGTCATGCAGCTAATGCAACCCGAGTTCAATCCCCAGCAAGGGAGGTGATCCACATGGCATGGCAGACCTCTCCTGACCTGGCCGCTGCTCCCTTCACTGTGCATTTCAGTACATCTACCTGTTCTGCTCCCCACTCAGCCTTTGGTAAATTCTCTCACCACCTGCACCTCTGGAATGTACCCCAGTTCTGAATGCATAAATAAATAGATCTTAAAAACAAATAATATAACTCAAGGAGAACTAAGTAGCAGAGATTCACAGGGCAAAGGACGTGAAGGCCATGGTGTTCCTGTGCATTGCAGGCATGGCCCTCTGCTAGCGCTCTCAGATGTCAGCAACTCAAGGTCCCCCAACATTCACTGTTCATGTTTTTTTTATGGAGATCTGATTAGGTTTTAAACATTTCGAGCAGGGTAAGCTATGCCCAAAGACAATTAAATGGCCAGCTAGACACAGGAACCCAGTAGACACTTGCCAGAGCTCATAAAGCCCATGTAAAAGAAAGACAGTACCCCACCCCAACTTACAGGCATGCTCACCAAGCCCAAGAAAAGCAAGATGCAAGGGGCAGGTTGAAGGTGAACAATTTGTTGAAACTGGACAGTATCAGGATAAGATGAGTCCCTTAAACAGAGCAAGAAATCCCCTCCAAATTAGCAAATATTTCCCCCTCACAAGGGAAGGGAGGGGCTGCCTGACACCATGGCAATCAGGACAAGTGTTCTCCCTTGCCCCAACCTGCAGTCAGACTGAGAAAACTACACTCCAAGCATGTCTATGCAGTTTACCCCAGGAAGGGAGGAGATGACCAGTTCCTACACTGAAGACCAAAGCCCCCCCAATTCCCTAGCATTTGTTCTTACCAAGAAATTTGCCTACCCAGGGGTCTCTCCTTGGATGTTCTTTTATTCTGTCACTAAGTTAATTTTGTTTTTACTACTGCTAAAGATGTACCTGTGAATCCTCACGCCATAGTCAAGAATCCAGGAACAACTAAATTCAGGAACCTCAGAACGAGCAACATAGGCATGCTTGGAAAAATCATTGATTGTTTGTGAATAATTCAATTTCTGACCCCCTTCCTCCTTGGGCTGAGGGACAAGTTGAGAAGTTTTGTCAAGTTCTCCTATCCACCTTTGACTATGCAGGTGTTTCTTTTAATATGTCCCTTTGCAAAGAGGCAGCATTGGTTCTCAGGCTCACCTGTAACTATTCAACAGCCTCTCATTTTCTCCTTTTCTAATAAAACTGCCGTTTTAAAATATAAAAGATAAAAGAAAGAAAAAGGAAACTCTAATCCTTTAATCAGATGACTGATTTCTCTAGCAATCCTGAAGCTATTCAGAAGCACCAGGATTGGGTAATTTGCATAAATTCAGGTGTGACTTAATGGGGCTAGTTACTGATAAATAGCAATAAAGAAAAAAAAATGGAGCTGTGCCAAATCGGGGTAAAAATCAACCAGAACTGGGGACCAAGGGGCCAAACTCACTGCCGTGCTTTGATGCTCATCTCATCCATCAATATAGAACTGAAGCAAACTAGTCAGCCAACAACTGCCCAGGCTTGAAATCTGAACAATTGTTACTTGACAATGTTTCACCATTGAAGCTACATGAAACAGATTGAGTGGGGATTAGTCCCTTCTTTAATCAGCCCCCCATTCTATTCTCTGGGCTATGGGGCTACATGGTCATACAGTTCAATCACTTTTTGGATTGAGTTCTGCTATTCAGAAACCCTGAATAACTGTCTACTATAATAGCACAGTTTTAACAAGTTTTCTGGAGCACATAAGATAGAACAGTCCAACTATTGTATGGTGCTGTATCACTCCCAGATTTTGGATTTTTTATTACATTGTAAATAACAAAAGGTATACCTGCCACATTCATTGCACTGGAAATTCAAAGGTTTTAGACAATTAATATATAAATATAATGAAGATTAAAGTTTACATATTGTTTATTAAGTCCCAATGTCACAAGTCATCAGTTCCTGGATCTGTTGGTGGCTTGGTTGTTCTGCAAGTCTCTGTTAAACAATATATTATATCTTATTTTTAATATGGGAGTAGTTCAGTGTTAGTCAATATAATGTTTTTTGCCTTATTTTGAATATGGGGGCATTCTAATTTTAACTACTGATTCCTATGATGATGTTATTTGGTATGACAACCAACTCAAGCAACAATGGCTTAAAACAATTCATTTTAGTCTCAAGAGCACAGGCCAGCTATTTTGCCTTGTTGGGGGTGTGGGTCTTGTTCAGGGTTGGCTCACTCACATCCGGCAGGTGGGCATTGTCACATTGAGTGGCGGTATGGTTTTGGCCATGTTTTTCACTCACTAACTGTAACTGTGGGTCCCATCTTGTTATATGGCATAAACCATAGCTTTAAAACTAGAAGCAACATTCTCTTTTTATATGAAATTGGTTGTTATACATTTTCCATCCAAGTCACATGACAGAATTCAGGTTCCCGAAATTGAAAAGGTGATACAAGAGATGATTTATCTCTTTAGTGATTGCACATTTGAAGGCACATGGCAAAGAAAGTGGCTAAAAAAGAGAAAGATCATTCTTCACTCAATCAGTTGATGTCATCTATGCTGACAAGTAAACTCATCTGCCACATATTCCCTATTGCAGCTCTTCAAGTATCCTTCTCTATTTCTTTAGTATGAACTGCAATTCTGAACTTATCTAGTTCTGGTCCTTGGAGTTTTTATTGAAATTGAATCATCAGATCCAGGTGTTTCATTACTTCTAGACTATCATGGGGACCCAGGTCTTGTAATCAGGTCTTGTGGAAATATTGGAGTCTAAATGTGAGACACTAATGAGCAGTATGACAGACTGGCACTAGTGGCAGGCACCACGCTGTCTCAGAGCCAATTCCATACAAAGATTATAAGGACCCATGTGTATGTGTGATCAGAAAAAAAAATCCCTTTTGCAGTACAATTATAGGAGAAACAATTACAGTGATAGCATGAGATAGAAGAATTCACTCAAATATAATGTAAGGCATTAAATCAGTCAGCAATTATTTCCTCTAAAAGATTTTAGTACCTACCTATTCAGCGATACAAGATCTTTTAATTTATCATGGGAAAAAAAATACTGTATCCCAGTATAAACTGATAAACAGAATTAAAATACTTTGACATTCAACTCTGAGAGAGCCAAATAAATAATTAAAAACATTTTACCTAACATTTAACTTATATTAAGTTGAATATTTGATTTAAATTAAAATTAGAATTTAGAAGAGATGGCATAGCACTTTAATATCAGTGAAAATTGTATTGATAATCTGTTTAGAATAATGGATTAATGAGGCAGATTCAACCCTCTAAGGTGGTCAGGAGATGTTTCTAAGATGAAACATTTGGATATAACAACAGGATATCATATTATAATATTTTGGAAAAAGGAATTACAGCAAACCCTACTTTATTAGTGGGATGCTATATGTAGATGTGTATATATGTTAAGTGTTTGTATGTATATACACCAATATGTATCCCCATACACACTTATCATTGGTATAGGTTGTCTTATATAAAATAAAGGAATGGGAGAAAATTAAAAATCAGATCCTTGTTGAATAAATTTATAGAAAATTAAACACAAAGTGGAAATTTATTTTCTAATAACTGGAAATTTATTTTCTAATAAGTATTAATAATGTAATCTGATTTACATGCAAATTTGAAAAGTCACCAGTGTTGTACAGACTCTGACAAGAGGAAAACAAAAAATAAATCACAAATCATAATATTCAATAAAAGAGTTGACTGAGAGTACAAAATAGATCAATTCATTGATCAAACTTAAAATATACAGGATATATTAAAATATTGTATAAGAATGTCGGAGTTATTAATTCTGGTTGGTGGGTACTAAGGAAAAGCAGGCAGTGATGCATTTTGGGAATTTTTTATGATCCTATTTATTGGCATGTTTGCTGGCATAAAATTAATGAAGGTGTATGCATTTGCCTTTTATACTTTTCCATTAGCTTTTAATGCTTCTGGCAAAATATGAGTTATGCAATCACATGATGAGTTACCATTTTACCCCTACAATTTGGAAGAACGTAAATTTGAGATATAGATGACTTCACCTTCACAAAGGGGTAGGAGTCCCCAACCTTGCTCCCCTCCCCCAACTAAGGTGAAGAGTTAGGCATTCACAAGCAAAAACAGCTCTGGGAAGGGGCCAGGAGTTCATTTCACAAACTCACAATATTAACAAAGACAGAGACTTGAGCATAAAATGTCTCAAAAACCTGAGAATAACCACACAAAAGAAGGAAGCAGAGATTCCTCTCCTCTTGCCTGCATCCCCTTCTCCCGTTGATACTGTGAAACATCCAGAAGGAACAGCCTGGCTGATCTGGAGCAAGGCCAGGGCTGCCAACAGCAGCAGGAAGCAGAGTGATGGGACCTCGCAGTGGCTGACCTACAGAAACTATGCTATTTTACCACGAAGTAACTGACAAAATTGGAAAATTATTAGAGATCTGGTTTCCATTTTTCACCAGAGAGAAATGCTGCCTTAAAGAATAAAAAAAAAAAAATGTATTTGTTGGTAGACCCACATGCTTCTATATATGTTTTAGTATGATTTATCTAGCTACTACCATGGTTTATGCTTTTTCAGCAAGTTAACTTTTACTCATGTAAGACACTTGGGCTAAACTTTGCTTTCTCGGTCTGTAGGAATATTTAGACCAAAACATTTATAACTAAAACAAAACAAAACAAAACAAAACAAAACAAAACAAAAACTTGAAAAGGAAGAGCTGAGCATAACAAGTAGCCCCAAAGGCAATCAGTGGAAAGAATACAAATACGTCGCATAACGATGTGATTATATCTTCATAAGACATTCATTCGCCTGGTTTCAGTGGGCTCATGTAAGAAATCTGTAGAATGGCATTCAAACAAAAATTTTATAATTTATCTTTTAAAATGTTCTCTTCTTAGCCACCCACAATTTGTGAATCCTTTTAGCAGTCTGTCCCCATGGACTCAGGTGATATTTCACTATCCATGAGAATCTGTTATGATTTGCAGAGACACAAATCCAATGTACATGTTTTATTCAAGATTACTTAAGAAAATGCTAAATAAGTTTGGCTTTATCTGTGTTAATAGAAAGGTTTCAAATAATCACAAACAGTGGATAATCCATAAATCAGTCATATTTGATTTTAGAATTTATTATGTAAATTGTGTTCTACAGCAGAATTGCCATTCCAATACAATTTGCTTAGGATGCTACTTAAATGGGTTTGCATTCCCACGCCATCTACAACCAAGGTAAAAGGAGTCATCGTATACCTATAGTTAGGTGGGGAAAAATTTAGGGATAGAAAAGTGTTGTTACAAATAGAAAATTATAGGTAATATTTGTTCAGTTAGGTCCCATAACAATTACTGAATCAATAATATAAAGTTAAGATGGGAGCATCAGATGCCATATTTTAGCGAGAATTGTGACTTTTACATACTACAGCTATCTCTAACATAGCCCCACATGAGACAATTTTTCAATACTAGTCTTAAAATATAACTTATCCTGGTCCCTCCCTGGTGGCCCAATGGGTTCACCCGCAGCATCAAGAAGCTCTCTGCATGGCTTCCCTGTGAGTTCAGTCCCCAGCCAGGGAGGTGATGACATGGCGCAGCAGACCTCTTCTGTCTCATCTGATGTCCCTCTCAATAGTGTACTTTGTTAATCTGCCTGTTTTGCTCCCCACTGTCTCTGGTGAGTCCTTTCACTACCCCTGCACCTCTGGCCTGCACCCCAGTTCTGTATGCATAAATAAATAAATATTTAACAAATCTGTAATTTATCCTCAATGCATCTTTTAACATTTTGATGTTCTGTACATTTGTAAAAATATACTGGGCACTAAAGGCTTACTTGGTATGAAGAAAACAACAAGATGTCTAGTGAAAAATCAAACATTCAATCAAAAATTAATTAATTATAAGACAATAAAAATGGAAGATTACTAAAGAAGGTATGCTTTGGATTTTATTTTCCCTGGAAGAAAATATTTTACCCTCAATTTCTATCTTTATATGTTAGTGCAGATGCTAAAATATTAGAACAACTTGGAGTTACAAGATGAAAATGCAATAATGCAGGTGTTTATACTTGAACATGATGTTGCCAATCTAGGATATTTTTATCTCTTTATATGACTTTGACTGTTTGATAAAATTTAATTTTAACCCTAAGAATTGTTTTATAATTCTTTGAAGTTAATCTGTTGATAAGAAATCCCACTGATTTTTGTTTGAAATACTAAATACATGTTTTAAACTCCCTCTAATATTTCAAGGACAGATTTCCAGATACAGAGTTCTTGTTTATCTTTCAGAACCTTCAATATGTTACCCAAATGCTTTCTGGCCACCATAATTACATATGAGAAATCTGCTGTTCATTTTATTATATATATATATATATATATATATATATATATATATGTATGTATATATATTATTTTTTACCTTTTATTTCTTTGAAGATTTATTCCTTTTAAATGATGTGTCTCTTTGCTCTTGTAGCCTCAAGACTCTGTGAATTCTAAGAGGTTGCTTATTTTTCATGTGTCTTTGTGTAAATCTCTTGAGTTTATCTCTTTTTTTTTTAAGATTTATTTATTTTGCATATATGAACATAGCAGTAGGCCAGAGATGCAGAAGGTGAAAGGATCCACTATAGAGAGTGGGTAGCAGAACACTGCTGAGGGGAGCAGCAGGTGAGACAGGAGAGGTCTGCTGGGCCATATTTAGTTGTGTTTCCTTATAGCAACAAAATGCCGAGACTTACTGAGAGGCCACCAGGGAAGCCCTCTACAGTTTATCTTATAAGGACTTTTTGAGTTTTTGGAATTGTAAATGCATGCCATTTATCAACTTTAAAATGTTTATGATTAATTCTTCAAATATTCATTTTGTTCCTGTATCACTGTCATGTCCTTCTGGGTCTCCAACAAAGAACAGACTTTTCTACCTGTCAAGGCTCTGAGGGTTCCTTAATGTTTTGTTTCACTTTGCTTCATTGTTTTTAACTCTTTGCTCATCAGATATAATATTTTCGATTATTTAGTCATTAAGATTGCTGATGTTAAATTCTAACAAAAATTTCATATTAGTTGTATTTTTCAACTCCAGAATCTATTTTGCTTATTTTTATATCCTACCAATATCCTCATTTTGTCTATATATATTTTGTTCACTTATCTTAACTCTTTAATCATATTTGTGTTTAGCTATTTGAGGGTAACTGAAATAGTTGTTTTAAAGTCTGTGTTCTAAATTTGATGACTGGGTTTCCTCAGCTATAGTTTCTATCAGTACCCATTATTATTATTTTTCTTGAATGAACCAATTATTCAGCTGCTTCTTGTCTATTAATCTATTTCTATGAATTTTTATCAGGTCTTGTATTTACTAGGTAAATAAGTAATGTAACTGCCCTACTATGAAGGTTTGCACAAATCCATGAACATTTTCTAAATTCATACAATGGAAACATCTAAATTTGTAAGAAAAATCATCATATACATTCAATAATATTCATATTAAAGTAGTGTTAAATATTTTGAATGAAAATCACTTATTTACCAAGATAGATAGAAAGATTAGGTGGGACAGAGAGAAGAATAGAATTGCATGAGTATTCTAGGTTTGTCATAATTTAGTGTCACTGGCCAGGCAAATAAGAAATATACTGCTATTCATTAATTGAGTCTTTCTGGATCATAACTAATAACCTGATATTTGCATTTTATATAGCCTCTCTCATTATTTATTATATTTATAATATTTCAGTTGAAACATCTCTAGCTCTTAGTCTATCATGTGTAGACAAGTGAATATTAATTATTTTTTAAAGACAAAATAAGGAAAAATGTAAAGTTCAAACATAGCCATAAAATACATAACTAAGCTCATAATCTTACAAAGTGAGCAGAACATTAATGTCAGTGTGTCCCAAAAAAGAAACTATTTCATAGTAAAGGATTCAAAATTTGAAGTAAAAATCTAGTTCAGACATAGTATCAAAATACTCATGATTTATTTTGTCAGGAAAATTTTCTACTTAAAGTAATAATGTTCTTTTACTAAATAATTATGAAGCTTACTTAACTTCTACACTTAATCTGTTCTGATTCTGTTTTAATATATATATTTATATGTTTAATTGTTTTTAATGTTTTTCCCCTAAGGGTAAATAAAATATAATGTAATTCCAAACAGAGGAAACTTGTCCTCCAAGCAAATTAATCAGCTTATGTAATAAAATTAATAATACATTTTACTTTGAAGTACACAAATGGGCTCATTTCCCAGTTCCCCTTTTCTTAAATTATAAATGCTGCCTTCCACAAATATGAACATTGCAACTAAGTAGGAAGTTTTACTGCAAACCTGTACATATTTTCAAGGTTTGCCATGTTCCATTTGTATGGATGCATGTTTCTAAATGGGCTCTAAGTATTCCTATTGATGTATAAGTATTGATGTGTATATACATGCATACATACATGCATGCATACATATATACACATATATGCATATAAATATATAAATCTGAATATGTGTGATATATATGTGTTGTGTATATGTGTCTTATATATAATATACATGCATATATCTGCGTGTATATATGTGTGTGTGTGATGCATACAGAACTGGGGTACAGGCCAGATGTGAAGGGGCAGTGAGAGGATTCACCAGAGGCAGAGTGGGGAGAAGAATAGGCCAACTGAGGAAATACACTGCTGGGAGGAGCAGTGGGCGGGTCAGGAGAGGTCTGCCACGCCATGTGTGTCACCTCCCAGGTGGGGATTGAACTCTTGCTGAAGTAGAGTTAGTGTCTTAGTGCTGTGCTTTAACCTGCTGTGCAACCAGGGAGAGCGCTCTCTATCAATCCTTTTAAAGGGCATATTCTCATTTTGTTAGTTTCTTGGAAATTCAAGGGTCAGACCCAATTTTAAGATTCATTAAAGTATATTTTCCCACAGTGCTTTTTTTGTATCCCTATTTTAATTACAGTCATGTCACTTTTCACAGTGGTCACACAATTATAGGTCCCATAATCTTAGATAAAGAAGAAAATATTTATCAAATTTCACGAAAGTAAATGTTCAATACAATATACTTTATAAAGGAAGATAAGAATAGAATGGGAAATTCTGAAATCTAAAAAAATCATAATGAATAATATTCACTAATAGAAAAAATCGTATATTGTGTGCTTTGCTGCAATTATTTTTCCTGTTAGATAAGGCTTAAGCTATTTTCTTCTTTAGAGAGTTTATAAATATTTGATGAGTTTTCAGCAGAGAGCTATTTTTAGTTTTAATACTGTTTTTACTTGATACCACCTAGTAAATCCTAGTTTTCTCCTACAGTGAAACAATATAAATGACAGAACCAAACAGTGGGATTTGGGCACAAGGGCAGCTTATCTATTTTTTCAAGACTTTCCAACAAATATTGTTAAAATACAAACTTTAGAAAATAGTCAGCATTTTGTTTGAGAATTGTTCTCATATAGTTTTAGGATTCAATGGAATAGATGACCATATGGATTGGTTCTAAGGAAGTGCCCAGAATATCTTTATCAAGGAACCAGTGAAGCCCATTATGTCAGAGAACACTGCAGAATAAGATGTTGAAGAGGAATTCCAGCAACTTAACTATTAGACAATAATATGTATTGATGGGCATTCACAATAGCACAGGGGTTAAAATCTCAGCAACAGGAAGCTGTCATCAGCCACTGAAGCATGATTTCATCCCTGGCCAGGGAGCTGACCCACATGGTCAGCTCTTGTCTCTATTGGTGAAGCTCTCAGCAGTGTATTTCAGTAGACCCACCTGTTTCGCCACCTAATATTTCTGGTGAATCCTCTCACTCCCCATACCTCTGGCTAACACCCTAGTTCTTTTCTTGTATGGATGAATAAGTAAAACAAACAAACAAAAAAAAATAAAGGAATAATTTGAATTAATTATACAAGTGCAACAGTCTAAATCTGTGTATACATACTAACTGCTTCTATTCGCTTTGGGTACTTTGAGGAGATGCTGTAGGTGCTTTTTGCTTTTTACCTGAGAATATATAACAACTACTCAACTACTCACAGGACATTTATACCACAAAATATCTTATTGAATTTAACCTGACTTTACCCAAGGAGCACCTTTGGCCATTTTCTTATTTTTCCAGATTCTTTGTGTTTAGTTGATACACTAAAGATATATACTGTGGGTGTGGGTGTGTATATGCATTATATATAGATAGATATTAACATATGTGTAACTATTCATAAGGTACATGTGTGCATATATTAAATGTATTTAATTAAAACATATAAAATGTTAGGTATTCTACTGTATTATATTCCACCTGCTAATGCATGGAAATCTTATATGTATATGTGTCTTTTCATGACTGGATAGTATTTCATGGTGCCTGCGATATATGTATATCATGACTACATAGTTGAATGTCATCGATATATAACACACAAACATATGCACGTATATGAGTGTTTATACAACACACACATCATATCACCATATGGCAGATATGAGAGGAAACACGGCATATCTGTAAGTGGAATTGTTCTTTCACTGTAGCCTAGCCAGGTTTTTGTTGTTGTTGACATTCTTGTTATTTGCGAAACTGTTGTAGTTGGAAAAAGAGCATTTTCCCATCCATTTTTACTGTTACACATTGCTAAAGAGCAGATTAAATCATCTTTGTTTCCTTTTCTGGTCCTACCACTTTTTATATTATTACAAAATTACTAGATGCAACCACCATTATATTTCAGATTTAAGTTCTCAATTTAGTCACTGTGTCATCTGTCATCTTGATCCTATACAATTAAACTTTCTCTTAATTGATCACCTGATTTAAGTAATATTTTCTGTATATGTGATTGGTAACTTAAAATAAGTTGCATTTGCTAGACACACGAAAGCATTTCAAATTTGAATTTTAAATTTTAACCCTGTTTTTGGGGTTCTCCCTGGTGGTGAAATGGGTTAAAGTGCCACATTATGAAGCTCTCCAAAGCCACTGCAGCACAAGATTCATCCCCTGTCAGGGAGCTGACCCACATGGCGTGGCAGACCTCTCCTGAACTGCCCGCTGCTCCCTTCAGCAGTGTACTTCATTTATCTGCCTGTTCTGCCTCCTACTCTGTCTCTAGGTGAATCCTCTCACCCACCACACTTCTAGCCTGTATCCCAGTTCTATAAGCATAAATAAATAAATCTTTAAAAAAATTAAACTTTTTTTTAATAGGGCCAAATATTTAGTTTCCAGTTGTTTATTGCACTGAAGTTCAAATTTGGTCCATGAGACACAAAGAATTCTACAGAATCTACGATGCCTTCTACTAAAGCTACCAAAAAATTAGCTTATATTTTAGATTCTAGCTAACAATATCTTTTCCAGAAAATATTTTGAAGTTTTATACTATTTATTGGTGATCTTTAGTTGCTTTATTTTGAAATATTATTATCACCATTCAGATTCTCATAATAAAATGCCATTGACTGTACTTTTTATAAACAACACAAATTCATTTCTCCCTTAGAAGAGGGAGTCCAAGATCAAAGTGCCAAGCTATCTTTCTCCAACTTTTTTTATTATGTCTAGAATCTCTTTTCTAAGTGCACTAATGCCATTCAAGAGGATGTTACTCTCATGACATAAGAACTTTCCAGAGACTCTTAATAATGACATCACATCTGACACAACAACTCTGGAGGGCACAGAGACTCTGGAGGGCAAAGAGACTCAGATCTTAACAGTTACTATTACAAATGGCACTTCAGTGAAAATTCTTGAGCAAACATTGTGAACATCCACAGTATATGTAGTATAAATTTCTCTATCAATGACTCAAGTGAATCTCTGGGATGCTTAATTTGACTGATCATTTATGAATAGCTTTTTAAAAGGAGCAATTCTATGACCCCTAGTTTCCTTATTATTCAAAAATTCGATGTCAGAATTTAATTTTATGTGATATTTATATCCATGAAACATAGATATATGTATTGTATCTTATCATGTAAACATTTGTTAAACATTTAGGTTTTATATAAAATATTGTTTAACTTTTAAAATCATCTTAATACATATTTTTGAAGGAAAAAGAGGTCTAGATTTTGCAGATTATGAAAAAATGTGAGAGGTTGAAGTATGACTCCCATTAGTACATGATACCTTATTATGTATTGTTTTCAAAATTTCTGAAGCATAAATCAAAGTAACAACAGAACTTGTATAGATTTCCAAAAATCCAATTTAAAGTTTGCACTGTATCATTATCTTTCCTTTGGAGCAATTTATAATTTACTGTTCCAAAGTGAAGTTTCTCATGGGAAAAAGTTATCGAACTGACAATGCATATCTAGTGAATTATTGCTGAAATTATGCTACTATTAAGTATAATAGAAGTATATGGTAGAACATTAGTGATTTTCCTATTACTGATAAAATATTTTTGATGAATTTATTATTGGAGGATAGAAAGACTAAGAAACATATAATTTTCCTTTCTGGTTTTAATCTTTTCAAAATAAAAAACAAAATAACAATATTTCTCTTGTTAGGAGCTGAGAAGTCCATAGAATCCAAACCTTTGAGCCAACTGAAAGCCAACAAAGAACATAATACTTTATGGTACCATAATAAATATAGGCTAGTTTTAACAATTTTGTTCTAAATTATATAATGTACTTATTTTTAGAACATAAATAAAATACCCCCTTTATTTACTTCGAATATTGTTTAGAATGAGTTTATTTACAATTATTGCTAAATGTAATTGCAAACTGTCATTTGAAACACGGAGATAAGTTACAATAAATTATATTAAACAACATAGGGTACTTGACTTTTTAAATCAATCCACATTTATTTCATGTGCCTTCAAGTTATCACTGACATTCTGAAGCATTTAATAAATATTTACTTGGTTAATATAAAAACTTATTTTATTATTTTTTCTAGATTTATTTATTTATGCATAGAAGAAGTGGGGTACAGGCTAGAGGTGGGGGTGCAGGGTGGTGAGAGGAGTCACCAGAGAATGAGTAAGGAATAGAAAAGGGAGACTGACCAAAATACACTGCTGAGGGGAGCAGACAGCGGAGGAGAGGAGCGGAGGGTGGAGCAGGAGAAGTCTGCTGCACCATGTGGGTCACCTCTTTGGTCTGGGAGCCAACTCTTTCTACAGTGGCTGTGAATTCTTTCACCTTGCTGTGCTTTAACCCCTCTTACCACCAGGGAGACCCTAATGTGAAACTTGTAATATTTTTTAAATGAACTATATTAAATAGTCATTCCTGTTTCTGTCCTTTTGCTTTTATATCTGACCTTCCTTGTATTGCATATGGAAAACCTTCCTTCATAGACCAAGATATATTAACTAGAAAATATATAATGAAACACAAACCAATCAACCAACCTCCCTCCTTCCTTCCCTCCCTCCCTACCTCCCTCTCTCCTTCCTCTGTCTTCTTCCTCCCTCCCTCACTTAACTGAATGAAAGTTCATGCCTATTGATTAGTAACTCGCCACTCCTTGCTCCAACCAGATCCTATTCTTTCATTTAACCAGTGTGACTATTTTAGATTCCTCTGTAAGTGGAGTCCTGCAGAGTTTGTCTTTCCGAAATTGGCTTATTATCACTTCGCATATTCTCAAGATTTTGTCCCTAGTGTATATTGCAAAATTGTGTTTTCTTTTTTTGGACTCAATAGTGTTATATTTATGTATGCATCACGTTTTTTTGTATGCATTCATCTAGATTTGTGGAGTAGCTATGTCATAGCTAATATTAGTAGCACTGCAGTGAACAGGGAATGGAAATGTTTTTCAGATCCTAGCATCAATTATTTTAGATAAATAAATGGAAGTGGTATTTCTTGACCACATAGTAATTTCAATTTTTCAAAGACTTAAGAAACCACTATCCTATTTTCCATCACTCTACTATGTTTATATACCAATAAACAGGGTGCAAGATTTTCAATTTCTCCCCATCTTCACCACCACTTGCTGTCTTTTATATACATATAGTCATTACAGCTATAAACTTTAGAGTATCTTAACACAGTAAATGTAACCTTGATTATCATTAATGATTACCAGTTTTCAGACTTTTCCCAGATACCTGTTGCCCACTGTCTGTTGTCTCTGGAGGATGTCTATCCAAACCGTTGACTCACTTTGCGTCTGGTCAAGTTATATTTTAGGAGTTTCATATTTACTTTAATGTGTACTTTTCCTCTCAACATAATACAGGTATCATGACTAGTTAGTAAACCTCATTTCCACTATTCTTTGTTAACATATAGGAATATACTAAAGAAAACATTTCCCCCATAAGATCACATTATGCATTGTGATAATGCATGTGAAATTAAAGCTACTGAATTGAAATTTAATTATTTTTAATTTATTCTCCTCACACAAGCAAATGCATGCTCAATACATCTAAATAGTTTAAATATTTGGGTGGCATGAACATTTGCACAGATATCAATGTGAAACAAAGGTCTGCTCTTTTCTCATTTTCTTCTCATTGGTCACTTCCATTCAATCCTTAAAATTTCATCTTATTATGACTACTATGTTGCACTCAAATTATATGATAACCAATTGAAACAATACACTGATTATCATTTTCTCCATTATAAACAATACTGTAACATGCCCAAGTAACACTTCAATTCTTCCACCCTAGTTTGGCATGCTTGCAAAATAATTGCTAGATTTAAATAAAAACCTGATGTGTATTCCTCTGTTGTCTCTGAAATGAGTCTATAACATGTAATATTCACTGGAAGATGTGCAAAGTACTAACTAGTTTGGATGGATAAGGAATCTTTTAAAACAATGAATATTTTTAATTGAAATCTTCAGATGGTGGTAAAAATATCTGTACTGTCATCTAAGGTTAACAATCTCATATTTATATGTTTATGTGTTTGTCTAATTATAGTTTTTAAGGATGGAGGAGTGATGTCTTTGAGTATATTGATTGAAGGTAGAATTAATGTATTGTAGGATACCATTGGGATCTGAGGAGGCAAATTGAATTGGAGAGTTGAGACAATTATTTAGACAAATCAACAGAAAATGGAACACATCCATCGTTTGGGAAATGTTAGATGCTGTGCTATAATTACATAGATTTATTATCTTTATTGATCACATTTGGCATGCGATTCTTCTGCATTTTACTTCAATTTGCCTGTGTAAGATTTCTGTACTGAAGAGAGAGTAATCATATCATTTTCCTTCATTTACCAAAATCTATGATGTGTTGTTTGTTGTTTAATGTCTAGAAAATCATTTAAAACATAATTTCAAAATGTTTTATTAACTCTACTGTGATTCTAGCTAAAAGAAATAGAAAATCTTAGAATGTGTTTGCTATTCCATCTTTGTTCATCATAACTAATTATCTCAGTATAGATCAGGGATTTTAAATATATGTTTATCAATTACATATTTTGAATTCTGTGGTAATGCATGGAGATTTTGTATATAATGAGCAAAATAAGCAAAACTGATATTTACTGATGATCTCCTCTCTTTTTACTGTAAGTGACTTACTAATCATTAGGTAATTATAAAGAAGAATCCAAAAACATTATTAACAGTGGTGATAATATTAACTTATTTTTGTTGCTTTGATAATATGTCATATTTTAGTATTTAATTTACCCATTGCCAATAAATACAGTATTATTTTACCATATGTAAGTATATATATATATATATATATATATATATACATTACTCTGATTTTCAAAATTAAAAAGTAAAGCTAATTAGTATATATGCATGCAATAATTAATTTCAGTATTTCACATCAAGTTTAATAAATTATATATAAATTATATAAATTTGATATTTTACAGTGTAAAACTGCCTGTGAGATATTTGTTATAAATTTGTTCAAGATACATATATTTCTGATAACATTTTTACCATATGTAACTTAAATAAAGATTCCTTTATACTCATGACTTATTTACATGATTTTAAAGATTCTGTTGACTTTGGATAATATATTAGATTAGCTGAATTCTCTCAAAGTAAATCAAAACTTAGTAAATATTTACACATGTAAATTGATCATGAAAGCTCTAAAATTCAAATTAATAATCATGCTCATAGGAAGCAGAGGAACAAAGTAATTAGATTTTCATATAAAATTCTATAACACTGTTATTAAGTGATTTTGCAGGTTTATTTATCATTCCTTCCCTTCCATACAGCTAAGCAAGATAACATTATGATTCTTTTTCTTTCTTTCTTTTTTTATTTTCTTTTTTGTAGGATGAATACAGAAGTTTAGAGAACACTTTGCTTGTTTGTTCTAGGGTCTGTTTGCTTCATGGTAGCAACCTGACAGATCATCTACTCCACCCACAAACATCCATTACGACGTTACATAAAGTTGTCAGCCAGTTGCTACTGGAAATTTGCAGTCAGAAGAATTATATGCCACACTAAGCTTGCCTACTTCAATATTATCTTCTTATGGATTATAAAACTTAGGTTGCCAAAACTTTATTATGCCTATATTATTGCCCACAGATTTTACACAGAACTCTGCCCAGCATGAAGTCTTCATGTGGTTTCCCTTTTCAATAAGATGAAGATAATAAAATTTACACGATCAATGTTATAGGACTTCATGGATGAGTCATTCTTAAGAGGAAGCAATCAGGGATATAGTAGGCACTGTGTTGACCAGATCTGGTCCTCCCTGCAGACTGACACAATCTTCATTAACTCCGCTCCTGAGACCACTGCTGGATTCTAGCTGTGGCCCTGAGACTTGCCTCACTTCACCAGGCTCTACCTCTCTGCGGGTGGATCAGCTACAAACCAGCACTGTGCAGGATCAGCTCCTGTAAGAGCAAACCCCCACTTATAAGAGATTTAGTTACAATGTTGTTAAAAAGATATAATTTTAAATTAGCTCTAAAAATCAGCTGTCTTTGTGGGTGTTCCCTCATGGCATAGCAGTCGGGTGCTACATTGTGAAGCCAAGCCAAGCCATGGCCGCCTCATGTGAGTATGATTCCCACAATGGAGGGACCCAAATGGCGTGGCCGACCTCTCCTGACCTGCCCGCTGCTCTCCTCAGCAGTGTACTTTGTTGATTTGCCTGTTGTTTCCCACTCTGTCTCTGGTGAAGCCCCTCACTGTCCCTGCACCTCTGGCCTGCACCTCTGGCCTGTACCCCATTTCTGTATGCATAAGTAAATAAAATCTTAAAAAAATATCAGCTGCCTTTTAATGCTGCTTTTCAGTCTTCTGAATGTTTGGTCTAAAAGTGCAATATTGGACATAAACCTTAAGTGAAGTGTCTCATTTTGGTACAACTCTAAAAGGCTATCTACACGTTCAGGTCAGTTTCGCTAACTTCCCAATCTTGCTTCCTCACATTCTGATAAGCGTATTATCATCATCATCACCATCATCATCATCATCATCATAATTACTATTACTATTATTATATTTTGCATGGAATTTTCTTGTAAACACTTATGCAGAAAAATATGAAGAACAACATGTATAACATATATGTTGGAACAAAACATATTAAAATTTTCAATTTTTTTATAAAGAGGTGAATTAAAAAAAATAAGTTCTGCCAGGCCTGTGAGGATTTATCTCAATTTGGGCAGTCAGACAGATAATCAGGCCACTGAAGTACTATTTGGCACATTACCACATTAGTGTGAAACCTGTACTTCCTAAAATACTTAAGACAGCTTTCCAAATTGCCTAACTTTCATCCAACTCAACAATGTGTAAAAAACATTGGCTGCATTTCTGTTTGTGAGTTTCTTCCAAAAAGTATTTTTGGTATGATGTCTCAATGCACATTTTCAGCTGATACCAACATTTTATGCAAGCAAAAAAAGAAGGTCATATATAGATCCTACTATAGAAAGAACTGGAACACAATTCACATTTGACTCAAGTTCAGTGACATGGTAATTGCATTTGCTCAAACAAGTATTGCTCACACAGTGGACTGGCCCAAAAATGACACACAAAAACATTTAAACTAAATAAATGTCAAAGACAACTACAGTTACAATGGTTTGACTAAGATAAACATTGTTTATTCTAGCATAGTACACAAAAGTAATATAGTTCCTCTTTAATGATTATGATTCAGAAATTATCCAACATTGAATTAGCTGTCTCGTTGTCAATTCAAAATCTACTTGAAGAAAAATCAATCTATGCAATTCACCACATCAACAAAAGGAAAATAAGACAGCAAAAAACTGAATGTATAGTTGAAATACTGCAGGTAGATTAGTTTCTAAAAATAAATTCATTAGTGAAATTTGACAATAAATTACTTTGGAGCCTGTTAGAAGCCATGAAGGAATGAGAAGGAAAAAAAATACCTTATTGGCTAAACAACTAAAAATATCAGATAAGATATATTAAATACCAGTTTGAAGTGGATAATAGATAGTAAGGGCCTATGATATTTGAGATAATATTATCAAATGAGGGTAATAAGGAGATTACTTTAGGTTGGTACCTGTATTTAATTTCCAAGGAACAGTAAAGCAAGGAGAAACACTTCCCCTAGTCATTTTTTGAGCTGAGGAGGCACAGGGGAGGCCTCACAATACAGATGTGAAACATGGGGCTAATGGCATGAGAATGGGAGGGGAAGGGAGCAGAGCCATCTCTGACATTTTGTAAAATAATGAGCTTCACATTTTTAATAGAGGCAGGCAAATGAATTTATGAAGAGACATTTAGGAAATGATAGGTACCAGTGTTTGTGAAGTACACATTTTAAGGTAAGATGACTAAATTATGGGAATCTCAAGTACAGCATGGTGAATATTGTCAAGAAAACTGTATTGTATATTTGATAATTGCTAAAAGAATAAGTCTTAAAAATTCTCACTAAAAAAAAAAAAAAAAAAAAAAAAGGAATTGGCCACTTTATGATGTAATGGAGATGTACCTAATGCTATGGTAGATGTTATTTCATAATCTATAAATGCTTCAAATTAACATTGTAAATGTTTAATATTGTAATGTTATATGTCCTTTAGATTTCAAAATATTTTTTGAAAAATATGCAATGACAATGAAACACCAGAAAGCATCATTAGAATGAGGGATTCTAAAATTTAGAAAGGGCTAAAAAGAATAAGTGTTCATTAGAAACCAGTGAGGGTAAACCTCAAAATGTATGATATATTGCAGAGAGTTCTCAGAATGTTATCAGCTAAGTAGGGATGATAAATTTGTCTTAGTCTAAAAATTGTTCCAGGCCCTCCCTGGTGGTGCAATGGGCTGAAGTCTAGCACTAGGAAGCTGTCATTAGCCACAGCAGCATGAATTTGATCCCCAGCAGGTTAGCTGAACCACGTGGCACAGCAGACTTCTGTCCTGCCCACTCAGCAGTGCACTTTTTCATTCTGTCTATTCTGCTCCTCAATATGTACCTGATGAATCCTCTCACTGCCCCTGCACCTCTGGCCTATACCCTAGTTCTGTATGCATAATTAAATAAATCTTTAAAAAAATAAAAAATATTCTATATACTTTAACAAAGCTTAAAAGCAAATATCAAAGTCACACTTGTGCAAATAACTTCATTCCCTGCCAAAACAAGCCCAGTGCTATTTAATGAAATACCTCAAATCCTAGCCAGTTAAAAAAGTAAAATTTAGAATGTTCTATATATAAAATTATCAGACAAGAAAAAAAATAGGAGAAATTGTAACTAGGGGAAAACACCCATCACATGTTTCAAAAGACTGCAAGGATTATAAATTCAAGAGACAATGGCATCAAATAGTTATTATTAACATACGAATACACACAAGAAAACAGAGAAAACATTAACATGATGAGGAGAGAAAGAAGTAAAATTGCAAAAGTTACAGTTGAAAATAAGAGTTAAAATAAAAAACACCACAAAAATAGAACTAGAAACTACAGAACAGAGATGACCTTCAGGATTTAACAATGAAGTTGTCAAAAATGAAG
>NW_004567111.1:12237628-12238654 GCF_000260355.1 Condylura cristata
AAAAATCATGAGTTTGTTGTTATAAAAATAATCTCATGATAGATGAACCCAAAATCCTTTGAACAAAGGGAAAAAATAACAAGTCCATGTTTCTATATGAATTACTCCAGAAGTTACTTCCCAGAAATTCATAAGGCAAGTGAATATGACATAATTAAGATTCTAGAAAATTTGAATACCTGAACAAGATTTAACCCAAATTACTTTAATAGCAAATCCACTCACTAGCAACAGAATGAATGTTGATTTCAATTGTACATTACATATTTAGTTATGGGCAATAATAATGACCATAAAGAGACCTCAATAAATCACAACTTTAAAATATTGTTAAAATGGCATCTCTAGCCACAGCTGAGTTAAGCAAGAAGTATATCAGGAAAATTCTTAAATATTTTAAATCAAACAACACATAATCTATGTAAACCATGGGACATACAGGAAATCAGATAACAAATTAGAAAATACTTTCAATCAGAAGACAATGATTACCCAACATACCCAAATTGTCGGACGCTGAGAAGATAGTGTTAAAAACAAAACAACCTAAGAAAAAAAAATCAAATTTCAATTTTAGAAGAATGACTGAGGTAGAGGTCTAGTGCTGAAGATTTTAACACAAGCTCTAAAGTTAAGCTACATTAATGAAGATCATGATGGTTCTATGTGACAAGTGACTTATAAATTAACAAAATAAAATAGAAAGTGCAAATATAGATGCTGACCTACATAATAGGTTGATGGTCAATAAAATAATTAAGGTGTAACATTAGGGAAAGGACACTCAACAAATTATGTTTAAAAATCTGGATAGCTAAGGTCCTTCCTGGTGCCACAGGGGGTTAAAGCTCTGCACTAAGAAGCTAAAGCCACTTCTGCATGAGTTCAATCTCCGCCTGCCCCAGAGGTGACCACATGGCGCAGCAGAACTCTCCTGGCCCTCCTGATGCTCCCCTCAGCTGTGTACTTCGTTGATCTGCCTGTTGGGCACCCCACTATCTTTGGTGAATCCTCTCACCGCCCCTG
>NW_004567111.1:12239909-12241038 GCF_000260355.1 Condylura cristata
AGAAGAAACACATTGTGATTAAGCACACGAAAAAAATATTCCACATTGTTAGTCATATGGAGTGAAGAACTAATTTAAGAACCTGACAATAAAGAAGTGGTGTTGAGAACTTGGCAGAGTAGAAACACTCAAAGTGGGGGGCATAAATATTCAGTGACTAGACAGTATTTTAGCAACTTCCTATAAAGTTAATTGTACCCTCACAGTACAACACGATAGGAATTTAGTCAAGAAAAATGAAAGAATATGCCATATGTGATTATATTAAAAATGATGATAGGAAAACATACATTTACAATCGATGCTGTTAACATTGCAGTAGCCATTTTCATATAAAGGAGAAAAACAAATGCTTATTAAAAGTGTGATGAATTAAAAAACATGTTATCTGTAACAGGATATTACTCAGAAGTTAAAAGTAATAGCTTACAGAGACACTAGTGTGGATACATGTAAAAGTAATTATGGGAATTAAAGATGGTAGACATAAAGACTTAATAATTTGTGGCTTCCTACCTATATTTAATTCTAGATAAACAAAACATCATAGAAATCAGGTCAATTTTCAGCATGTGGAGCTAGAGAAATGGGATTGATTCATTTTGGATACAAGTAAGATAAAAAATTAATTTCTTAAAATGTGATTTTTCTCTGATTTTTTACCTCTGCATTCATGCCAAAGATGTAGTGTGTAGATTAAAACTTCTATCCAATTCAATACAATGTTTTCATATATATATACCATCATTCTGTGTTGTACCAAAGACTAAACAAAACAAAACAGAAAACAATTAAGCATTTCTCTTATGAAGGGTTTGATGAACTAGTGAAAGCTAAACAGTTTTATTAAGCCTAACTCTTTAATATTTTTCTTATTAACAGCACACATCACACCTCCTTCTGCAGCATTGCAAATATAATAGCCATCTAAAGCAATGCTGAGGAACTATGCTTCATTGGCCAAATCTGGCCCTTCATTTATAAGTATACATAAATGTTTCTTGGAGCCCAGTCATGTTCAAATGTTTACATATTATCTGAAGCTGCACTTTTGCTACAACAGCTACATAGAGTAGTTGCGTTACTCACTACATGGACCAACAAATCTGACTATAACCATCTGGTCTTG
>NW_004567111.1:12241393-12256222 GCF_000260355.1 Condylura cristata
TTGAAAATGCCCAAGTAGAGAATTTTGAAAACAACTCATCTGCCTTTGCGAGATAACAACTGCCTAAAAATCAGATATTTAATGAAATAATTTAAAGAAATTACTAGTGATAATGATATGTGTGTTTATTTTTACACTCGTCAATGGAATCCAACAATCATATATATAAAATACTGTAATTCAGTATATAATACAGGTAAAAAATGACTTAATGAGTTTGCTTTCATTATCTTTCTCATAATTGAACATTTAGTGCAAAAAGCTATTAGAAAATTATTTGAATACTCTATCTTGTTCAAAAATATAAGTATGTTATCAATATACTAGCTGACTATATAATTATTAGTGTTCCTAATAGTTAATATATCTAATAATCAAAAGGAAAAATGAGACAATTTATGTCTCCAGAAACAATGTTTAGAAAAGCACTTAGGCTCCTCAATTATATGGAAATTATAAGTTGACTCCATCCTCATTTGCTATTTAAAACACATGTTTAAATATCACACATATATTTACATAAGCATTGTTACATTTTTCAAAAGTCCATTTTAATATTAGTAACTAATAATTAATGTCATCCAGTAGAAACCAGTAATAATGACTTAACAAGGCCAGAGTCTGAAATTTAATAGCATGGTGCTTGTTTTTTTTCCTTGCAGATTGACTGAAGATGTGACTCCTGGTTAATTTCTGAAGACCTCAATAAATTAGAAGCACTTTCTACTGTAAAGAGCTTAATAACATACAGTTCATTAATGTCTCTAATGTGGTTACCCCTTCCACCAAACGTTGAATCTTACATTAAATTGGTACAGCTTAAATACCCCTTGTATGAATTAACTTTGTTAACCTCACATTTCATTTTTTCACAGCACTAGCTTCCATTTAATGCCATTGTGCATGGATAAACACTGTGATATATTTTCTGTCATTTTAAGGCAGGAGGAAAGAGTCTTGTGTAGCAAGTGTCTGTGTACAGTGCTTTTGATTTTACATAGCTAGAATCAAGCTCGTGTCTAAAGTAGGTAAGATAATAATGTTCAACATATTAAAATACCCATTATTTGATCCACTTTGCCTTTGAGTTTGTCATGGGTGTAATCTAAAACTAGTTCCTTTTCAGTCTTATAATTTTTGAATAGATAATTTTTAATTGAATTCTTATAACTTGGGGGTTTTCTTGATAGTGCATAGGCAGCATCTCAGCTTTCATGTTATCCCCAGCTGCTACAGTAGTATAAGTTTGACTCCCAGCCAGGGAGCTAACCCACATGAATTATGGTAACATATCTTCCTATCACCCCTTCCCAGCATTCTTTTATTCCCCACAAAGCATCAAGTGATTGCGCTAAAGATGGCTAGACACTGAAACTAGAGATGGATGAAATAAATCATTTCATGTTCTTCTTTTGTTTCCTCTTTTGTTTCAATGAAGGACATGTGATGTGAATCAGACAATCCCTCTACATCTCAGGATTTGTTCTGTGTATGCTAGAGAAATGATATCCTCATTCTATCAAACATGAAATATGGAATATGTATTGCCGTAAACTGCTAACATAAATGATGGAATCATAAATTCTTAGAATATAGCAGTAATTAATGTGGGATGGTGAAAAAAAGCAAAATAGCAAAACCTACTCCTTCTAAACACTATTGATTTAGTAATCAAAATTTGCCTGAAGGTAGATTTTACCTCCCTCAAATTTCAATAGCATAAGCCAAGTCAACCATACCTTTTATTAAGATATACACATACAAAAGTGTACAGAACTTAAATGTATATCAACTAATACTTTACAGGTCATGTCACTCTCAAAGCTCATTAATAACTTCTTTCAATCATTATCCTTCACTGTAGTGATAGAATCAAACAACAATAGAGTCTACATTTATAGCAGTGATTAGTTAGGTCTATTTCTGAACTGTAAATGCCTAAATTCTTAAAATTTGCATTGAGTTGTGGTTAATTTTCTTCTATAAAAATTATGCTTTCACTAGAGTTATCTAATATTTTGCAGTAATTCATGCATTTTCATTGTAGATAATCTACTTGTGAATCTAAAAAAAGCAATGTATCCACTTTATAGTACATTGTTGATGAACATTTATTTCCTTATGTGTCACAAATGTATTACCTTGTATTTGTTTATATGCTTATTACTGTTTAATCTTTTAAGTTTTCTCATAAAGAACGATATCTATAATTCTTTTGTAACTCCAGTTTATCATTTTTTTTAGTGGTCAGTCTTTTTAACCTTAGAGGAAAATTCTCTACTCTGATATACAGAGAAAATAGCCAAAACCACCTCTAACATGGTTCTTGTTTTACTCTTATTTATATCTCAGTCTTGCTAAGTTTAACATTTTGTCTAAGTTGTAATGTAGAAGCCACAGTTGTTTTTTTTTTTTTTTCCTTTAGTTTCTCCCACAAAGATAGGTATTTGTTTTTGTCAAACACTTAAGATCATCAATATGAAATTATATTAAAATCACACTTGGACTATTTTTGATACGACGTATGTTTTTAAAAAAAAAATAGTGTACTAACACAAATTTTAATTATTTGTTGAAGATTTCTTATGAAACATTTTACTTTCATTTTGTTTTTTTCATTTTCCAATAAGAGCTAAAAATAGAATTCCAATGATTCATTGAGAGTTAGAATAGTGAAGATAGGGGGTTTGCATAAGGAGTTAATTTGAATTTATTAAAGAAGCAGTATTTGGAGTCCCTGAGTTTTGGGGATTCCCTATAAGATTTTCCACTGTACAGAGGGCCTAAGATTTGTCTGTTAACTTACAAGGATTGAGGCAGTATGAAAACTATTCCGGAATTCACTAAACTTGACAAATGCTTTCAAGGTGAACATCGGATTTACAGTTTATATTACATCCCTGAGTTATAGTTTTCATTTGGATTTAGCCTTGATATTTCTTACTTTTTTATCAGTTCACAGATGCACTTATGTTCATTTTTAGTAGTTCATTTTGCATTTATATTTGTTTTCAACAGCAATTTCAATCATAATGCTATAAATACATATATTACATCTAATATATTGCAGTGACTTTTGTGCAGGTTAAATCATAGCTGTTTTATGTTTCATCCACCAGAGCATTAATGATAAAAATGTAATTATATTTTGACTAAACTTTTATTGATACTAAAAATGCTTTCATTTTCCCAAATCGTGACCCAATATGTGGAAAGTTAGTCATCTCTGGAATGACAAAGCTGCCCTTATGGAAATGTCAATCTGATGAGAAATATTCACCAAAATTACACTTGTGCCAGAACATATAATAAAGAAAGCATTGTCTCATACATGTTTTTAGATAGTCACTTAGATAATGTGTTGACCATTTTTGAATTCTACTTCTTTCAAGGAACGTCTTAATATAAACTATGCATCACTAAATAAAATGTACAAACATAAGTGTAGTACAAATTTTGTTAAAACATACCCCATGCATTACGATTATCTATGGGGCTCTGTATGCTATGTCCCTGCCCATCCTTAAAATTTAATACCCTGGTGGCACAGGGTGTTAAAGCACAGCACTAAGAAGCTAAAGCCACTTCAGCATGAGTTCGATCTCTAGCCCAGGAGGTGACCCACATGGCGCAACAGACCTCTCCTGACACGTGCACTGGTCCTCTCAGCAGTTTCTTCCTCAGTCTGCCTGTTCTGCTTCCCACTCTGTCTCTGGTGAATCCTCTCAACCCCTGCACCTCTGGCCTATACCCTAGTTCTGTATGCATAAATAAATAAATCTTAAAAAAATTAAAATCCCTGACTGTTCCACTGCCAGTCTTCATTATTTTTTTAAAGATTTATTTATCTATGCACACAAGAACTGGGGTACAGGTCAGAGGTGTGGTAATGAGAGGACTCACCAGAGACAGAGTGGGGAGCCTATCAGATATACTGAAATGCACTGCTGAGAGGAACAGCAGGTGGGTCAGGAAAGATCTGCCACACCATTGTGGTTCAGCTCCCTGGCCGGGGATGGAACTTGTGTAAAGCTGCTGCAGCTAGCTTCCTAGTGCTGCATTTTAACCTAAAGCATCACCAGGGAGGGCCCTGGACTTCATTCTGATCTTCTCACAGATCACACTAGAAGCAGGTTCTGCCCTAACTACGGGATTTTACATAGCTTGTGTCCACGACATGAAATCCTTCCACCCCAGTCTTCACATGGCTTATTCCATATTTTCTACTCAGACATCACCTTTCCAGAGAGTTTTTTTTTTTTTTTTAGATAATCCCCAATAAAGCAGCTTTTTTCATGATCATTATCATCCTAGCAAAAATGGAACTTAATCTTATGACTCAGTAATCTCAAAATACATGAAAGAAATAAAAGAATCAACACAAGGAACCTTAAGTTCTGCAATATCCACAGTGGCATTATGCACAAAGGCTAGGAAATAGAAGCCACTTAAATGTCCACGCAAAGGGTATCATCAAGAATATGGCACATCCATACCGTGGATTTTAATGGAGCCAGATGAAATAATAAAATGCACTCATTGTCAACAAAATGGGAATATGGGGATTTGATAGAATTATGGCAACAGATTAAGTCAGAGTGACAAAAGTGATAAGCAAATGCTGAAGAATAACAAAGCTCCACATTAGCATTACCCTGCCCTCTGTGCAGAGTCAAAAGATAAACCGGCCCAGTGATTCTTATTCACCTCTCCTCAAAGGTTATGGAGAGATAGAGATAGCAGGCCGGCATGAAAGTCCCTTCTGTCTCTACAGATGGTGCCTGCAGGGAGTGAGCAGGAGTCTCTAGAGTACCAGACAAATGAAACAAAGCAGGATACCATTGGCAGGGGAGGAAAACGAAGCAGTTGTTGGAATCGTAGCTCACAAAACTGACTAAAATCGACAGGCAAAACCTAAGCCGGTCAACCTGTTGTTATAATAGCTGACCCAGAGAGGATCAAGATTTTCCTAAGATTATAATGAAAATGTCCGAGGTAAATCTGGAATATACTCATTAGATGAGGAGCCTGAAAACCTCAATTTGAATGAGAAAGAGAATAAACTCACACTAACACTCAGATGAATATAAATGAATATTATTTGATAAGTATTTAAACTCAGCTATAGCCAAATGCTTTAGTAATGGCTTACACATTTTCTTGAACCAAAGGAAAAAAGAAGGAAAAAAAAATGGGCCATAGAAAAAGAAACTAGAAGAAAAAGAAATGAAGGAGTTTCTACTTAGAAGAAAACAGAGTATTTGTAATATTTCCTATTTGTCCTCTTAGTAAAACAGTGGAATCTAAATAAGACCAGCATTAAAAACAAACAAACACACACACACACACACACACACACACACACAAAAACTGTGGAAACTGGGGACAAAAACATCTTGGGTTTTTGTCAAGAAAAACAAAACAAGTTCCAGTTTTTCTTTTTGCTTCCTATATCCGCGTGTGAGCGCTGGCGACGCTGGAGATGAGGAAAACTTGAAGCGCCTAGAAATGCGAATTGGCATAGACAGCAAAGCCCCAAGAACAACTCTCCTCTTTCTCTAAAAATTTCAGAGAGGGTAAGCCTCACAACTAGAAAACTTTTAGCAAAGAATAGTTAAACCCCACAGAACGAAACTCAAGCCCATTCCCATCCACACCAGTGAAGGCTAACTGGAGATTCTAGACTCACACCCTGAGAGCAAAGCTTTATTGAGGCTCCCAAATTCATCACAGAATGAGGAAAACAAGTTAAAACATTCATGCTAACAGTCAGCCTTATCATGTACTATCCCAAATGCCCAGGTTGTAATAATAATAATAAAAAAAAAATCCAATGTACAAAAACCAGGAAAAAATTCAAGCTGAGTGAAAAATGGCAGTCACAAGTGCTATAAATGATGAAAGGAATGCAAGCATTATTTCATAAATATCTGGAGTCAGTGAACCTATTTTAGTGATTAGTACTGAAAAAACAAAACAAAACAAAAATCCCAGTAAAGAGACAGAAGATATGAACATGAAACTTTACAACTAAAACATGTGACAAAAATAACAGATGTCCTTAAATGAATGGACACAGCAGCAGCATGAAGGACAGAAGAACAGTATTAACTAGAAAACTAAAAATTGTCATGGTCTGAAGAGGAGAAATTAGAATTTTAAAATGCATTGGACTTAAGAAACAGTCAGACTATAATAAACATCACATTGTCAAAATACATATCAGGGGCTCTCCCTGATGGTGCAACAGGTTAAAGTTCTACATTATGAAGCTCTCAGGAGCCACTGCAGCATGAGTTCCATCCCCAGCCAGGGAGCTGACCCACATGGCTCAGCAGACTTCTCCTGACCCACCTGCTGCTCCCCTCAGCAGTGTGTTTCAGTAGATTTTCCTGTTCTGTTCCTCACTCTGCCTCTGGTGAATCCTCTCACCTGTCACATCTCTGGCCTATACCCTAGTTCTGTAAGCATAAATAAATAAATATTAAAAAAATAAAAATATGTATTATAAATGATATAATATATAGATAGATAGATATATAGATGTAGATATAGATATATCCTAAATTATATGAAGAAATATGAAGAGCAAATCACATTCACAAATGAAAGAAAAATAAATTCACCATATACTTAAATAATAGTTTAAGTAATGCTGCATTATTATATTTTATAAATTTCAGATGTGCAGACCTGGAAATCAACCTGTATATATACAGCATGAAAATTACCAATAAAAGTCCAGTTCCATCCTTCAGTACAAAATTATCTCCCTTTTTCCCTATTTTCTATCCTTATCCTCCCCTTCCCTTCTGACAACCACTAATTGGTCTTGCTTCAAAATGACAGCTGAAGGAAGTTATGAAGACAATGAGTCATATATACTTACAGATTAAATTACCGGAGGAGAGAGGTATAGAAAAATAAAAAGAAATTAAATAAGTAATTTTCAAAGAAACTATCTATACTAAATTTAGTTTCGACATAGAAACAACAGATTTTGTGTGACTAGAAAGGAATGGTGCAGCTATGCTGAATTCATCTATTGGTATTTATGAAATAGCAACATTCAAATAATTTACTTTGATACCATTATTTTCCATAGGAAAAAAGACAAACCTTCAACACACTGATATGAATCATCTTAATTTTTTTTTGCTGATTTTTGAAAGACTATTTCACAAAAATCCTCAAATTTCCCAAAAGTTATGTCAGACAAATTTTAATGATATAAATTCCAATTAACTTGACCTGAATTTTTAAATTCAGAAAACAAAATAACTAATCTAATGTTTCAAGAAAGTAAGTGTCAGGAAAGTGGATTAAAGACTCTGACGACTGAAGTATTTTATTTATCAATTGACTGAGAGAACTGAATGGTCAATAGAATGCAGGCAATTTAAAGATCAGTCAACCTTAAACCGAAGGGAACAATTTGAGGAGTAGCTATGTTATTCAGTTTTATTACTCATTCAGTTCTTGATCGCTCTGCTGAATATGTGAAGTACTTGTTAAAATCTATTTTATGCTGGTTTATTATTCTTATGTTTACAATTAACCAGTGACTTGCTACTGAATTACTTTCAGTGAACCTGTCAGCAATGAAGTCCTGAAGGATTAAGATTTGAGCCATGTCATTCTATTAAAGACTTCCGTATAATTTAAAAAAAAAAAAAAAACTAGTCTTGTTTACTTAGTCTAATTTTGCATTATTTGTCCTTTTGACAGTGTATTTTTGTCTCTGTATGTGTTTTTCCTTTTTTTTTTTAAAGATTTATTTATTTATTCATACAGAACTGGAGTACAGGACAGAGATGCAGATGGTGAGAGGATTCATCAGAGACAGAGCGGGGAGCAGAACAGGCAGATCGACGAAGTACACTGCTGAGGGGAGCAGCGGGCGGGTCAGGAGAGGTCTGCCGCGCCATGTGGTCTCCTCCGGGACAGGCAGGGATAGAACTCATGTGGCAGTGGCTTTAACTTCTTAGTGCTGTGCTTTAACCCGCCACTGGGGAGTGCCTTGTGTTTTTTCTTATAACAGTGATGTTCCTCGTTGCATCTTTTTCATTCAAATCTGAAGTGTTTAAATGCTTCAGCAGTTACCTGATAAAGTTTGGAACTTATTTTTAAGGTCTCAAAATATAATGTACAATATAATTTTTAGTTTCTCTGGGATGAGGTAATTAAATTAATATCCATAAAATCAAATTATCTGCCTCTAAGTTTATATGACATGCAGATATACTACTTCTATAAACTTCCACTAGAATATGTAATATAGAAATTATTTTCAGAATTTGATAAGGAAGGTAATTATAGGGATTTACCTATGTAGTTCATGCTTTCATTTTTTTCATCACTTTCAGTACTTTATTCCTTATTTCTGAATTATATATCTAAAAATAACACCTAAATGCAATCTATCACTAGCACATAATCTGTTGTTTTTTTGTTGTTGATTTGTAAATGACTGTTTTTCTAGCTATGCCATTATAGTTTACAATTTTATACAATAGTACGGACCATTATAGAAAATATTATTTAAATTGAGTTCATTAAAATATAACACTGTTTATATAAAAGTATAATTTCAAATGGTAAATCAAAACTTTTGAAGGCCTCTATAAATATTCACTCTTTAAAGCATTCCTCAAAAAGTAAGTTAAAAGGAAAACAACCTATGCTAGATAATTCACCAATTATTTTATAGAAGAAATCACAGCATTGTACTAATTTAAAAATCAAAAATTTCAAAAATTTTAGGTGACCTAGCCAGTCTTAATTCATAAATTGCAGAGATAACATAAGTCTCTAAAATAACATTAAAATAATTTAATTTATTGATAGACAATGGACTTTTACATAAGATTCCAGCAATTCTATATTGCCTAGGCATGTTCTTTAAGACACATGCACAAGCATGAGCAAATCAGTGATCACTAGAGGAACAATTATAAAAATTGCAGAAGCAAAAAAATAAAAGGAAAATCAAATGTTTTAGGACAAAATTTCATTGGATACAATGATGTTAAACTTAAAAACATCGAAATTACAAAAAGTTGCTAATAAACACACAGAATATATTTTCTTTAATTAAAAAAATCATACTGAACAATACAATGCTTAGTTATTCTTAAGCATGCTAAACCTATACAGTAAGAGTTGATATAGTATACAAATAACTTGAAAGTATAAATTCCATATAAGTATCCATATGTAGAAGGAATAGAGAGGGGATGGTTTTGGAGGGTTATATAGAAGACTTTTTTTTTTTTTTTTTTTTTTTAAGATCTATTTATGTATGCTTACAGAGCTGGGAAACAGGCCAGTGGTGTGGTGGGTGAAAGGATTCACCAGAGACAAAATGGGAGGGAGAAGAGGCAGATCTATAGAAATACACTGCTGAGGGGGGGCAGTGGGTGGGTCAGTAGAGGTCTGGCATGCCATGTGGGTTAGCTCCCTGGTGGGGGATCGAACTTTTGCTGCAGTGGCTTCTAAGAGCTTCATAATTCAGTGCTTTAACCTGGTGTGCCACCAGGGAGAGCCCAGAAGACAATTTTTAATGTGAGTGTTTGGAATTATTGTAAAACACTTCTATTCCTTACTATAATTTGAATTCTTTCATGACGTCCATATTATTTAGAATAATAAATTTATCTTTTATCCTAGGACCACAGTATATATTTAGCACCACAGGCTACCCTATAATGTGCTTATAGACACATTATATATTATTTGAAAGATAGACTAGTTATTTAAGAATGTTGATTTTTCATTGCATTCAGAGAATAATTTTGATTTGTTTACCTTTATATTAAATCATTTACCATTTATGTTATTTGAAAATAAAAACTGGTCCTCTATTAAATTCTCTATGTAAAGAAGTTTGACAGATTATTTTCAGACACTAAGAGACCAAATTAGTAGCAGTTTGCTTAACCTAAGCTTTCAAAACTTCAGATGAAAATACAAATACGTAAGACATATGCAATATATGGTGATCAGAGTTTTGTACAGTATTTTCAATATGAGATAGTTACTAGAGTTTTTGTTGTTGTTGTTTAATCTTTCAGCATTAAACATTTTATCTTAAAGGAACTTTTCTCTACATGGTAAAAAAAATTACACCTAATGAAACTAGTCCTAGTATCTTAATATCAATGAATGTCCCATTTCTATTTAGATATTACAGTTCCCTAAAATGCTAATACCTTCTATGAAGAAACAAGTAATATTCATCTTGTTCCTCTTAAAACCATAAACATATATATGTACAATTTCCTTATTCAAAATATTCCATAAATATTATAAGTTAGGATTTCCTCACATATGTAATAATTGCATATTCTTTAATGCAGCTATAATATTTCTTAGTTTTATAATGTATCTTACTTTTTCAATTTCTTTTTCTACCAGTGGACATTTAGATTATGTCCCCCTTTGATTTTAGGAAGGCCTGGCAGCCACTCATAATTACTCATAATTACTTTGTTGCTTTTCTCAAAACAACAAAGATAATATTGGGACCATAAAAACTAACTTAAGAGATGATCATCAATGAAAGAGTGAGCAAAGAAAAATGTTGGTGTTTCATGCCACAAGTTGCTAGCTATATATTATGGACAATTTACATACTCTCTCAAACATCCTCACTTTCTTTAAATTTACAAACATGCTAACCTTGAAAAGTCTGCCAATAAGTCTGCCAATTTATAATATTTATGGAATATTTTGAATAAGGAAATTGTACATATATATGTTTATGGTTTTAAGAGGAACAAGATCTTTAAGTGAGATTAATCATACATCTATTGGCATCTGACACATGGTAGGTAATATTTACATATGTTCACAGTCAAAAAGGCAACGAGAAAATAGTTTATGTATAAATGAGTGACAAGCAGCTCTATGTAAACTGCATTTTCAAATAATAGGACATCAGACAACTAAACTCAAACATGAAAAATTACATGACAGTTGTTTATTTCTATCAAATTCTTTATCATTTATGCTAAATTAGAGGGTAATAATATACTACATGCTGGGTACTTACAGGCCCAGACTGATTTCCAGCTTTTTAAGTGAATGTATAAATTCTGTTGATCAATTAAGTCTGGCAGGTAATGTTTCACTAAGAACTATTTACGGCCATCACATTTTCAGGTGGAAAGTCAAACTGGAGCTATGCACCACATAAAGTGACTTTCTGTGCTATAAGTGATTACTTTTCCAGTCTCTCCATTGTCAATATCTTATGTTTCATGTCAAATACACAAGCTGAACAATATTAATGCATTTCAAGAATGGCACTTTATTTTTTTCTATTATAGTCCCATGTATATAGAGGATGATGATCCTTGGGGCTCCTATATAATTAGTTAATTTGAAATGTTATAGTGTCCTTTTAAAAAATATTATTGATTAATTGATTGAGGTTACAGCAGGAGGGCCAGGAGAGGTCTCCTGAGCCATGGGGGGCCATGTGGGTCAACTTCCTGGCCATGGATCGAACTTTGCTGAAGTGGCTGGGAACAGCTCCCTAGAGCTGTGCCTAAACCCACTGCACCACCAGGGAAGACCCAACAGGGTTGCAATTTCTTATAGATACCATCCTGTATACGCTAAGAGGTGTTTTGAAACAGAATATCACTTAAAATGTGTTCGATTTCTTATTGCACTGATAAAGCCAGAGAAAGTTCAAGAATTCAAAAAAAAAAAAAGTCGTTCTCATTTTTCCATCATAAAATATAAAATTAAAAACTAAATGGTACTAACATGAAAGCAAACACTGGTACTTTAAAGAAATTGGATTTCCCTCATTAGTTACATTCATTCCCACATAATGAAGTTTGTTCCAAGGGATCTCAGATCAACAATCTACTTTCATGAAGTCAACTTCTGAAGTGATGCCTGAGATGCTGATAACTCCCTTGGAACTATGGACTTAAGTTCATGTTGACATTGTTCATTTACACTGGAAATCCTGCACTCAGAAATGCTAATAGTTAATTGGGAGTGAGCCCCTCCCTTTGAGCACCTGAAGCTGCCTTTATTTTTCTGTTGTCTTTTCACCATTATCACATCAGTAGAGGGATTTCTTCTTTTACTTTGAGAAATTTGTAAGTACCAATTTATCTCCCTGTCAATACAGTTTACCTGAATAAACTGAAACCTTTTTGATAGGATATTTTTATTTTATTTTTATATCATGGGCTTGCTGAACTGGACAATTCTCACAGTAATGCTAGTGTATTTAAAACTATGAAGCACATTGAATATATACAACCTTTTTTTTATTTTCCTTTCCTACTACCTTGTCAAAGTAGGTGACAGCATGAATGAGCAAAGAGCTTGTTATTCAATAAATAGTATCTGGGCTATAAAAAGCTGATTTGAGTATAAAAGACATCAAAATAAACTATATTATGCTAAATATGATATCAATTTTAGAACTCCACTAAGAAAAGACAATATGAAAAGTACTTCAGAGAACAATTAACGACTTTAAAAACAATGCTTTGACATGCAAACATTTTATGCAACTGTTTTTTATCATTATATCTACAAGCTATAATATTGCAACACATTGTAATGTTTAAACTAAGCCAGTAACTAAAATAAATTTATCATGTTTTTTAAAGAGATATCTATTGTGATGATCTGCGATATAACAAAATCAGCATAACAGCACAGCACTTAACAGACTTTCAGTAAGTGACAAGGAATTTCTGCCACCCAGGTACAAGATATATATATCTTGCATTAATATATGCATTTATATATGTAAACTATTCATTCAAATACATTTATAATAGTATATTATATTAACTAAACCTATGTTATCTGCATAAAAGCAGCCTGTATATTTAAATAACACTGTTATTTCTATGTTTTATTATTTATAAGCATTCCTTCATGATGATGTATAACTTCACACACTTGTAAGACTTGGCAAATACTAATCTTCTAACTTACCTATAAGGTATATTAATATTGTTGGAAAGTTCATCACTACTAAGGTATTATATGTAGCACTAAAATAGCATTATCTTCCTAATTTAAGCTTTACAAAAGCCATGCCATTGTTACAGAGGAATATAAAGTGAAAATTGCTAAGAAAATACATTTCTTCAGATAACCATCATTTATTTAATTACTTTGTTAGGACTGATCTAAATTTTAAAATTAAAATTTAATCTCAAAAATATAGCTAAGTTGATAATATCTCACTACTATCAATGATTAAGTCCACAAAATTCATCAATTATTCAAAATTAATATCCCATTAAAGTTTCATCAGTAAGATATTTTAATAAATATATTTTTACTTATTCATGACTGCCACAACTGTGACAATAATTATTTGACATGTAGAATGATATAGGGATTTAGGAAAAGTTAATTATGCCTTTTATAGTAAAATTACTGTGTCTTATATAAATCAAATTAATATATTTCCATAGAAGTCCCTTTTATTGAAATTAAACATTAACATTTTGAACCAAATAACTATTTTTTTTCTGTTTAGATTCACTATGACCAAGATTAATATGTAAAATGCTGAACTTTAAACTATTGTCTTATATAGCAAATATGAATGAATGCATGTTAAGTATATGTATAATAGGTGCATTATTACAAAAAGAAGACACTATGATGCATGGAAATATACAATCATACCACCATTTATTTTTGTTTTTGTTTATCCTTATCTTTCAAATATTCATTAACATAATAGTCATATTTCATTTCATTCATTTAGTTTTTCTCTTGGGCTGGCATTTTTATCAGATACATACTGTTAAAATACAATTCACTTAACAACATGTAAAATTAAAATTCCCCAGGAATCTGGAGTATTTTTTTTTAAGATTTATTTATTATTTGTGCATACAGAACTGGGGTATAGGCCAGAGGCTTGGGAGTGGCGAGAGGCTTCACCAGAGACAGAGTGGGGAACAGAACAGGCAGATCGAGGAAGTCCACTGCTGAGGGGAGCAGCGGGCGGGCCAGGAGAGGTCTGCCGCGCCATGTGGTCACCTCCGGGGCAGGCGGGAATCAAACTCATGCAGAAGTGGCTTTAGTGTGCTGTACTTTAACCCGCTGAGCCACCAGGGAGGGCCAAGGAGTATTCTTATTAATGCTTACTAAACTACATGAATAATAAAAACAGTAATTTTTAAACAGAAGAGCAAACTATCGAATGTATTCATTCTTTCTAGAAGTAGACAGCAATCAATTTTCTCAGGGCCTTATCATTCTCAAGCAAAGTAGCAAGTCCTGAGGCAAAGGGTTTTTATCAGATGGCAATTCTCTTCACTATTACACATGACAGAATCTTGCCACACAAACAGTCAAAATGTAAATGGAACCGGGGACCCAGCCAATGTATAAATACTTGGTAAGCAAAGTTTCCCTGCTCACCTAGGCTTGACTAGTCATGGCTATATGCCTAAGGGACTTCCATATGCACTATGTGTGAAAAAGAAATGAAAAATAGAAAAACACAGACTGAAAAGCGGTCAAATTTCTAGATAGTAAGTAAAAAGTTATCTTGAAATGCAAGTAAATAAAATCAAGAAATAATCATTTTCATTGACTCTGTATGTTATTCCCATTTATAAAAGCATTATGTAAATGTGACAAGACTCCTTAGAAACTTGAGACCTCTTTATATTAAATCATGAAAACTGTCGTAACTTTAAATATTTTCACATATTTCTCTGAAGAATAGTGGTGGGGGGGGGGGCTCCCTGATGGTGCAATGAGTAAAATCATAGAGCTATGAGGACTCTTGCAGCCACTGCAGCATGAGTTTAACCCCTGGTG
>NW_004567111.1:12257182-12293352 GCF_000260355.1 Condylura cristata
CTTGAATTACAACTAACCTGCTTGAATTACATCTATCAACATTATATATTCTTTTGTAACTTCTTCTGCATTCCTTATATGAACTAGAGCAGTCACCTCAAAGAGGACATTATTATTTGTTCATACATTTTTCATGAACTTGAAAATTACTCATGAAAAAGACTGTTATTTAGGAAAAAAATAGGTGTAGCAATGCAGATTTAGTATTTTATAAATATTATGTTTAAACAATGGTAATAAAGTGAGCTTCAGGTATAACAGTTAAAATACAATTTTTGAAATTAGCTTAAGTGTGTCATCTTTAATTATAGTGATAATACAAATTTTCTCCTTCCATCCTGGTATACAATACTCAAATTTGGGATTTTTTAAAGGTTGCCAGTTCTTATAAGGGAATGTTAGTTGAATTGAAACAACTTGCTAGACATGTTCTATAAATACATTGTTACACTTGCAGTTTTTTAACATACAGGTTCCTACTACATGCAATGTTTCTGTTTTCATTCTAAAACAGAATGAAAGCAGGAAGCCAGCAAAAGTTCTTACTCAAAAACATTTATTAAGATGTCTATCTTAGAAACTAATTCTGTTTAAGTAGCATGTCATTGTTTTAGAAATGCAAAGTCATGAGACAATCACTGCTGAAAATTTCAACACACCGGTATAAACATATTCACTTTCAACACTACCACAAACAGATCTTAAAGGTCTAGAAACAAGTTAAATTATTACAAAGAAAGGCAAAGGAATGTACTTAATGATAGGCAAATATCTAGAGAAAATAAAATATTGATTAATGTAGTTATGTTGAGAGTGAGTGCATCATGAGTTTATCTCCTTAAATAAAAGTTCAAGTGCAGGAAGGAATTTATGGAGGATGTACCTTAGAAGTCAATTTGAAGGTAAAAAAAAAAAATCAGACCTATAAAACTTATATTTATGAGGTCTGTACATTTTACTAAGTTATCCTTATGGTACACATGCTGGTTTGCAGATATGAGCAGTTTGCACTTGAATGGGAATGGAACAACTATTTTGCTATCACTCAACAATAAAACATATACAAGTAGGAAAATTCAGTGATCACAACAAGCACCTACATGGAACTAACAACAGTGCAGATGTGATGATGATTTCTTTAGCAAGGTAAGTTATTTCATTCCAGAGTTGCAATGCAGTACATTCAATAATTTATACAAACTCAGCATACCTAACAGTGATCATGAAATATCTTGTCATCAACAGTGAACTCTTGGCCATTTTATTTTTGAAACTAACATGCTGTAAGCAAAATATTTGCCAGCTATGCTGTCTTAAAGTTTAATGGCTACTTGTAGCTGGAAGCAAGCCATTGCTAATTAGCAAAACTCAGTACAATTAACAATTTAACCTGCACTGCTTTACTTAAAAAAAAAAAAAAAAAAAGGTCTATATTGGCCCTCCTTGGTGGCGCAGCGGGTTAAAGCACTGCACTAAGAAGCTGAAACCGCTTCCACATGAGTTCGATTCCCACCTGCCCGGGAGGTGACCACATAGCGTGGCAGACCTCTCCTGACCCATCAGCTGCTCCCCTCAGCAGTGTACTTTGTCGATCTGCCTGTTCTGCTTCCCACTCTCTCTGGTGAAGTCTTTTGCCACCCCTGAGTCTCTGGCCTGTACACCAGTTCTGTATGCACAAATAAATAAATCTTTAAAAAAAAAGTCTATATTAAGCTAACTCTCTGATAGCCATAATCAAATCAAATACATACATTCAGATTATATATATATATATATATATATAGTGTGTGTGTGTGTGTGTGCATACCTATATGTATATAGGTATACACAAACACATAATTCTTGTGAAGACAGTCTGAATATTTAGAAATTTTCTCTGCTTTCAGCAAAAGATTCACCTCATTTCTCCATAAATTATCACCACAATTTTTTTAATCAGGAAAAAACGAGACACATGATTTAAAATAGCCAACAGGAATGCTATTTATTTATACAAATTCATATAGTTGTTTCCCTATGAAATATATGTAAAATTCAATAACATCTTCACAATAGAAAATGGGAAAATAATGTATGAACTTTGCATTTGGAAGGATTTCTTCAAGTTTTATAGTTGTTCCCATGTATTACCCATATATGTTTTAATTTTTGAGATAATCAGCAATTTTTTACCTATCATTAAGAAACAAAGTGCAAGATATTCTTCTATAGGGTAATCTTAGATCACAAAGCAAAGATAAATTAGGAGGAAGCGTTGGCAGCCATCAATTAAAAAAACTATGCAGCTATTAATAAAAAGCTAGAATCTTGCCACTTTGGGATGGATGGAACTCGACAGGAGTATGTTAAGTGAATGTCAGGAGAAAGACAAATAACCAGATGATTTCACACATATGTGGAGTATAAAGAAACAAAATAAACAGATGAACTAAGCCTACATAAGCCCTAGCAATTTGGCTACTGAATTGAAGTTACCAGATGGAGAAGGAAGGCTGATAAACAAAGAATGAAGGGCCAGTAGATTATAGTAGACAATTATGGGTGCTTTGGTGTTAGTAACATACATCTCAAAAAGTGGGAACCTATATTCCAAAAATATATAGAGTCGTAAACCAATGTTCTCTCAATAAAATTAATTCAAATAAAATATAACACCATGAACATATAAGAAAATAAAATCAAGAGAAATGTTGATTGATTTGTTAAATTTACAGGTCGTAAATTGATCATCATCATAGCAAAACCTGTGTCATGTAACATAAATCCCATTTTGTGATGAGAATATTAAAGACATAACTTCCTATCAACATGTTAGCTAAAATCACCATGCCGTACACTAGCTCTCCAGAAATTATTCATCTTATAACTGAAAATATGTACTATTTGAGTTGTGCCTCTCATGCCCCCCACCCTTATCACAGCTATTCTACTCAATGTTTTTGTGAGTTCTGCTATTATACACTCCATATATTAGTGTAAATGTGATATCATACAACACTGATCTTTCTCTAACTTAATTAGTAAAATGTTTTCAAGGTTCATTCAAATTTGTTGCAAATTGAAGGATTCCCTTTTTATAGGGCAGAATCACACACTATTATGTATACATATCACATCTTCATTATTGATTTATCTATTGTCAGAGATCTAAGTTCCTACTGTATGTTGACTTCTGTGAAAAGTGAACAATGCTGCATAAACATGAGTGTGCACAAACATGTATGACTTTAATAAACATTTGAAAAGTTTCCTGTGGATATACCAACAAATGACACTAATTGATCAAATGGTAGCTCAATTCTTCCTTTTTTTAACTTTTTGTGGAACTTTCATATTGCTTTCCATAATAGCTGAACCAATTTGCTTTCCTACCTACAGAGCACAAGGGGTCATTTTCTCCACATCTTTGCCAACTGTCCTAATGTTATCTTCTTGAAAATAATCACTCTAACATGTGAAATGATAACTCACTGTGGTCTGATCACATTTTTCCTGATAACTACTGAAGTGTAGCATCTTCTCTGCACTCGTTAGCTACGTGGATACAGTTTACAGCAGGGAAAAATGTCTGTTTTACTCTTCTGTCTATTTGGTTGGGACCATTTTTAGATGGGATATATGGTTCATTTGTTATTGAGTTTTATGAATTCTTTATACATTTTGCATGTTAGCCCTTTATTTAATATACATTTTATAAATACTGTTTCTCATTGCCTTTCCATTTCTTTGATTCTTTTGATCTGCAGACTTTTAGTTTATGTAGTCCTATTTGTTGATTTTTGATATTATTACATAGGCTTTTGGTGACATAACTTATAACTTATCAAAAGAAGTGAAGTTGAAAGAAATAAACTTTCCATGCTTGAGCTGAAAGATTTCAGAATTCATAAATGACAAATGTTATTACCTAAATATAAACATCAGAAAACCCAGAGAGGCTTTTTTTTTTTTTTTGCTTTAAAGTCTTTAATTCCTGACATTGTCATAAAAATGTAGGCAAACCAATAATTTAATGGCAATAACATAAAGAACTGCAAACTAGATAATGCAGCTCTCCTCTGAAGATGTCTATTATTTTATTGCATGGAAAACCATTTGTTCCAGAGGCCCTTGCAAAACAAACAAACAGCAAAAACTGTAGTCAAGACATATGACATGAAACTACTGAAACAAAAATTTTAGTGCACCATACAACATTATTTCGTATGACTCAATGCTTAAAGCAGAACTCTAAAATTAAATTTTTATAACGAAACTTTGTATCTGCTGAGTAAGAATTCTAATATGCCAAAGTAATTTCAGAAGAGCTTGTGACCTAGAGTGTTAGTTTTGGAGCAAGGCACAATAGCAGTAAAATATTTAAAAGGAGTGTGGACCTGAGAATCAGAAATGGCTGAAGATTAATATTAAGTGAGGCAATAGATTTAAGTAACAATAAGGAAAAAAAACATGTATGCTGAACCTATCCATAGAGCAACAAAACAAATTCAGTTAATCTTACTTTATTGAAGGTATTTCATCGAATTATATAATAATTGGTACAGAAGTTCTTATAATTAAAGATATACAATGCTGGATCGGCCAGATGCTTGCCTTCCTTTGTAGCTCTCAAAAATAACCCCTATGATGATCATTCTTAGTGAAATAAGCGAGGAAGAAAAAAAAGAAATACCGGATGGTTTCACTCATAGCAGGAGTATAAAACACCAGGGGGAGAAATAATAATAATAATGAACCACTATATACCACTAAATATATACCATATACCAGAGACATTTACACGGGTGGAGTGGGGAATAGGATCAAAAGTGGGGGGAGGGGGGAGTTCACTGGACTAAAGTGATGTCACATGGGTGATTTGTAATGGGAAGCCCATGAAAATTACAACTGAGATGGAAAAAGGCACAAAATGATGTAAAAATAAACTAATATATTATTAAAAAAAAACTGACTTGCATGCCTGACATATCTCATGCAAGCCTTATCTATTTCTTATCCATTCTCCATTCTACTTTGTAATCCTTTATAACAATTGTATTATATTTCACTTTATCCAGGGTTCAATTTACTATATGAATCTGTAATGCACTTAAATGAGTTCCAGCTATGGACAAGAGTTTTCCAGACACAGATATTTCATCCAACACAAGAACAAATTGCTTAGTCAGTTTCTGGAATGGTTGAGAAAGTGACTTGAGATAGTGAAGAAGTAAAATACACCTTAGTCCAGTTAAACATGAACTGATTTAAGAGACTCTAGCAATTATTTGATTTTGATTTGCCAGAAAAAGGATCTATTTACTGTAACAACATGAAATTGTCTATTTTACCCTGAATTTCTATTCCTAGACTCTTCTATTCACTAGAGATATCTTGAATGCAGGGATCATACTTTTATTTTATATCCACAAAATATGGGTATACCATTCCATATCAATGCATTTCATAAACTGACGATTAACAAATATATTGGTTTATGACTTCAGCTGAAAAAGCTCCAATGCTTAAAAAGGAGATAAACATTGTGTGTGTGTATGTAACAGTGTGTGTGTGCATACATGTACATAGGTGTGTGTGAATTTTAAGGGACATATATAGAAAGAAAATCTCATTTTTATAGGGAAAATCTCTCTACAAATGTGGAAGTAAAAGGAAGAAATTTATGAGATAAACATTTAACTTAAATGTAATACCCAAAATGGGGAACCATTAAGACATCACAGATGCAGACAGAGTTCTGAACACATTATGCAGACTCACAGATACTATATATGATCTCATGGCAGAGAATGATAGAACTTAGAATTGCAAAGGTGCTTTAAGTAGAGAGAAGGAAGATAAATATCTTTCTTTACTGTTGAGAATTATGCTGCTTATTTTTAACTTCATATATTTCCGAATAACATAGACGTAGATTAAAAATAGAGAGTGTTCAGTAGCTAAAAGGAAAAAGACAACACCTAACTTGTTTTGGATGTCTGAGAAAGCATTAGAGAAGATATAATTCTTGCATTTGAAGAATGTTGTACATTTTGAGAATAATAGTTCATCTTTCCTGTTTAGTGGAACTTCATTTAAAAATTAATTGCAAAAATAATATTTTCATTTATCTTTCAATTGTTAAAGTTGATTAATTCATCTTTTCATGTTACAGAAATACACACTTTTGAAAATGAAGTAAGCTGGTTTTAAAAAATAATACAAGTAGTTTAATACACCTATTGAAACTTTCAAATACACACATACTTGATAGGACATCAAGGATCTTATTTCCATATGGAGTTGAGCATGTAACCTAGAACTTAATAATTATTGAGAAATTGACCTCTATTTCCTTGTTATCCAAAAACTTACTGTTATCAATTGTTAGATTGGTATCAATTTCCTTGTTTAAAAAAATATTATGATCAATCAAAAGTAAAAAATGAAAATTCTAATTATTGTTCTAAACTTTAAAAGATTAAGAAATTAACCATTCACATGTATTGGAAAAAATGTCAATATGTTTGTTAATAAATCCCACAATAACAAGTTACTGCTTACACTATTTTAAGTTACTATGAAAAAGAAAAGTAAAATACTTTATTGCAGCAAATATTAACAAATGATTCCTCACCCAGTTTAATTTAAAGATGTATTAGTGAAATATACTTATGTGCAGGTGATATTAGTCTTGGATTAGCATGGGCTCTAGATCTTTAGAGAATTATTTTGTTTTTGAACATATATTGGGCTGACTCAATTTATGATATTTCTGAATATATATCTTTCTATGAGTCAAGGTCTCGGAACAGTGTTAGTTATTACTACAATAAAAGCAATATTCATGTCCAAATGAAATTTCTGAGATTTAAATTTCTTTGACACATTTGGGGATTTGTTTGGAACAGGATTTTTATTTTATCTCCCTTACTATCACACATACTTGTATAGTAATAGAATTGGATGTTAAAATATTAGAACACTGTTCAACTGAAACTCGAATATTTTGCTACTTAAGTTCACTATTTCTGTTACAGGGCAAAATAGCTTGATATATCATTTTTAACATAAAATAATTTGTCATCATTTTTGTAGACTTTTTAACTTCCTATTCATTATTTAGATAATATTGGCCATGCTAGTAGAAAGGATCATAACTCATTTAATTAAAGATGAAAAAATTTGTGAAAAACAGGTTGATTTTCAAAAATCCTCATGGTGCATATTGATATCTTTCCTAAAATGTCTCAGGGAAAGTTGTTTATAGTATTTTATCAATAGTTAGATATGACACTATATCCCCTCTTTTATTTTTGTTCGGGTTTTATTTATGCATTATCACTTACTATTCTCAATGCTTAAAATATTAAAGATTTAAAGGCTACCAACTCATTATTGTATATATTTACCATCTATCACTGTACAATTGTAGTGCCACGGTGGAAAATATTTAAATACATACATTTGAATAGTGTCTTCTGAATTTAATTAATTTATTAATTTTAAATAACCATTGGATTCACAATTTATGTTGTTAACAGATCACTTACTTGAATTATAGTGTCAATGGTACATTACTCTTAAATATACATTTCTCAATGATTTTCTAGAGAATACTGGTTATATTTCACACTGTTACTTCATTGTTTACATGAAGAATGATACAATGAGTTTTACACTACAACTGACTATAAAGTAGCCTATTATATTTATAGACAATACTTCTAGGTCCATAATTAATGAGACATGGGCAGAAAATAGGGCCAAATTGTTATAAAAAATAGTTCCATTTTGTGATGACATGTGAAATGTGATGACCTGTGTTAAAAATAAATGATTGTGGGTGAAGCCAAAGGCTTTAGAGTCAAGACAGGCTAATTACTAGCTTTTAGGTCTTTGGTAAGCCATCTAAAACTCTCAACTTACATTTCAGCATGATTTCTGAAAAGAATAGCAACAATAATATAATGATGATATATTTGTAAATAGGTATAACGTATATTGCTAATATAAACTGTATATAAATGTAAGTAACATAAATAGTATAGGAAGTAAAATTTATAATGTGTTGTTTTGGTCTCATGCTTCCAATTGTAAAATGTAATTATTAATAGGTAGGTACAGATAGCACCATCAAACACAGCAGAATATAATAGTTTAGATTGGGCTAAAATGATAAAGTGAAGAACTCTAATAGAACTCTAAAAGAACTATTAATTTCCCAAATTGGCATCAATCATCATCAATGTGGGTTTTGAAAACTACAGGCTCTCATGACCCAATCCAGGGGAATCTAAGTTTATACTTCCGAATCTACATTTATTTATTTATTATTATTTTTAAAATGTTTCTTTATTTATGCACACATTTATTATTATTTTTAAAATGTTTCTTTATTTATTTATGGTATAGGCCAGAGGTACAGGGGTGGTGATAGGCTTCACCAGGGACAGAGTGGGGAGCAGAACAGGCAGACTGATGAAGTACACTGCTGAGGGGAGCAGCAGGCAGACAGGAGAGGTAGGTGAGGTCTGCTGCACCATGTGGGTCAACCCCTGGCCTGGGATTGAACTCATGCTAAAGCAGCTGTGGCTAGCTTCATGGTGTTGGGCTTTAACCCATTGTGGCACCATGGAGGCCCCTCTACATTTTTTTTTTAAACTCATTAGTTAACATTAAAATGTAAACATATTTGGAACTTTTTGAAGTGGAGGACCAAGCACATTTTCTTTTCTTACCATGATCTCATTTGACTGCTTACTAAATATCCACAAAGTCCTTGCATTAGGATGGCCAAATGGATAGTGCTCTGAGGACTTAAGGATCTCATTTTTAATTGCATGAACAAGGCTCCTTCTAGGAGAGAGCCACCTTAGGGATGATTTGAGGCCTTTAATGCTCGCACATTATAAATAATAATCAATAAATATGATAGTTAATACATAACTCCTAGTAGTAATTTCTTCACTCTTACTGTTAGTAGATATCTATTATTTATTTATCTCATTAAAAAATCATATAGCAAAAAGGGCCAGGGAAATAATAATAATAATAATAATAATAATAATAATAATAATAAACACCTATACACCAGAAACATTTTGTGGGGGTGGAGTGGGGAATGGGGTCAAAAATGGCGGGGGGAGTGCACTGGAATATGGTGATGTCACACTGGTAATTTGGTGGTGGAAAGCCCACAGGAATTGCAACTGAGATGGAAAAAGGCACAAAATATGTAAAAATAAACTATTATATTAAAAGAAAAAAATAATATGGATAATCCATGCAATATGCAAACTCTGAAGCATTTTTTTTTTTAACTAAGGAAGTAGAAAAGTCATAAATTCACTCAATTTTTATATTCTGGTGTACTCTAATCGGCTTGCTACTGTTTAGTTATGAATCCTCAAATATCATTTATTTGTGAGTCCTTCAAAATTTAACTATACCAAGGATTAATAGCTGTATTCTGTGGGTGAGACAAGGAGTAAAACTTAACCTTAAGATTATTATTTATACTTAAATTTGAAAGCAGTTTTCAGAAATACGTTTATAGGGCAAAAACGTGTAGAAAATAAGAACAAAATGATGTGTTAGAAACTGTCACATTTCCTGGGCTTCCTGGTGGTGAAGCGGATTAAAGCAGAGCACAGCAAGCTAGCTGCAGCCGCTTCAGAGCGAGTTCGATCCCAGGTCAGTGAGTGACCTACATGGTGTTGCAGACTTCTCTTGCCTATCCTGCTGCCCCCCTCAACAGTACACCTCATCAATATGCCTGTTCTGCTCCCCACTCTGTCTCTGGTTAATCCTCTCACTGCCCCTGCACCTCTATATAAATGGGTCTATAACCCAGTTTTGTATGCACAAATAATCTTTAAAAATAAAAAAAGAAAGTGTCACAATTACACAATATATTGTTTTTCAAAATGGAATATATTTGGGCCAAAGTACCTGGAGTGTTTGTTAAAGTGAGCAGAATCATGACAGAATTTTATATAAACTTATATACAAAGACAAAATCTCTAAGAAGTGAACCTGAAGATTTTCATCTAAGACTACAGTGGTGGTGCATGGGTGAACTGGTGTGAAAATTTCATGGGGGCTCTACCCAAGATGATAATGTGCCCATTGTATAAAAATAAATAATGATGTAAAATATAGAAAATAATAAAAAAGTTATTTAGATGAATATTATATATATCCTAAAATATACCAACCAGAAAGTTATTCTGAGTACAGGAAAGATCCTAAACTAAACCAAAACTAATAGCCCCACCTTACATAAATCAAATAATCTGTTTTCACATGTGAAATTTAGTTGAATATACCAATATATCCTAATTGGTACTATTATCAGACAATAATTCATTCACATCACTATTAATCATTACTCTTGATTATTAATATTTATTTATTTTTGCTTGCTACTGTGTTAAAGACAGATTCTAATAGAACACTGGGAAGGAGAAGTTTGCCACAGAAGAAAAGTCTGGACCAATAAATAGCAGGGAGGAATAAGATATCACATTTTCCATGAATTTGATATTGAGTTAATTTTTGATGACACACATGTGAATTATGAGACAAAGTAACTTGGATGTTTTGGTATGATTACATGAAGAGTGGTGCCATTACTTTCACCACCAAAATAATTGTTTCCCTAATGTCACCAATAACCTCCATGTGATTAAATTCACTGGAATTATTACTGACTTTCTTTATCTTAATTTCTATCAATTTCCAACACAGTTCCCAATTCGTCTGTTGAAACACTTCATTACACTGATTTCTGTGAATTTCATTCCCAGGATTTGGCTCTCTAGCTATGTCCACCGTGTCTTGCCCAGACTCATCTTCCTTTGTCTCCCATGAATTTTGAATTTCTTTTGCCCCTATATTTGTACCCATGTATCACATTTCATTGAGCATACTTCCACAAGAAAAGCCTCATGCACATTCTGGCCTTTGGTGGTTATTTATTTAGAGATCCCTGATTTGTATGTGATGTTCCTTAATTCTCTAGATTTAAACAATAGCAATCAAACTGGAAAGATATCTTCGATGTCTTGACACACCAAGAACAAAAAATGTTCTTTCCATTTCCCCTTATCTTATCGAAGCAGAAGCTTCCAATTCAAAGCAGTGCCATTTTGGCAGGCACGTGAGCAAGGCAGAGTAAAAGCAGCTATCTTAGCACCCCTCTTCCTCAGTAAATCCTACTTTTACAAGATGGAACTCACATGTATCATGTGGTTTCTCCATCTCCACTGCCAACATGTCCTTCCTTATCTGCCCTAGGCCAATAGCTGTTAACTGGGAACTCAATCTTTACTCAAACAATTATTGATTAATAGAATTATTTCTTTTCAAATGAAGTTATTCTAATGTAATATATAGTTTTCAAATAACTTTTCCCTCTCAAATTAAGAAAACTTATTTTGAGGGTGTGTTATTATTCTTGACTTTCTGCACATCTTCATATTAAATGTCCCCATCATCATTCTTACTCTTTGGGTTTTAGTAACATAAGCAAATTGAATGCACCTTATCTTTCTATAGTAAGGACTTTAGACATCCTATATACTCTGTATGATTTGTATTATAAGTTCACCTACAAATATTTATATGCAACAAATTGCAAGTGTCATTTGTTAGAAGACCATTATGTTCTATAGATAGCTTAATATTAATATCAAATGTACTTACTTACTAATTTATCTGAATAATACTTTGTCAGACTTAGTAGATAATATAGTTTGGGTCAGCATTATACTCTAAGACTAAATTTAGTGCCTGGCACTGCGCAAAGTAAGTGTTGATTGCATGAATTAATGCAAACTATATAGTTATATATTGCAGGGAATTAATATACTCTTTCCTTAAACTTCTCAACATGTTCCAACTGTGCTCAGTATATTGAGTTAATATTCACTAAATACACACACACACACATACACACGGAACACCTTTTTAACAGCAGCTTCAATGATATGAGACAAGACCATTGTTAGTGAGAAAAGAGGATAAGATATATATATTTTTTAACAATACAATCATTTTTGTATCAACTGTAATACTAACAGGTTATGTATAAACTGACTATGCATAATCAGAAATTAAACAGTGTTTGCTTTTTTAACCCAGAATCCATGAAAACAAATAGTTAACCAGAATTGATCAAAGGGTCTCAAAATCATTATTCTAACAAATTCAACTTACTTTGATGTTTAAATTATCATTATTGTAAAAAGAAGGAAGATTTTAATTAGTGGTTTGGCACACTGTATTAAATTGGTAACTTTTATATAAAATGGTAAAACTGTAAAAGAAAATATCAAATCCCATCACTTTGTCATAAGTACATTTACATATCATATAATTTCTTGGAGAAAATTACCTAAAATTAGAGTCGGTACACTAAAAGCAAAACAACAAATAATTATTGAAATAAAATAGTAAATGCTGTATTGCACGCATATCTCTTTGATCATTACTTTTTTACCAAAGCAATTTAATAAGTTCTGAAATATATTCAAAACTCAAATTGAAAAAGCTGTACTCTAAATGAAACATGGATAATTTGGGGCATTTATGTACTAGGTAGTAAAGCATAACAAGCAAAGTCTTTAATATTACTAATTTATAGTGCCACATTAAAAATGAGAAGTCATAGAAAAACATATTAGCACATTTACTGAATACACATGACATTCATAATGAAGTAAATTACTCTGTTTCTGACGATGTACTTGTGGAATGCATTGCATTCAGAAAGAAATGCAACTGTATATGGTTAGCACTGAACCCTCGCACAGCTCTCTCCTCCTTGGTTTTGAGTAAACTGGCATTCAACAGCTCAATTATGCCCCTAGATAAAGAGTCTAAAGGTCACAAACTCATTCCCCATATTGCAGCTTTCTGTTTCTTTCTTAGCAAATAAAAAATGCATAGAAACTGTCTTAAATATAGTTTCTTCCCATGTTGAACATCTTCATAGTTCTAGAACCACAGCTATGAAAACTTAAAAAAAAAAAACACACAATAAACTGTATATCATTTCACTAATATTTTGGGATATAAAAGTCTGTGGGAAGTAGATATATCTAGAGCAACTTTATTTGAAAATGATCTAATCAATACAATTGTACATAAATAAATTCATTAAAATTTTATATTCAATTCCATATGTGATATTCCCTCCCATATGTGATAGTATACAATAATACTATAACATCAGAAAAGGCAATTTTTATCTGTGTAGCTGTATAAGCTATTACTTAGCTTTCAGTATAGAATATGAAGAGTGTAAATGCCTGAGAGTTAACTATAAATTAATAGCTACATTGAATTTACAGGTCATTTATTAACTGAACATACACTAAACTATATCATCAGGAAAATCCATAATAAATAAACAAATTGAGATGTTTAATACATATCTGGTAAATAAAAAAAACAAACTTAGCAGTATAATTTATTTTAAAATATCAAAATTAACTTCGCCTATTCTATACTATTAAAAGTTTGCCATTGATCTTTACTGACTACACATAAATTAAGGATTTGTAGATAGTCTGATGGATGAAAAATGTACAGTACCAACATTAAAGTAACAGAGTAGAGTCTAATCACACATACTCTTTAAAATTAAATAAGTTAAGGAACTGGAACAGCTGGGAGCTCTTTTGTAAATAGTGTTAGCTTTTCTCAATCATCTTTAAAAAAGTCATAACAGAAATAGAAAATTAATTAAGAGAATGATGATACTTTCATTACAAGTTTGGAAATCATCTTTGAATACATATATATAAAGAAAATATAGTGCTTAGCTAAGCATGCCATCTCAGGTTTTCAAGAAAGTGTTTTCAAAAAGCACATGGGCATATTAAATTTTGGATCTTTCACTTTTGGGACACCCTGTACCCACTTCTTTCCAGCTGGATGTGGCATCTTTGTTTTACCACAAAGCAATTTCATCCACACTTGGAATATCACTTCAGCAACAAAAGCAGTATTTTGTTAGTAACTAGGACCAATATTGATATAAAAATATAAGTTATAAACAAGAAAGATTTATCCCAGGGTTGTATAGCAGTTATAATACTTTAAAAATCAATCAATGTAATATACAGTACTAACAGACTACAGGGGAAAATTCACATTTCACATCAATCTGTGCTGATGAGACAACAGACATGTCCAAAACCGATTTATGACAAAAAATCATAAAAGGGGGAATATCCTCAATTTTATGGGAGCAGCTTCAGAATCCCTATAACGTTAGCATAGTTAATGATAAAAGACAATCTATTCTTGCTAAGATCAGGAAAAAAATTACCCAATCTTAAATTATCCATTCTTACCATTTTTAGTTTACATAGTGCTAGGAGTCTTAGCTAGTGCTATATGTTAAAACAGGAAGAAAAAAAAAAAGTAGATCAGAAAGGAAGAAATATGGCCACATTTACTAATATTTTTTTTTTTCAACCTAGGAAGACATTTAAAGACTCTATGAAAACTTCTACAAATAGTTAATTCATTAAGGTGGAGGGTTCAAAATAATAACAACCAATTACTTATATTTCTACATAAACACTATACTGCTTGCAAGTGAACATAAGTATAAGAATAGCATTGCCAGACATTTATTCCACAAAAAACTGATTTGTTTTCACACAAAAACTGCTACTGAATGTTCTTAGCAGCTTTATCCACATAGTCCTCATCTGGAAACATCCCAGGTCATCCAAAAAGAGTATAAAATTAAACAAATTCCCATCTATACCAAGAAATAATAATCAGGCCTTTTAAAATAGTATTTCTGATAAGTGAAAACATAGATGAGCCTCCAGATAATTTTACAAAGGTTAAAAAAAAAAGAACACTACATATATCACATATGGTTCAATTTACTTATAATTTTTGAAATCACAAAATTGCAGAATTGGAAAATATATTAGTGGTTTCTAGGTGACAAGAACTGGTAAGAATAAGATGCTGATATAACTATAAAAGAGGAACACGAGGGATCTTTTTCATTAGGGAAATGCTCTACATTTTGACTGTATTAATATCAGTACAATGGTTATAATAGTGCACTAAAGTTTTGCAAGATTTTGCGACATAGTTCTGAATAAAGTGCAGTGTTTCACTGTTTCTTATATCTGCCTATGAACTTACACTCACTAAAAATTTAAAACCTAAAAATGAGAATAGGAATTCATTAAGATTTGACTAAGCTTTATTTATTCTAAGATGTTTTCTCTCACTTCAGTAAGTTAGGTTACATGTATAACTGTTCCCTGTTCCTTTGATCTGTGTGTTTACACACACACACACACACACACACACACACACACGTATATTACAAACTTATACAGAAGGGCAAGATTAGTTTATAAAAAGTAGTTCCTTACCTTCCTTGATCACTAGGATGTTCTCATTTAGATTCTTGGACTTTTTTTGCACTTTCCCAAGGCCAAATGAAGACCCTAAAAGACAGAAGCAGAGAGAGCCCATGGGGATCTGGTGGCTTCTAGAACAAGCTAACATCCAGCCCTTTGCTGTATCAGCTCTTCACTGTCTGCAACTTATGAGACTAGAAATGTAATTGCAAGAAAAAGCCTCAATGAATTCATGATCCATAGAAAATTATAAGATAATGAGATGATGTCTTCATTTAGAGTTACACATACTATATCAATTACAGGGTATTTAATTTATGTCTTCAGGAGAGTCTGTGCATATGTAATCAATAGCATATCTGCACTCCTATACTTTAACTCACTTTTCATTATGGACTTAATACTCCACTCATACGTAATAAATATACTCACAAATAAGAGTTACCTTTGATATAAATGCTTTCTCAATATGCATTTCTTGTATCTACTTTAAAATATGTTTTACTTCCTGGAAGAAGATTTATTTTTTTTAACATTTATTTATTTATTTATTTATACAGAATTGGGGTACAGGCCAGAGATGCGGAGGGTGAGAGGATTCACTAGGAACAGAGTGGGGGGCAGAACAGGCAGATCAAAGAAGTACAATGCTGAGGGGAGCAGAGGGCGAGTCAGGAGAGGTCTGCCATGTCATGTGGATCTCCTCCGGGGCAGGCGGGGATCGAACTCATGCGGAATTGGCTTAAGCTTCTAAGTGCAGTGTTTTAACCAGCTGCGCCACCAGGAAGGGCTGGAAGAAGATTTCTGTTGTTCATAAAATCAATAGTCAAAAGTGCGTATAAGAAGAGTTACAGAAATTAAAAAAAAGTAATATTTTCTTCTTTGCCAGAAATTGCTGTTTATTTTCACCATTTAATATTTTCAATTGGATATGCAAAGACAAAAATATTACTGATGGATCATATGCAGAAAAGATGGAATACATAAATGTCTATATGAAGGATCCTGTCTTCTTACGCTATGATATCATGTTTCCATAAATTTGATTGACTCCCTAGTAAGTTAAAAGCTGAAAGGGTTCTTCTTCTGGAAAATTGGATGAGTTTTGAACATTTTTAATAGTAATAATTCTATCTGAAAAAAAAATTTCTAATGAAATGAACTTTAAGATTGAGCATTTAATAATTTTAAAAGCTGATTATTTAATAATTTTAAATTTACATATGAGTATAGATGGTTTTTATAGTCATTTTACAGGGATGTTGTGACTCACAAGAAGTTATGTTAAAAGTTTATCTAACTTTGCATACATAAAATGTTTCTAAAATGTATCTTGAATCATCTTTATAATGATTAATACAATCTAATTCCCTATTTTTTAAAGAAACATGAGGACAAAAAAAGTAAGCAAATAAGTTAAAATTTAGCATTGAATGTTTATTGCCACAAAGTATTTTAAGAAGAAAAAGCTAATTAAATCTTTTAGAATTATCTTTTGATTTTTTTTAATGAAAGATTTTCCTAATTTGCATCATAAAACAAATCTTATGGAAACCTGACTCTAAGAAATACTCTAAAACGTTAATGTATTGAGATAGTAATAAATGAAATGATCACTTTGTACATTTGATTTTTAGCAAATTAGTAATTCATAGTTTTAACTTATGAGCATTTTCTTAGCATGGAAAGAATTGTGCAGTCTCTTCTTAGTACATCATTGCTTGGATGACTGGCAAAGTCTTGGCTGTACACTGCTCATGTTAGCGGTCCAAAGGCTGCCTCAGGGATGCTGAGGGCTGAGAGCCTGGATGATCATGGCACCATTTTAAGCTTTATGTACACATATATACCAAACCAGCTAGGTAGGACAGAAAGAACAGTGTTCTCAGGATTCACTGTTGCTCAACAAATAGACTTATAAAAATAATTGAACAATGAATCAGGGTTCCAAAACTGAGAGTTTTCATACGCTCATTCATTTCTGAATGAGATTCAGAAATAGATCTGTACCTCAAGGATGACTACTGTTGCTGGAGACAGAAAAATCGAGAAAATGAGAACAGATTGATGTCTCCCAAAGGCCAGCATTATACTGTTGCTGTTGTTCATTATGCCTTCCAGCCTCATCGGCTAGTCACTTGTCATGTACATAGGGCCTGAACATCAGAGATAGTATCTGACATCTCTCACTTGTGCCTTAACGCCCATAGTCACACAGGAAATATCTTCCAGATAAAAATGGGATATTGTAAAGCCATGCTCATTTATTTTTGCTAGTTTTACATAAAAGTGCATGGCTGAAAGTAACTCCCTTTAGTATTTGCTGCAAGAAGTAAATACAAATATTGTCTCAGCTTAGCATCATGATTTTTAGAGGAAAAAGGAAAGTAGTTTGGAACTGTATATAAGATGGACAGGGGTGAGTAATATTTGAGGGGTAGAAAATATGTACGATCCCCAACAGGACTCAGATAATCCAGAACAGTGCTATTCAAACTTCTCTACTTCCCAAATTCATTTACATTCCACATATCACATTTAAAGAATACAGCAATAATTACTTAGAAAAGTGAAATAATTATAATGTTAAACAAACCACGGATTTAACCACAGATTAAATGGAAACATGGTTATAAAATTCTAGTACACCAAATCTAGAACTTACCTCAATGAAACTATTACTGCAATTTTGGCATAAGTAGGATTTAGAATATATGACAAGAAACCAGTGGGACAAGGAGGAAAAAAATGCTATCCTGAAGAAAATATTAAATAACATAGATGTGAAAAGAGGGATTAATACATATTTTAAGTAAGTAAATTATTCTACATTTATATGAACTAGTGAAATAACCTAAGTTAGTTTGTTTTAGGTACAAATGACCAACAATGTGACCGACAGTTTCTTCTGTATTTATACTCTTGGGTTGCTTACAGTAAATCCAGGAGATTAAATATGTTTAAATGTTATAAACAAATGGAGATTAATTGGACAGAAACTTCTCTTACCAAGATTTTTTTTTTGGCTGTTTTCATGATTATCTTACATTTTAAATATCACATTTAAGTAATAAGCAACATTGACTAGAACAAATTAATATTTAATTTTCACTTCAAAAACAAAAAATTAATTAGACATCAACAAAACAAGAAACACATGCAAAATAAGAAAGCAAAATAAATGGAATGCATAAAAGGAACAGTTAAGAAAACCTAATGAAGAAAATAAATTTCATATTTACCATAATAAAATCTGTGAGATGAATGATCACACTAATAGAACACATGTGATATCTTAAAAGGTAAAGAAAGGTAAAAATGTAACATTAAGATTAGAAAAAGTGTGATATATGACTATACATATGCCATATGTGTCTATATATGATAAGATCAACAAAACTAAAGTAGTATAGCAACACTGATATAATTAACACCAATAACTTATGGTGAAAGTCCTTGGGGATGAAGAACATTTCTTCTTGGAAACATTAAATCCACCATAAGTTTAAGTAGTCATGAATAATTCTGTTTTAATGTACAAAACATTGACAAATATAAATGAAAGTCTACAAAATAAGAGGAGAAACTGCCAAAATGTAAATGATATCCATTGATATTAGGTTCCTGTTGACAAAGTTAGTAGCCATAGGCCAATCCCATCTTAGGCCCTTTGTGGGTGACTGCCCTATTCTGGGATATAGAGAGTCTCCCTATTAACTTGTACTCATGACTCCCATAGAATTCTAATCAATCTTAGAACAAAGACCCATATGACATCTAGCCCAGATCATCTGGCCTCATTAGTCTTATACAGAAACGCTGACATGCACTAAGCAGGGCAGAAGGATAACCTTGTCAGGTTGAGTGCTGTGGAGCTTGCCTGTTACTCAACTCTCTTGCCACTTGCTTTGGCACTGCAGAGTCCCACGTATATTTAAGTTGCCCTTCACAAACTTTATCTATGATTAATGAACATACCTGCTTTGATATTCAGTCTCAAACTTATCTTCTCTCTCTTTTCTTTTCTTTTTTTAATTTATTCATTTCAAAGAAGAACTGAGGTATAGGCCATAGGTGTGGGGCTCAGAGGGGCCTGGGGGTCACCAGAGACAAAGTGGGGAGCAGAACATGTAGATCTAATAAAATACACTACTGAGGGGAGCAGCAGGAGAGACAGGAGAGGTTTGCTGCACCATTAGGTCATCCTCCCTGGCCAGGAATCAAATTCAGGCTGTTGTGAGAATGGTGAGATTTAGCCCCTAAGCCATCAAAAGAGCCCCTCAATTGATCTCAACTTGTGGGGACTCACTCATTCTAGCTACACAGTTGCTTAAAATAATGGACATCTATCATGTTGCAGGTGGGAAAGTGAGGTAATCAAGATGGGTCGCACTGGACTAAGATTAAGGTGTCAACGATTTTCTGTTCCTTTTTGGAGATTCTAGGGGAGAATCTGTTTTCCCTGATTGTGCAGCTTCATGAAGCCACTTCTTTGGGGTATGGTGGCTCCCTCTTCCTCGTCATCACAGCTACCAGTGATTGGTTAAGGATTTCTTACATTTCCATTGCTTTGCTCTCCTCTTCCAAGTAAAAGAAACTTTACACTGAATAACATAGATAATCAAGGATTATTCCCCACCCAAAGGAGAATTGAGTAGCAGTCCTGAAAGCAAGAAGGAAGAAGGGGGTGCATATTTAATGTTGACAGGAAAAACAAAAATAACTAGAGTTCTCTTATCAGTGAAATTATCTTTCAAAAGATAATAATGAAAAACTTCTTCAGAGAAATAAAAATTGCAGGCATTTTTTTTTTTTTTTGCCAGTGGATCTGTCTTGCAATTATTAGATGTTGTTCAGAGTGAAGACATATGACATAGATCCGAAACTAGACAGTTAATGAGAAAACAGTGTAGTATACACAGTATAAGTTGATTCTCTATGATGCATACCTAAAATATTAAGTAATGTACTACATGTTATTTCAATGAAATGTAATTTTGAAAGAAAATACTTAGATCTTCATGAAGAAAGTAAAAGTATTGAAGAATGAATTAATATAATCTTCATTTTTGAAGCCTTAATAGATTATATAAATAAGTTTGTTCAAGATAATAGCAATGTTATATTTTGCCACTATATTTTATGCTTATTAAAAATGGATTAAAGAACTTAATAAGAAATAAGGGGATTAATTGGACTACTGTCACATAATACTAGAACTACCCATGAATATTTAAAAGTGAACACAGATTAACAGTAAGTGAATGGAAAGCTCTTTAGGATAATCAGTTTAAAAAGTTAGCAGGACCTCCCTGGTGCAGTGGTTTAAAGTGTCAGCCATATCAAGCTATCAACAGCCACTGAGGCCTGAGCTAGACCTTTGTCAGGGAGCTGACCCACATGGTGCAGCAGATTTCTGCCTCACTCACTGCTCCCCTCATCAGTATATTTCAGTGGATCTGCCTGTTTTGTTCCCCACTCTGTCTCTCTTAATTCTCTCCTCCCTGCCTCGACCCTACTGTTAAAAGAAAATCTTTGGTAGACAAAATTAATAAGATAAATTATTTAAAATGAAAAATAAAGTTGCTGTGTAAAACACTATTATGAAAAGAGAAGATGAGACTGTGAGAAATATTTGCAGAACACATACCTGATTGAAGGCTTGTAGCTGAAATAAAAATAAAGGGACCATCCTTAAATGCGTCAATAAGAAATATACAAACACATTAGAAAAACACATAGTGACTAATCTGAGCAGAAATCTCACCCAAGATGACATCACATGTGTATAAAAAGGTGCCCCAAAGCATAAGGGTTTTGGCACTGGCAAAGTAAAACGAGTAACAACTATGTAACAATTGAAATGACTTAGCGGTCAAAGCACAGAAAACGCCAAATACTAATGAGTATTGGAGCAACAGAAGTCTCATTCATTGCTGGTGGTAATGCTAAATGACAAAATCACTTAATTAGACAGTCTGGCAGTTTCTCAAGAGCTAATCATTCACATACAATAGGATTTATCAATCAGGCTCCTCAATATTTGCCTAAATGAGTTGAAAACTTGAGTCCACAACAACAACAACAAAAAATTGCATGAGTGTTTACATCAGTTTTATTCACAAAGCCAAAAACGGGATGCAGTCAATGTGTCTTTTAATAAGGAAAAGATCAAATCATGGTACATCTATATAATGTAATATTATAAAATTATTTTAAAACAATGATTCATCAAGCCAGCAAAAAAAAAAAATGGAGGAATTTTATATATAATAATTCTAAGCTAAGGGACAAGTCTTAAAAGTTGGCATGTTATAAAATTCTAAGTATAGAAATTCTAGGAAAGACAGAACTAACTACAGAAATAATAAACAATCAGTAATAACCTGGGTTTGGGGGGAGGAAGTCAGAGAAGAATAACTAGATGGAACAGAGAGGATTTTTAGCACAGTAAAGGTATGCTCTGTGATACTGTAAAGGTGGATCAAGACATCATTTGTCAAAGTCAATAACTGACACTATGCTAAAAATGAAGATGCTAATTATAGGTGACACAGTGAGGGAGTTAGGGAAGAAGTGTTTCATGGGAAAGCTCATGCTTTCTGCTCAATTTTCTCTTAATCTAAAACGGCTTTGAAAAAATAGCCTATTAATGTAAGAAAAACCTTACCACAACCAGACACAATCAAAAGTTGAATTTCTGAATCTGAATATTTCAAATAGATGTGCTACTCACTTATAAAGGTTTATTAAAATGTACTATATAATACACTTTTTTTTTCAAACAAAATGCTTCAGAAAATCACATGATAACCGCATTTAGAACTGCATGGTTTGAATATAAGAGGAAAACCCAAGCTTGTTCATTGTAAGACATTTTTTTTTCTGACCTGATTAAAATAATTATTAAAGGATTATTGGCTTAACTGTTTAGCATCTTTTGTGCTTTCCTGGAGTTCATATGCCTAGATTAATTCACTTGGTAGTGAGGTATGCAGATTATTTAATATTGAGAGACACAAAATTTGACTTTTCAACTTCCCTGACATAGAATAGATGGAACAGTGTTGAGCTGTCTCCATTCCAGATGTTCTGTTTAAACCTTGTTCATCCTAATGCATAAAAAAGTGCAAATAATGAAAATGAACTATTTTTATATTGAAGTAAAATTCTTTTCACATGTGGTGGTCAATAAGAAAGTAAAAAATGTTAAATATAAAGTGGGTCATAATAAGATAATTTGTAAAATAAGCAAAACTGGGAGCAGTGTGAGTAATTTGATGAAGGAATACCATATAATTGGAAAACAGTGCTGTGGAAAATGGATAAAGATTAATCCTTCTGCAGAATGAATGACTTCGATTGGGAAAAGCTTTTTATAAGAGCACTTTTTAGAGTTTTTTTGAAAAATGAGATATTCAAAGTAACTGATCATGTTGTTTTTCACATGATGAAGGGAAAATGAAAAGCTCTTTGAGATGGAGGGGAAGGTGTCACATAAAATGATGAAGACATCATAGTAATGATTTGAGAGGTCGGTGGTCCTTTTATTTAGAGATTAATCTGATGTGTATTTGAAAACAAGTTTCATTTGAGAATAAGGCAGGAAGACAAAGCAGAAAGAGCTGGCAGTTAGCAGACCTAGAAATCAAAATCAAAATAATATTGATGACAGAATTGGGAAGATAAAAAAATCTTATTTGTGTTATATGTATGTGTACATACACACGTGTATGTATGCATACATGTGTGCATGTATGTGCATATGTATGCATGCATGTATAAATTGCATCATTCTTCATTTTGTACATGTTTCATCTTGGTTTTAATCCCCGTGGACTTCCCACCACCAGTTCACCCATCTGCCCTCACCATAGTCCCGGGTGCTGCCCACCCCCATTTTGACCCTATCCCCCGCTCACCCCTGTAGAATGGCCCTGTTTACAGCTATTTATTGATTTTCATTTTTACTTTATTACAATTCCTTTTTTCTTATACCTTACACTCCTGTTATGAGTGAAACCCTACAGTATTTTTCTTAGAAATGTTTGATTTGAATGAATGAGATCATCAGTATTGTACTGAATTAAATAATGACATAATGTTGAAAGAACAAGGACTATGATTCATAAATCTCATCACCATCTATATTAGTCATTTATCATGATTTTTATTTAATGACAGGAAAGGCAGTTTTGCTTATTTTGCTCAAACCCAGGGTCTGGAATAGTGACTCGCAAATAACAAAGACACAAAATTGATTCTGGCGCTGGCTCTGACACCACATACTATAACAAAAAATAGTACAAAGATGAGCTGGGTTTGCAAAGAGAAACCCAACATGGAATGTCTTTAAGCTAGATGAAAAAATGCAGTTTGCTTCATTTATGTTACCGTTCTGTTACAATCTTGCCTGCCAAATTGTTATCATTTTGAAGTGACATTTTGTCTTAACCTCCAGTAATATGTGAAGCTGTAGAGACAGGATTATGGACTGTGTGAGAAGAAGGCCTGATAGAGTTATCAGGATTCTTCCTGGCTTTTGGACTTAATTTTTTCACTTGTTTTTTTTTTTTTTTCATTCACATATTTTTAGAGAACGCCTAGCAATTCCATGTCTGTGGCTTCTCCTATGAAATTGGTGACTTCCCCAAACTGCCAACCAGTAGTTTTACAAATTTTGGAGCAACTACCTGTTTTTTTGTTTGTTTGTTTGGTTGGTTGGTTTACACACACACACACACAATATATATATATAGATAGATAGATAGATAGATAGATTATTTTCACCATCTCTGACCTGTTCTCAATATTTCCCCTCATGAAATTAACTTATTTTCTAAGATTAGTTTATCTGTGTTCTGTGATCACTACTTTCCTATGCTAAATTATAAATATTTTTCAAAAGAACCTAGAAAATAGAAATGATATGTCTTAATATAGTTGGAGATAAAAAGTAAAAAGTTGTTTACTCAGTAAGAAAAACAAATTCAAAAGATAAGTGAAATAGTCTTTTTTAGATAATATAATAGTTTATTTTACATAATTTTGTGCCTTTTCCCACCTCTGTCGTAATCCCTGTGGGCTTCCCATCACCAAATCACCCATGTGCCATAACCATAGTCCAGTGCACTCCCCCCTACCACCCCTTTTGACCCCATTCCCCACTTCACCCCCATAACATGTCTCTGGTATATAGTTGTTCATTATTATTATTTTTCCCCTGGTCCTTTATACTCTTGCTATGAGTAAAACCATCCGATGTTTTTCCTTTTCTTTCTGGCTCCGTGAAATAGTATTTTACGAAATAAAATTTACATATGGAGAGAAGTATTCCGGGTTGGAGTGAACAGCATAACCCATTTGGAAGCCAATCATACAAATTTTTATAAATCTTGCCTAACCTGTGTCTTACAATCCATTGATGCTTTTCTAGGTATTTACTCGAGAAAAATGAGAACATATATTTGTGTAATGCCTTAAATATTCACAGTAGTCCTGAGTAGCTCAAATATGGAAATAAGAAAAATATTCATCAACAGATGACTAAAAACTGGTTTTTTGTTTGTTTTGTTTGTTTTTAATACAATTCAACAATAAAGGAGACAATGGGTTTCAACAATAAAGGAAACAATGAAATGGCAGGTGCTCTTCCAAAGCAATAAAAAGTTCCAAGGACTTGGTATGTTGCTCTTGGTCCTGATTCCATCCCCCCCGCCCCCCAATATTCCTAACTAAAGACCATGAGAAACAGTTTGGCTTTGCTTGACAGGGACTGAATCAAAAATCAGTGTCTTATGCCAGGGTTTTATCTATCTGTAAGCTCTCAAACCCAAAGGAATCACGTTTGTCCGCTTATATTGACAGAATCATTCTGATTGGAAGTGCTGAGCTGGAGTGAGCAAACAGAATAGATCCCTTAGAAGACAAATGTGTGTCAGAGGCTTAGAAATACAGACTTATTAAGGGGCAGTTTGAGATTATGGGTTCAATGGTATGAGGTATGTTGACATTTCATCTTCCAGATGAACACGTTATACATTCATTAACAGAAATGACACATTCCCGGTAGAACTCTGAATTTAAGCAGCAAATGTATACTTTATTTGAAGTTATTATGCTCATATTTCTCCAAGTACATTATAAGTTTGGAACTAATGTAAGTTTTCACCTTAGGTTATCTGTCCTTATTCTGTATCACTCAATATATCTAACTGTGCTTGAAGTGTCTGCAGGTAAATACATATTTAGGGGTAAAGCCTTGTTCTCTTGCAGTTATCATTCTAACAAGTGATTAACAACTAAAGCTTAATGCTTAGTGCTTAATGCAGAGACTGAACATTTGTCCAGTCTACAAGTGATCTTGACACTTGGAGATGCACCTCATGATTTGAATGTTATCTGACATGAACTTGTGTGTGTGTGTGTGTGTGTGTGTGTGTGTGTATGCCCACACTTCCATCATAACGTTAAAGTGGTGGGTAGGTTATAAACCTACTACCACCAGAGGTGAGATTCAGAGAGTTCTCATTGAATGTTGTTTTCCACTGATTTCAAGGCAACATCTTGAAACTGTTGTAAACTTTCTGGAGATTCTAAAGCATTATTGCAGTTTCTGGGTTTGATTTTGAGGAACCAAACTTTTTAAACTATATCTGCTGCCCCATTTTTCCAACTCATGACCCCCCTGAAACATGCAGCTTTATCTGTCTGTCTGTCTGTCTGTCTGTCTGTCTGTCTATCTATCTATCTATCTATCTATCCATTATTGGGCCCTGAGCATCCCAATATTCTGGAAACTATGTGTCTACAATATGCTGTTGCTTTCTTCCCAGAATTCCTGTATAGGATTTCATTTTGTAACTAAACACAGACTTCTGAAAACAATGTTCTATTACCTAATGGAAGTAATGTGAGATTATGCATGCCAACTGTCTTTTTTTTTTTTTTCTAGTATAAAACAGCTAGTAAGGCTGAATAAATCTTTGTTAGGTCCCTTCACGATTTAGTTATTTTGCACTGATTGAATTGTAGTATGTGGAAAGTTGTAGCTGGGATTTTGTAATTAATGGTGAACTAGGCATAACCACAGCTCTTTGGTTTTACTGTGATGATACAAACGATAATATTTTGGACACTTTTTTTTCTCTCAATTATAAAATATATTAAAAAGAATATTGAAAAATTCAAGATACTCTTCTTCTAAGACATTATCAACTCATTATGTCTGATAAAAGCTGTGATTTATTTCAAGGATAATTAACGTCAATTTTCCATGACAAGATATATATATTTTTTTTCTGACAGGTACTTTAAAACTCTACTGAAATTTAGGCTATGACTATACAGTCCTGGAAAAGTTAAGTACATAACTTTATTTTTATAGTGATAGATGATTAAATTAATGTTCATAATTTGGATAATGCATAATATATCAACATATGTACACACATATATTCAATAGTTTAGATTTAGCAATTAAACAATTATCTCTTATCCTGGCTGAGGTATTTACCAGTCTTTTCTTTTGATTTTGGAAAAATAATACATATCCTAAAGGCCATTGATCAGCTCAGAGCTATTTCTAGTAGCTCTTTTTTAAATATAGCTATAGATGAAATAGACTCCCCATGAATTTACCTCAAGGTTACTATTAATTGTATTTAAACCAATTTCTAGAATGAGATAGGCTTTAGAAAAGATCAGTGTCTTGTGTACCTTTGTGTATCTGCAGTAGAATTCTACTATTACTGTAAGTGTAAGAAATATTAGCACGGAGCACGAGTGTCTAAACAAATGCTAAATCACTTCAAATGCTTCTCACATATGCAGGGAGGTGCCACGGGGTTCAAGAAAACAGCATTTGTAGAGGAATGAATTTTATAATGCATTATCAGTGGGTAATCTACCAAAATCTTTACCTATAACAGTTGTGTCTGTCAAGCTATTTGGCATGGTAGCGGAAAAGTGATGATGCTTGCCCATATTCTCACACACAGCTCCAGCATGAAGATGGTGCAAATGTGACTTCTTTACTGTCATCAGTAGCTTCTATCGCAGGGACAATGGCAACAAAGGAGGAAAATTAATTTTGAAAGTGTTCTACTTGCCAAGGAACAAAAGCTCTTTTATTGATTCATCCTTACAAGACAAGGAAGATAAAAGACTTCTAGAAATCTTTTAGCTAATTTATGTTAAAAACATTCATTGAACTTACTCAAAGCAAGCTCTGTAAGAAAACATGTAAACAGCATTTAGGATGTTTTATAGAAATGGATACCAAAATCATATATATATTTTGCTGTCATTGTATACTCCAATAAAGGAATGAAGCTACCCCTTCCCACTATTTCAATGGGAACTATTTCTAATCTATGTAATTAAGAATTATATAGAATCATTTCAGTTGCTTGAAGACTTTGACCAAATTTTTCATATAAAAGAATATAATTTCATCATGTTAAGATAACCTATGAATTATACATGCTGTAAAAATTTATAATTAAAATAATAAAGCATGTTGTATTTTGCTCCATTAATTAACTTGTACTTTTCATTCCTTTACCACTCATGCTATTTTCATAAACCTATACCTCCACAACATCAGTGTTCTTCCTCACACACTACTTTTCTGTACCCTTTCTTTTAAATAGTGTGGTCATGGTTAAATTTAACAAATTTTTGACACTTCATACTCATTTTCATTCAGTTCATTGTTGGTATCATGCAGTTCATAAATATGCTCACACTGCAGGGTCAATGTAACTAAAAATTAAAAATTAATTAAGTTCATATTGGATATGACTGCTGTCTAGCATAACCGATAAAATATATTTAATGTTAGATTGAATAAATGCTCCTGTAAATTTCACTATTTGCTTAATATTATGATTCCCTAATATAATATGATTCATTTAATATAATGAATTTGTGGTATTGCACATTGTTTATTAGTCCACAGATATCTCTTGCAATGGGATTTGTACTAGCAAGTTATAAAGATTTGGAGGGAAATTTTCTCAAATGGTTCTGTTACTTGAGTATGCAAGTAAAATCAGTAAGCTGTCTTTTATATCAGTTTCGTGATGTTTATTCAGTTTTATTTTATGCAGGTTATATAGTAAAATATTTTTGTGATAAACTATGTATATGTCTGTATATTATCACTGGGAATAAGTGTTAATTTAATCAATTAATATTTATGGCTCCCAGGCATTATGCTGAGCAATAAGAACAGAGACAGATAAAACAAGCCCTGCCTTATCCCTTGGCTTCACTTACCTATTTAGAAACCCCACTCTGGTTACTAACATGTGCTAGTTTATAGTTACTTTGCTTTATCTACTCATCCACTTTGACTCCTTATTTCACTCATGTATGTAAAATACTTCAATATATATTTTATAATTCTGACTTTCTTCCCACAAGAGCCTTCCATTTTGAAGTAAATGGTAACATATTCTCCTTTGTTAACAGCTGAATAGTAGATTTCATTGTGAGTTTAAGCCACATCTTCATTACCTAGCCCTCTATCAGAGGGTACATAAGTTGATTCTGAATCCTAGTCCCTATATATAAATCTGTAATAAGCATTGTAGAGCACATGCACATGACTTTTGGAGTGGATGATATATATATATATATATATATATATATATATATTCACTGCTTAGAGGAGCAGCAGGTGAAACAGAAGAGGTCTGCTGGTAGGTGAGACAGAAAAGGTCTGCTGTCAGCAACCTGGTTGGGTGTCCAAATGGAGACAGCACTGAGACTTAACCACTCAGCCACCAAGGAGGCCCCACATTTTAAGTTTTTTTTTTTTTTTTAATGGTAGGTCTAGACCACTTTACAAGATAATTGCACTACTTTACATTCTTGCTAACAATATATTAGGAGCCCTCCTTACACATCCTCTTAATATCCTCTTAGCACTGTTTTTTCTTTGACAGCCTAAAGGCTTATTGAGTTTATTTATCTTATCGAAGACGAGGCAAACCTTTGAGTGCAGTGAAAAAGAAATACCACCAGACATAAAGGGGGAAACTGATTGCATGTTATAAAATTTCTCATTAGAAATATGGAAGCCAAATAGGGAAGAAAAAGCCCCTCATAAATGATAGGGCAAAAGAACTGTCAACAAAGAATCTCATAGCTAGTGAAAATTTCCTTCATGAACAGATAAGAAATGATGATACTATCAGATTAAATAAGATTAAAATATTGTTTTTACTTTTAAAACTGGTATGTAATGCTATAAAAATTCATGAAGTTATTGTTAGAATAAAAATCTCCTAATTGCTTTATATATGAATGATGCTATGTCCTTGAGAAAAGATTCCTTCTAAAATATAATCTGACAATTTATGTCTGTTGGTCAGAGCTCACAGAGATCATTAAATAGAAAAAGATACAAAATTATGTGAAAATGTTTAACTTATAGGCCTGGTATAGAAATAATTGCCAAATGAAAATATTCACAATGGGAAAAAATACCATATTAGATCTGATTTTTCTCATTCAAAAATCCCTTGGAAGGAGTAACTCTTCCAAACTAAGTAAAAATCATTGTACCACTAAGTGTTCACATACTTTTGAAATGGATAATCTAAATGGAAATGAAGAAAAGTTATGCATTTTCCCTGAGGTATGATTAAATGTCATCATTAAAATGAATTAAATTGTTAATGGATGGTATCTCAATTTTCAACAATTTGTGTTTGTCATGAGTGGCCTTTTCAGTGAGAAGGAGGGGAAGGGAGGGTGGGAGGGAGGAAGAGAGGGGATGATTTATCTGGATATCTGAGTAATTACTCCATTTTTAATTTAATATTTTTAAAGTGTTGAAGACTTTATGATTTCAAACTTTTGCTATAAGTCAAGCACTATATTCCTAAGGGAAAAATTAGAAAGCACTATTACATGAATTACTGTATAATATCATAATAGCCACCATTATCAGATGATATGAGTCAGATGTATAATACTCTTTATGGAACCACTAATAGTTGTCTCTGGAAAAATGGTTGCTAATTATTTTTATAAGAAAGTGTCACAGTAGCTGACTTCCGTTTTGTTCTCCCCACCCCAGACACTTAGCTTTCTACCCAGTAATGGGATGCAGTTCATGTCCTATTAGTGGTCAACCCCTATGCCACAGGAGCTCAGGAGCTCACTCTCACTAGATTTGTAGATTCAATGTATAATTATTCAAACGAGCTTTTAAAGATCTTAATTTCCCTTGCCCCCCCATCTCCTCAGTGTATGGTGGTAGCACTAAAATGAATATGTAAGCTCACTTTCATATCACTGCTCCTTCTGTAATTCCTATTCTATGTGGACATCCAGAACACTATATAAGAGGAATTGTTGCCAGGAATTTTGCACTGTTTGAGCAGGACTTGGGATATATTCTGAGAATGCTGACTGATTTTTTTTTTTTTAGTGTTTACAGATCATATTTAATGCTATTAATTATCAGGAATTCTATATAACCATAGATCAAAAGGCAGTTCTTGATTGTATTGATCATTTACATTGGTGAGATATGTATATGAGTCCATAATCTCTGATCTTATTTTTGTAAAGAGAATGTGAGAAGAGTTGAATAGCCACACTATAAATTCACCCTTTAAATTTGTAGAGGAACAGAATTTAGAAGGAAAGTAAAATACATTGTTAATTTATTAAAATGTTAATAATTTTATGTTGATTAAGTCAATGTGTATTTTAAATTTAAAATGTAATATATAATTGTCATTTATAAAATATTTAACTACTTTTCAGAGTCTTTATCATATCATTAATCTATAGCTATTAAAGTTCTCTTATACCACTTAAACATATACTATTCCTTGACTGATGAAAACACTGTTCGCTAACTCTGCTTAACATAGAGTAATGTGAGGTTTCACAACTTTGGCATTATTGATATTTGGAGATGAATATTTCTTTGTGTCGGGGGGGGGTTGCTTGTACAGTGCTTAATGTATAGTCGCATCTCTACCTTCTATTCACCGATGCTGGCAATACCCTTCTCTCAGGTGAGACAAACGAAAATGTCTATAGATATCGCTAACCGTTCTGGGGAACAAAATCGTCCAGTTAAGAATTACAATCGGGAACCAACCACAATCCCTAGACATCTGACAGACCACTGAGGCTGCAAATCAGGGAGGAAGGTGCTTTGGCATAAGGCTGGGGATGGTGAGACAAATACAGTGCTATAAACCATACACCAAGACAAATATATAATCCAATTGCAGAGATGAGGTTAGCAGAAAAGGAAGAGCCAAAGAGTGTGGAGCTCGATAAGAGTTACATATATTTTGGTAGGGATGTGGTATGACAACATTTATCTGAAGATGTGTAAACTTACATTCCCATAATATTTACAGTGCTGTAAACCATTACCTCAGTTTGACAAAAATAATTACTGGTATAATGGAAAGAAGCCAGCCATTAATGTTGATTAAACCCAGATAAATCTCTATTCTGCTACAATTGCATCTTGAGTAAATGTCTTCAAGTTTCTAGGCTTTCGTTGATAACATATGTAAATATATAACATATTTGCTACAAGGGTTTAAGGATAATATACAAAAGACATATTTTAATTTGCGTACTGCCTGAAATTTAGTGATACTCCTTAATTCTTTCAACACTTGGCTACAGGCCACTTTCTTACAGGATCAATAAAAGGGCAACATTTAAAAACTTTATTTTGACTCTAAACCTTTTAGCATAGTATAAAACATTCCTTACATTCACTTTTACCCTGTACATGAATTTGCTGCTCTCTATCTGGGCTTCAAAATTTCCTGAGTACTAATTATCAATTCATTGCTGACTCAGTGCGAGTTGTTTACCCTCTTCCAGGCAAAACTACAGAATGACCTCCTTGAAGACAGGGAGGGATCTTGCCTCACTCTGAGGCATCTATTTGCTGGCCTAGGACTTGACCTGTAACATGTAAGGTGTCCCTGGTTGAAAGCATTCCTCTCAGATATGTCCCCGAGAGCCACACAGAGGCTCAGCCTTTGTGCTGTCTGGTGATCACTGGCACCTAAGATTCAGAGCACCGATGATTTGCTTTGTATTTGCAATTTCAGAAACAAGAGAATTCCATGTACTATAAGTAAGAGTAATGACAACAGAGACCAAGGCAACTGACTTTAACTTTCAAGCATTTCCAACATACCCATGACACCTCCATCCCATCATCACATTTGTTTTCTGGATCCTTAATCCCAGGCACACTCCTTGAAATAATCCCATTGCTATTAACTATTCTCATATGTGGTAATTGTTTTATTTTGATTTTTAAGCCACTGTGATTATCAAGAAAAGCAGAAATTTTAAGCATTGAAGTGAATGTAGTGGAAAGTGAGAAAAAAAAAATACTTGAGTCAGAAAAAGCTGGATGGAGAGAAAGCTTCTTGAGACATATGCCAAAGACACAAAAGAAATAAACAGGCAAGTGTCCCACTGTTTCATTAGCAATTGTTGAAAAGATTTTCTTTTTTAACTTTTTCTCAAAACCAATTATTGCTGAGTGTGGATCTAATTCTGCATTCTCTATTTCTTTCATCCATATCTATCCTTATGTCATTACCACATTGCCTTAACTATTATACTGTTAAAATAAATGTCAAAACCAGTTAGTTCAATCATCCAGATATACTGAGAATGAAATATTATAAAGACAATTCATTAAATATTAAATGCAATCTGCTTTTAAATATTGTTAAGTTATCAATCTCACTTTTAATTACAGCATGCAAAACAAGATTGACAAAATCTGCATCTCTATTAATAAAGAAAAATGTAAATGATTGGAATGTCTTTGGAAGGACATCAATGGTATTGCACATACTGTACTTTAAACTTTCTCTTCAGAAGAATTAGAAGGTATATATACATAATCCTTAATAGTAGTGAAATATGTATTGCAGCAACTGAAATTGGATTATAACATTTTGAAATAGATGACACTTATCTATTTTGAAATATAAGCAGGGCCATTTTTCATATAATTGTGAAAAAATATAAATTTCTAAAACTAATTTATTTAATCATGTGGGATTCATAAATTAAGTAAACAATTATACAGCCTCTTATACCCATTATATTCCAAGTTATTTTACTTTCTCAAAAAAAATAAACATAAAACATATAATGTCTGTTAAGTGGGAAGAGACTTAGTACCCATTAAAAAGTAAGGATCAGATATTGGAAAATCTACAAGGCTGAGTAAGGAACTCAAATTTTTATTTTAATCACGAATTCTCCCAAGCATTTCTCCCAACCAGATCCCCTATCTTAGCTTATTGTCCTGTTACTCTTCGTTTTGCTCAAGGTACAAACCCTAAACTTGTCTTGATTCCCATCTCTCACTTGTCCCACTCAAACTATTTTAAAAAATGCTGTTACTATAGTTTGAAGTCTAGGAGTATGATGCCTTCATTCCTTTATTTCTTATTCAGAGAGCCTTGGCTATCTGAGTTTTTTGTTTGTTTGTTTGCTTTTTTTGTGGCTTCCTATGGATTTCATCAGTAATTGTTCTATTTATTAGAAAAATGTCATTGAATTTTTAATTGGAATGCACAAAACCATTATGTAAAAGGACATCTGCACCCTAATGCTTATTACTGCACTATTTACAATAAAGATGTGGAATCAAACCAAATGCCCCAAAATAGATTACTGGATCAAGATGTGGTACATATACCCAATGGAGTATTATTCAGCAATCAAAAAGGATATCATGCCATTTGCAGCAATATGGAGAGAGCTAGAAAGGGTCATGCTTAGTGAGTTAAGCCAGAAAGATGCTAGAAGGTTTCACTCATACAGGGAGTGTAAGGGATCAGGAAAAAAAAAAAGTAATTGTAATAAAATAAACATGAACAGCAACTAACAACTATAAACCAGAGACTTTCTAAAGGGAGGAGAGGAGAACAGGATCAACACTGGGGTGGAAAGATCTCACGGAACATGTTGATGGCACATGCATATGTATGCATACATGTATATGTATGCATGTATGTATGCATGCATACCTGTTATATATATATATATATATATATATATATATATAAAGATTAAAAGTTAGCCAAGAAAAAATGACATTATCTATTCATTCAAAATACATAAAGATGATAATAAAAGTGTCTTTCCATGCACTGGTAACCCATATCCTTTCTTGCCCTATCCTTAAGTGTGTACAGTATTAGAGCCCATCTCTCTCAGTTGGGAAGATTTTGTATCTCCCAACACTGTGCAGTAAATTAGGTCTGATAAATTTAAAATTTGACTAAGTAGGTTTAATCAAGAGCAGATACATTATATTAATTTGTCTTTTACCCTTTTCTGTAGAAGTAACAATGCAATGTAAGGAATAGGTAGTAAAGGGGATGAAAAAAATGGCATAAATTCGTTACAGAATTTGCAAGAAATTTCTCAGCTTATTTAATATTACTAAGATCCAGTTCTTTCTCAGTAAAAATCCTTCCAATTTCTCATCAACCTCCTAAAATGCAAGTGTATTTGGCGCCGTTACCCAGCTGACTTTAGCATTTTATACATATTTTATGATTATAAAGATAGTTCATGATTTTAGCTTAACTTAGCTTTCTGAACATAACAATTTCCTGTCCTCTAGGGATGGCACAGCTTATCAGCAGACAATTTATCTCTTCTTCTTAATATGGCATATGTGTCTCCAATTTTCTTCTACTTACTTATTTTATTATGTTTCAATGTACTCAGGCTTCTGTGTACCTTCACTCCCTACTTGACCATTCATTATATCCTGAAATATAATCACCTAAAATAGAACAGAAAATGTTTTTTTCTACCTGCCACTTTGTCTAGGTCTTTGAAATAATGAACTAAACTTTCAATATTGGGTATAACAAAAGTGAGTTGCAACATTCACCACAAATAAGCACACACACACACATACACACACACACACACTAAAAAGGAATGAATACAAAAGTCAAAGTATTATGTTTCTAAGTTTCTCAATATTTGGGGAAAATTCTTATGTATAGTTGTCAGTAACATACTCCGATAGGTATATTTAAGGCATAAATTAGGATTCTAATGAACACTGAAATAAAGTAGTGTATGTGTTTATATGCACACTGATAAATATTATAATGCACACTGATAAATAGGTGTATATATATACACCTATTTATCAGTGTGTGTGTGTGTGTGTGTGTGTGTGTGTATTTCTGACCCCAAGGCAAAGACACAAAAAGTATGAATACAACAATCTAAAAAGCTTCTTCACATTAACAAAATGAAAAGCCATCCTATCAAATATTTGCAACTAATATATCTGATATATAATATGTAGATGGGACTGACATTTGCATATGTATGAAGAACTCATACACTCAATAAAATTATGGATTAAAAATGAGCAGAAAATACAAATAGGTGTGTTTATAAAGAAAATATTGATGGGGGCTATGTAAAAGAAGACATGTTTGACATTTCTAATCATTAAGATAATGCACATCAGGCCCTCCCTGGTGGCTCAGCAGGTTAAAGCACTGCACTGAGAAGCTTAAGCCACTTCCGCATGAGTTCGATTCCCGCCTGCCCCAGAGGTGACTTGGTGCAGCAGACCTCTCCTATTTCACCTACTGCTCCCCTCAGCAGTGTACCTCATCGATCTGCCTGTTCTGCTCCCCACTCTGTCCCTGGTGAATCATCTCATCCTCTGCATCTCGGGCCTGTACCCCAGCTCTATATGAATAAATAAATCTT
>NW_004567111.1:12294067-12296423 GCF_000260355.1 Condylura cristata
TTGAATCAGAGAAACACAAATGCTGTATGATCTAATTTAGTATACAATGTAAACAAGTAACAAAATCAACTAATAAAATATAAGTTCATTCATACACAAGATGCCAGAGGCAATCTGTGTGTGGGGTTAGTGGGGAAAGAGAAGTAGAAAAAATGGGTAATGGGGGTCAAAATATATAAACTTCTAGTTATATACCATATTTACTGATATACACTATATATACCTATATAACATAAAACAGGGTAACAACAGTTAATAAGGAGTCCCTGTTTGACACTTGCTTAGAGGGTATAACATAAAAGTTCTCATCATAAGAAATTTTTGTTCTAACTCTATATGTCAAAAGAGATGTTATCTATACTTTGCTGTATAATCACTTCACAACATACCCCAATTTCAAATTATTATGCTCTGCATCTGAAACTAATATTATGTTGTATGTCAGCTATATTTCAATTTTTTTTTTAATTTACTAAAAAGATTATAGAGCAGGAGAAAGTAACTAATCAAGATCAAAACTTATTCATGTGACACTTCTTCAAAAAAACATGCTTCATCAGACCAAATACCAAATTGAATACATTTCTTTTCTTTTTCATTTGATGAAAATTGAAAGTAATTGGAATAGCAATTCATTTACAAAGAGAAATAACTTCAAACAAAGTAGTGAAAAATTAAAATTGACCTCATTTAATTCCTTCAATTATAATTTATAATTGTAATTTAATTGTAGTTAATGATAGCAGAATAATGATCTCCACTTAATATAAATGGAAAACACAAGACTTTTTTTTTTCCTTGATAAAGCTGATCAGAGGTTTTCAAAGTTATACTTCTATAACAACATTTGTTTTAAATTGTCTCAGATGACATGATTTGCCTCTAAAGAAAGAGAACATATATGTACTAGATATAGAAATAAAATACAAATTATATACATGTGTATATATGTATGTTACCTATATTTTATAACTATAACTACTATTTAAAAATAGCCTATTGCTAGTTTATGAAATCTATGTTTAACATGTTTATTGATAAATACTTGCAGCCTGATTTCCAATATTCACACATAATATTTTTGACAATTTTAGGAAAAGGCCTTTAAATACTATGTCATAATGAATTAACTGCAATTTAATTATAATCAACACAACACTATAACTACGACTATAACAGCTGTATTAATTTTTAGATAGAGGGCCCTAAAAGCCAAGTGTGTATTTTCTCCCTCTGTTGTTTAGACCCATTCAGAATACCCATGGGGATAATCAGTCCTTTAATTAAATTCTAAAATGTCCCTGAAGTGCAGAAGGAAGTTTTGAAGCCAATTCTTTCATATAAAATATCCAAGCTTTATCACAATAATCTGCCACAATCAGAATTTAAATATTGACTTGACTAATTACTGATATGAAAAATGAGTATGGGTGTTTCTAGGCTAGCCTCGGGTCTGGCATTTGGAGTCTATTGACAATGGTCCTGCAGTGGGAGATCCACTCTTCATTGGATAGTGCTCCAGCATGGACGTGTCGGTTTTCTCAGGAAAGAACTGTGATTAAACTGCTAACCCACAGGAGTGGGTTGAGTTCATGTCAGGGCACTCCCATGTACTCTAGAAGACTGGTGGCAAAGGAGGGTCTCATAATTGTACCCCCAGTGCTCGCAGTAGCATGGTTGTAAGCAGCTGACAAGATAGCGCCTGCAAATATATCAGATCTAGGAATCATCCTTAAAATATCTTGACTCTCAGTCAACTGCCCTAAGAATGGTAAGGGGAATTCTTTCATCTAAGATTCAGCTACTTTTCTTGCAGGTGTTACTGTATAGAACTCAAGGTGAGTGATTCTGAAGCCCCTCTGGAAAGGTGTGCTCTGCATCCCCTATAGTCCCGTGATTCTTCTGAAACTACGTCTTGCTGTGCCTCAGTGGCAGAACTCCAGGAACATATATCCACTGACTCAGATTCATGTAGAAGACAATCCTCTTTCCCACTTCCCAGGAAGAACTCCCATACTTTTGGTCCCCTCCCTCCTGTGAATTTCTGCAACCTGTAAGGTTATTTTCCTTGGCAAAATCTCTCGCTGTCTTTCCCACCAGTGTTGGTACTGTCATCGTGTGCTTTGTTATGGGAGGCATTCTCACCAGGCCTTCAAACCATCTTCTGTGTGAATTATGTCATATGTACTTGTAGATTTGAGATTTATGGAGAATGCATGAAGAGGTGAGATCAGGGTCTTCACTACTCTCTTTAAATCATAACTCTCAGATAGATCTTTCTTTCTTTCTTTCTTTCTTTCTTTCTTTCTTTCTTTCTTTCTTTCTTTCTTTCTTTCTTTCTTTCTTTCTTTCTTTC
>NW_004567111.1:12296523-12301275 GCF_000260355.1 Condylura cristata
TTCTTTCTTTCTTTCTTTCTTTCTTTCTTTCTTTCTTTCTTTCTTTCTTTCTTTCTTTCTTTCTTTCTTTCTTTCTTTCCTTCTTTCTTTCCTTCCTTCTGTCCTTCTTTCTTTCCTTCCTTCTTTCTTTCTTTCCACAGTATTGGGGTACAGGCCAGAGGTGCAGGGGTGGTGAGAAGCTTCACCAAGGACAGAACTGGGAGCAGAGCACACAGAATAAGAAAGTACACTGCTGAGGAGAGCAGTGGATGGGTCAGGAGACGTCTGCCACGTCATGTAGATCACCTCCAGGCCTGGGATGGAATTTGCACTGAAGCCGTCATGGCCAGCTTACAGCGTTGCATCTAAACCCACTGAGCCACCAGGGAGGGCGCTCGGACATATTTCTTATTTACCTAAATATTGCACTAAATGCCTCAAGGTTAACAGTACTATTTTCAGTAACATGATTCAATAGATGGAAATGCTCTCCATATTTTATTCCATAATTATATATCTCTTTTAAACATAGTATAACATGTTTGCCCATTAATCATTCAAAAGGATTTACATGATCACTGTGTCACTAAATACTAACATGTTTGACAACTGAGAAAAATTTAGAAGTGATAAACAAACACTGTCAAATTGGTATGCATGGACACAATGAAGGAAGGAATGAGTGAATGTTTAAGTAAAAATCTATAGAATATGCATCTTAATTCCCCATATGCAACTGAATTCCTCATAGGCAGCTCGATTATCAAGTTAGTGAAGACTTTCTGGCTGATAATTAATTCTTATAATTTCATTTCTAGGGAAGGGTGAGAGCAAGTGGGGAGGGAGCACACTTGGGTGTCTTGGGGGGTTGCGGTATGGTAACATCTGAAGGGGCCTCCCTGCAGGCCTAGGGGTTAAGTCTCAGCACTATCACTGCTACCACTGCTCAGGGAGGTGATCCCACACATGGCATAGCAGATCTCTCCTGTCACCCCTCAGCAGTTTGTCAGTAAACTCACCTGTTCTGCTCCCCACTCTGTCTCTGGTGAGTCTTCTCACCCACTCCCTGCCCCCTGTTGCAACTCTGGCCTATACTCCAGTTATTCTACAAAAAAAGAAAAAAAAAAGAATGAAATTTTAAAAACTAGGGGGGGGTGAGATACTATAATCATAATAACAAATAGCTATGTAAACCAGTGCTACTTCAATGAATCAATAAATTAGGTGATCCACTCATTAGCCTCTTAAAAAATGCTATCACTTTTTGTGTTTCTTTATATGCTAAAGAAATTAGCACACTTAATGGGGCTCTCCCTGATGGTGCAACAGGTTAAGCAGAGCACTATGAAGTCAGGAGCAACAGCATTAACACAAGCGCAATCCCCGGCCAGGGAGGTGACCTCTATGGCACAACAAACCTCTCCTGACCCGCCCGCTGCTCCCCTCAGCAGTGTACTTGGTCAATCTGCCTGTTCTGCTCCCCACTCTGTCTTTAGTGAATCTTCTCACTGCACCTCTGACCTATACCCTTTAAATAAAAAATAAATTAATATACCTAAACAAATAAATGAAATTATAGTTCATCATATAAAAATACCAAAAGGAAGACTAGCTTGTGTGTGTGTATTTTTTTTTTTTTTAAGAAATCTATCTGGTTATGAACAGACTTCTAAAGGAAAAATAATTTCAAACTTTCAGAACAAAGTATAACCATAAGAAAGGTCAGAATAACTTTTTTCATTCCTACCTCATTCCTACCTCATTATGCTGACTTTGGCTAAGGTCCCATAGACCTAGTTTAATGAAGGGATAATGATAGCTCATCCTTACCCATTTTTTGCCCAGTCAACTCAGTATTCTTAAAAAAAAAAAAAGCACTACTCTTTCTTTTGTTAGTCACATTATAAAGAGTTCCTTTATTTCTTCTTTAAAATTTTAACGTACAAGCCTGCAATTTACTAAGATTGTGTTAAATATGTGACTTCAGCATGTTACATAACATTCTTAGTATAATAAGATTGAGACTTTCTTAATAAAGTAGCTATGAATTTTAAATTAAATAAAACATGTAAAACATATGTCTGGCATATTTTAGAGCTCAGAAAATCTCAATTTATTTGTATAATTAGTGCTTATAGTGATGGTTCTTAGGATATTGGTTTAAGTGATTTATAGGTCAGTATGCTGGATATTAGCCTGGATAAGGAGATGCATTAGAACTGGTTACTGCTATAAAGGAGCTTATATTGTGGGAGTAAATATTTCCATTCAAATGAGTTTAACTCTGGGAAAAAAACAAAAAAAAACATCAATAAAGTTATTTTAAGTTTTGTTGGTCCACTTATTAATGTGTCAATATTTTAATAAGTATCTCCTCAATGTTCTCAAAATGTTGACTTAGCTTCCCTAGGCCAGTTCTATTCAGCAACTTTATTTAACTCTTTTCAGTGCTGATTGTCTGTTACAAATATAAACTCAGTTCACATGTTCTGTGCATACTTATGTTTCTGCATTACTTTTCCCCCAATGCTCTTCACTCACATGGTTATTTGCAAATTAATTCCATGAAATTCTACTGCAACATCCAAATACAATATTAGGTCATTTCCATTAATAAAAACAGATATACTAACATCATTAAAGACATGAGAATAAAAGTGAAGTATGGATGATGGAAACAGGTAAATCAGACTGGCAGGATATAAGGTTCCACTGTCACTTCAACAGAGACAGGTAGAGAGCACTGCTTAGGGCAGTCTGCAGATGCCAAACTAGACCATGGAAAGCCAAGGGAATTCAAACTCTGAAAAAGTGTTGACACTAACTCCAAGTTCAAACCCAGAATTCAGCACCATAATTTATGAAATCACATTCCAGGGTAAAGGCCTCAAGTTATAAGTGATAAGTTATTAGTAAGCAATGAATCAAAAACAAAAACACAGTAAGTGAAAAAATGAGTTTAGAAAATTTTTTTTAATCAAATTGCATTTTTATGTTTGTCTGGATAGAAAACCTCAAATCATAAAATAATCTGGTGGATAGACCAGTTTAACTGTATTGCCCATCTGGATACAAAAATGATGCTGCTAATGTCAACTGATACTGAAATAATTGCTATTGAACTGTTCATTCAAACTACCTTCTACTATGAGAGAAAAACCACAGCCATCAGCCGTTATCAGCAGAGTGACTAACAAATGCTCATCATTTGTTTTTTTATAGAAACTGAAAATATTTTTTTCTAAAACAAACAAAAAAACAGAACAAAACAAAACAAAACAAACAAAAAAAGAAGTATCAACTGAAGTGAAGAGTGCTTAGGAAACACTATTGATTTTCTCCATTCATTTTTTCCTATTAACCTCTAATAACATCCACAACCCTCTCTCTCTTTCATTCCTTCTCTCTTTTCCCTATATCTCTATTTGCTCCCTTCTTCTCTCTCTCTTTTCTTCCCTCTGTCTTTCTCTCTCTCCCCTAAGAGAAAGAAATCATGTGTTGTCTTTTACAGGTTTAAAGATAGTTTTAAAATTTCAATTTTTCAATTAATAACATATTAGTTTTATTGGCAATAGTAATAGGAATGCAGGAATTTCTTTAAAGATCCCACAAATCAGTAAGGGATTTATATAAATGCAAAAATAGTGATAGAACAAGCATGTAGAAAACTTTCGTGCAAGCACAGGAAACAAATCATGGAATGTGTGGATGAGTTTTCAAATTTGAGTATTTTTCTAAAGTGGTACTACGTAAAACTCTCCCTACCAAACGGAGACATGATTGTTACAAATCAAGAAAACTGATTCACTCTATATCTGATCCAATTAGTCTATCTGGAGCACTCAAAAAAAAAAAAAATCACCATCTTCTATGTATTTGACAATTCTTTCCACTTATTCAACTTTTAGTCTTAACTTGAAATAATACCTTGCTTTTATTTAAAGGTGTATAAAATGTATGAGCCTTTTCAACTCTAGTACCTCTTTAGAAACTCCGTTTAACCTTTTTCCATCAAAAGAACTTTTAATACTCCCAATGTCACTACTGTTCCGGCATTCATGGTAAGCAGGGCCTTGTCTTTTTTAAACACGTAATCACTCATCATATGTGTAACTAATTCATTATCACTACAATTCACTTTGACTAGTTTTTAATATGTACACCCATAGGATCATACCATGTTTTCCATCTTTAATGAAAGATATTATTCAGGGGGCCTTCCTGGTGGTGCGGGAGTTAAAGTCTTAGCACTATCAAGCTAGTACCAGCCACTGTGGCCTGAGTCAGTGCCAGGCACTGACCCACATGGCACAGCTGACCTCTTTGGTCTTGCCCGCTGTTCCCTTTAGCAGTGTGTTTCAGTAGATCCACCTCTTCTGCTCCCCACTCTGTCTCTGGTGAATCCTCTCACCCCTCTACCTTTGGCTGTCACCCCAATTCTTGTATGCATAAATAATTCACAAGAAATACATGTATCTGAGTGTGAGTGATTGTAGTTTATTTTCGTTACTTGGTAGCAATTGTTGTATGTTGTCACCATAATTCAAATTGTACAATTATCCTTTTCTTTTTTTTATGCATGATACTTCTCTAAATATTCTTGGGTACATTCTGGGGCATAATTCTTTTAAAAAATATATTTATGCCCCTCCCTGGTGGCGCAGCGGGTTAAAGAACAGCACAAAGAAGCTTAAGCCACTTCTGCATGAGTTCGATTCCCGCTTGCCCCGGAGGTGACCACATGGCGTGGCAGACCTCTCCTGACCCGCCCGC
>NW_004567111.1:12301400-12302908 GCF_000260355.1 Condylura cristata
TATATATATATTTATGAATTGGGGTACAAGCAAGAGGTGCAGGGTTGGTGAGAGGATTCAGCAGAGACAGCAAGCTACAGAACAGGCCGACTGATGAAATCTGCTGAGGGGAGTAATGGGAAGGTCAGGAGAGGTCTGCTGTGCCATGTGGATCACCTCTGGGACAGGGATCGAACTTATGCTGATGTAGCTTTAGAGTCTTAGTGCTGTGCTTTAACCCACTGCATCACCAGGGAGGGTCCTTCTGGATCATAATTAAAGAACATTTCACAGAAGAGGTATCCTGGGACTTAAAATAGTAGTAGCTTGAAATTTTCTGTACAGTGGCAAACTGATAATCAAAATGTTTATATCCTTTACACTTAACAATATGGAAAGAATTCTGTTACATGCATTTTTGCCACAATATGGCCGCGTACAATTTTATAATTGTTGCACCCCTTGAAAGAATGAAATATTACTGATTTCCAGGATTATTTAGTAATAACTGAAAATTCTGAAATTTGCTAGGAAAATTTATTTCAAACAAATGTCCTTCAAATTCACATTACACCAGAGTGTGCAAGAGTATTCATTTGTTCCTGCTCTAAAATAACAAATGTATTGACTTTTATATTTTGACAGTATGATGGGATACTCTGATTCTTGCTTTAGTAAGCCTTAACACAATAGTAAGGTTGATGAATTTTCATGTCTATTTACCATCATATTATATAAAGTATGTCTCATATTATTTTTAACAAAATCTACTGTATATTTTTATTATTATTAGCTAGGAGATTTTAGTCCATATTAATTAATTAAGGTTTGAAAATTGCCCTGCTGTGAAAAATAGAAATTTTGATTTTGACACACATTCTTTCACCTGCAAATACATTTTGTTATAAATCACATATATGTGTGTTATTTGTGATTTCTTGAAGATATACTATAAATATATAAATCTTTTTACACATGTAGGTTTTAGTTCTTCGGTTACTAGTAATAAACAGGTTGTTTGCATTGTTCTGCTGGAACATTTTTGAAGGGTGACAAAGACTGTGGTTAGATTCCCTTAATGGCATAAGAAATGGTCTTTCTTCAAACATAATTATAATGGTTTTAGCTTAAATTTTTAAATACTCCAAGGTTATATCCAAATTATTTTATTAATCAACAATCTGAACTATAAGAAAATATTTTTTACTCCCCTTCATGGAATTATGCAATAAAAAAAAATACCCCCATACTATTAGAAATTTAGAGCCCCCCCGTGGCACAATGGGTTAAAGTGCAGCACCACAAAACTGGGGGAGACACTCAGTGTGAGTTGGATCCCCAGCCCTGGAGGTGACCCACATGGCACAGCAGACCACTCCTGACCAGTCTGCTCTTCCTGCTCCCCTCAGCAGTGTACTTCATTAGTCTTCTTGTTAAGCTCCCCACTTTATCTCTGCTGCATCCTCTCACCGCCTCTGCACATTTGGCCTGCACCCCAGTTCTGTATGCATAAATAAATCCTTAAAAAA
>NW_004567111.1:12303414-12304639 GCF_000260355.1 Condylura cristata
TTTTTTTTTTTTTTTTTTTTTTAAGGAGATCAGTGGTTAGTACTACATATCTCCTGTGAGCAACCAAAATTTCTACAGCAACCAAATCTTAAAACAAGGAATGAGATTTTAGTAACTGTAAATTGACATGTATATATTTGCCTTGATGGACCTTAGACAGCTCCTTTTCCATTATATGTTTAATTATAGAGTATAGAAGTGAAGGCACATAAGAAATGTCACATAAAATCATTTTAGAATATTTTCTCTTAAATGTTAAGTTTATTTAGTGTTTTACTTTGTGAATTTTACATAATTTACTGTAAGTATATATTTTAGTCAATTATTAGTCTATCTCTGGACTTCCTATGTACTAAATTTGGCAAATATGAGACAAGGTAGTTAGTGAAAATATGTTTTATTCATTGTAGAAGAACTCAGTTGAGTTATTAAGGAAAAGTACCATATTTTGTAAACTGAGAAATTTGCATTTTTATTTTTCACAATGTCTATAGAAAGACGCTGAATTATAAAATTTGAGTCTCTTAAGTTCTCAAAGTTGTAGTTTATGGCATATCCTTTCAGGTCAAATTCAAAGGAGTTAATTCTATTTAGCCCTCTGGAAGTATCCTACATCAATGCGTGGTGTCCTAATTACGGCTGCTGGTGAGAAGGGCACGCTAATTAAGTTATAGCAGCTGCTCTCTACCACGAGCAGAGATATATCATTTTGGCTTCCCTAGTTTAAATGTAAAGTGAGAATGTGAGAATGCTTCGCAAATACTTTCAGCTATTTTCACTTTGACTTTAGCTTTTTTATTCTACAAGATAAGTAGATACATAGAATTGAAAGAAAAAAAAAAGGGCTCGCCACAAAAGGATTAAAGTGCAGAAAGTGATAGTAAATCCAGTAGCACTCCAAACACTCAGCATGTAACCACTGTCATTTCTTTTTCTAATTACTGATACACACGTACTATATTCATTGTACTTGTAATATATGACTCATTGAACATTGGTAAAGTTTGCAAGATAACTGTGCAAGGTGTCTAAATTTCATATAATTTTAGTAATATATAACTATCTTCTCAAAGGTGTTTACTCTATGAGAGCTATTTTTAATATGTGAAGGCCTGCGTTGTTTGCTTTCAGTCATAGGCAGTAGATCCCACAACTTGTATTCTGATTTTTAAAATTATTTTTAAAAGATGCATTTATTTATAAATGTGTATGTATTTATTAAATA
>NW_004567111.1:12304739-12335335 GCF_000260355.1 Condylura cristata
ATATATTTATTTTTTAAGATTTATTTATGTATTCAGAACTGGGATACGGGCTAGAGGTGCAGAGACGGTGAGAGGATTCACCACACACAGAGCGGGGAGCAAAACAGGCAGAAAGATTAAGTACACTGCTGAGGGGAGCAGGAAGAGCAGAGGGGTCAGGAGTGGTCCTCCAGCTATGTAGATGACCTCCGGGGCAGGCGGGGATGGAACTCATGCTGAAATGGCTTTAGCTTCTTAGTGCTGTGCTTTAACACGCTGCGCCACCAGGGAGCGCCCTTTGTAATATTCTAAAGATTTATTTATTTATGCATACAAGAACTGGGGTACAGGCAAGAGAAATTTATTTATTGATGCATACCAGAACGGGGGTGCAGGTCAGAGGTGCAGGGGGCAATGACAGGACTCACCAGAGACAGAGTGGGGAGCAGAACAGGCTGACTGACAAAGTACACTGCTGAGGGGAGCAGCGGGCGGGTCAGGAGAGGTCACTGCTTATTTCTCTTTATGCCACTTGTCAATTTATACTTGACTTCAGCCCCTGTAAACATGTTTTCAAAGTTTTACTATCAAAGGTTTTCTTATGGTTCTGTATACTCCCTGCCTATCATAAAATTTAAAAGAGTGCTCCAATTATATATGTTTTGGAGGGATAGAAATCATTTCAACAAACTCTAAGGGCCACCTTTGTATGCAAACAATAATTAAACACAAAAGTTCATACGAAGGAAAAACTGAATATTTAGGCAGATCACAGGTGAGCTATTCTAGTGGGAAACAATGTTTTACAACTTCTTTTGGGAAGATGAACACTGTCAGTGCTTTGAAACAGAAATGAAGATTTTTTTTCTTAAAACAAATGTTTGGGCCCTCCCTGGTGGCGCAGCTGGTTAAAGCACTGCACTGAGAAGCTAAAGCCACTTCCGCATGAGTTCGATTCCTGCCTGCCCTGGAGGTGACCACATGGCACGGCAGACCTCTCCTGACACGCCCTGACCCGCCTGCTGCTCCCCTTAGCAGTGTACTTCATCGATCTGCCTGTTATGCTCCCCACTCTGTCTCTGGTGAAGCCTCTCGCCACCCCTGAGCCTCTGGCCTGTACCCCAGTTCTGTATGTACACATAAATAAACCTTTAAAAAAATTTTTTTGGTTTGTTTTCAAAAACCAGATATTCAAACAGATCACAAAGTGCAATAGCTTGATATGTATAGTTGAAGAACTTACAAAAACAAAGCAACACAAACATGTAAAATAAGGCTAAAAACTACATGTTTATAAAGTATCTGTCAAAGTGAATAAGTCTAAAAAATCAACAATGATAAAATATACATATTGTCTTCATCTCCTGCATTGTGACATGGTAGGTATCATCAATAGAACATACAAAACTGTTGGGGAGTTTGGCAAATAATATTTCTACAAGGCTGAAAAATATCAAATTATCACTGAAGATAGGAATATAGATAACTACAATGAATAATAATGTTTTTTTTCAAGATTTATTTATTCATACAGAACTGGGGTATAGGCCAGAGATGCGGAGGGTGAGAGGATTCACCAGAGACAGAGTGGGGAGCAGAACAGGCAGATCGATGAAGTACACGGCTGAGGGGATCAACGGTTGGGTCAGGAGAGGTCTGCCGCGCATGTGGTCACCTCCGGGGCAGGGGGGGATCCAACTCATGCTGAAGTGGTTTAAGCTTCTCAGTGCTGTGCTTTAACCCACTGCGCCACCAGGGAGGGCCTAATAATGTTGATTTTGCTTGATTTTATGTGGGTACATCGGTGCTATTTGCATGAGTATCTGACATACAACAGACAGAAGCTACCAGTCCACGTCATGTGTGTCTACCAGTGTCGGGTATGTAATTGCTTTACTTGCCATGTAAAGTGAATCATGGATAAACCTGTGTCTCCTACCTATTACCTGAACAACACCATTTGCTTGACATTGAACAAGAAGATAAGTGAGGGAAAGAGACTTTGAATGCTATGACCATGAAGCAAACATCACATAGGTTTTTCAGCCAACTCTCATGTTGAAAAGACACATTCATGCTGTAATTATAGATGAAAGTTTTCCTGAACTGGTTGTGCCCAGTGTCTCTTGAAGAAACTGAAAATCCCTTCTAGAACAATATACTCTTCTCCCAGGACTTATGTAATTCTGTAAATCTCTTTAAAATTAAATGGTAAAAAGTAGTGAAACACTCCAAAAGTCAAGTCACGAAGTAGTATTAGCAACAGAAATGGGATGGGGATGTAAAATGTTCACAATCCATAAATATAAAAATTATGAGGAATAGAAGGTAAAATAGCCATGCTTAATCTGATCAAAATGATAAAGGGTAAAGATTAACAAGAAAGCAAAACCAGGTGATAAAAAATAAAATTGTTATTGTACAAAATATTACATTTAATTTACTATTATTTATAAAGTATTTATAACTATTATTTACAAGTAATTAAATAAATACAAGATAGGATTAAATTAATACAAAATAGTTCAAGGTTGACAAGATGATACAGATCTATATTCTCAGAAATGTGAATTAAATATTGGTATAAAAAGGATGTAAAGGCTCAATACACTTTGAATAGCTGATGAAGAGAAAGTTGGGAAGGAAAAAGTGAAATTTAAAAGAAAAAGCTAATATTGGTTTAAAAAGAACAAAACATACTTGTCATAGGGGGATAAACTTAGAATTAAAAACCAGAGCCAACCATATATTAAAATCAAAGAACTTCAAAGAACATAATAATAATAATAATAATAATAATAATAATAATAATAATAATGATAGTTACAGTAAGGAAACTGATTAAAATAGTAAAAAGTCAACTTCCTTAGAAAATATCAAAGACAACATTAATGCAGTGAGGAAACATTAACTGGTATTTAGCACGTTTGTTACATGGTATTCATACTTGTGATGGGTATAGAGTCTGAAATAATTTTAGAGGAACGTAAGCTTTCTTATATCAGACAAAATATTCTGAGAGTCACTAAAGAATATCCAATTAGTATATCGGATTATTAGACTGGCATAACCAGCAAAATAATAATTGCTATTATCTTCAAATTCAATTTTCCACAACAGGTAAAATGCCAAATCATCTTGCTCAGGTTCATGTAAATGGATAAGCTTTTAAAATAAAATAACTTTAAAATAACACTGTAATCTGAGCCCTCCCTGGTGGTGCAGCGGGTTAAAGCACTGCACTGAGAAGCTAAAGCCACCTCCTCATGAGTTCGATCCCCGCCTGCCCCCGGAGGTGACCACATGGCGTGGCAGACCTCTCCTGACCCGCCCGCTGCTCCTCTCAGCAGTGTACTTCGTCAATCTCCCTGCTCTGCTGCCCACCTTGTCTCTGGTGAGGCCTCTCACCGCCCCTGAGCCTCTGGCCTGTACCCCAGTTCTGTATGTACAAATAAATAAATCTTAAAAAAAAAAACAAAACACTGTAATCTTCTGACAGATAACTTTCTAATAAAGATAAATACACACAAACACACATACAAATACACACACACATGGGATCCAAGATGATCACTCCCTGATGCTTAATGGGAAAACACTTTGTTATAAATATATAAACTAAACAGCATTATCTGTGTACTCTTTCATTATTTTTCTTCCTGGAAGCTGAAAACTCAGTGTTTGGAGTTTTTTTGGCAGTCCAATAATTTATTTATTATTAAAAAGTTCATGCTCATTTGGTTTATCACCTTGAGAGAAATAATGACTGCTCAAACTAGGTAATTTTGCCTTAATGTTGAATAATGTTTTGATGGAAATTATTTCCAAAAAATTAGATTTGTAGTTGTGAATTTCATTTTGACAATGTTTTCCCTTAACCCCAATGGAACAAGTAAGACCTGGCTATAAAGACATTACAAGCAAGAAGCAGTACATTTTAAGGACGACGCTCTTCAGCATCTATGCTGTACAACACAGCCCTACATAGTGGAAGCCACAGCCTAGTCTGTAATTCAGCTGAAACCCAAGAGCTCAGGCAAAAAGTTACACAGTGTCAAACTCAGTCTCAGAAACACAACTCATCGGGAAGAGAGATAAACTAAGTTTTCATTGAAAATTGAGTCTTCTCATAAAATGAAGCATTGCATAGATAAATAAGAGATTATAGTTAGTAATCACTAAAAGGTTTTCTTATATGTGTTCAAGTTCAAGGTCATCACATGCAAGAGAACTTAGTTCAGGAGGGTAACCAGCTATTTAGCAGAAAATCTGTACCTTCAGGAGTAGACCACACAACTTCTAATATCACCACTATGTTAGATAAATAATAACAATTATAACCTCAAGAAATGTATGTGATTAAACTACCTAGACTTCCTCATTACTGTCCTTAGTTCCTGATAAACACTAAATAATGATTTAAAAGAAAACAAACTAATTGTGTTAGCTATTACATAATAGAGTGAGAAAAACATACATGTAGGTATTACATATATATGAAAATATGTGTATCTTTTATCTTCACAAGAATGAACAGAACGGATGCTTTTGAGTAGCTCAGTGAAATAAAGGCTACTGGTTTCATTTGAAAACAAAGAAGAACCTGAGCATAAATTATCGACTGACTTAAACTGTAGTACTAATAAATCCAAGTTATAAAGTCATGTCAAAATTCAGATTTTACTAGAACTTGGTGATTGAAACATATTGGCCCCTGTGTAAGGGTAGAGGTAACAATGAAAACATAGTATTAAGGAGTAAAAAGGATGAAAAACATAAACTCACACATTACATGAGTAATTAATTGCAGTAATTGAGGGCACATGCAATAAGCTTGAAATTGTGCTCCTCATTAGCACAGTAACCTTGGGCAATGAACTTAATTTTCTCTGCCTCAGTGTCCTCAAGTTTAAAGTGGTCATAGTAACAACACCTATTCCATGATGGTGCTTAAAAATCAAATAAATTGGTATTTAAGGCACTTAGAAGGATGGCTAGGATTAAGAAAATGGTTGCTGTTTGTTGCTATCATTGGTAGAACCTGGGGAGGGGAGGGGGTAAGCTAAGTATAAAAACTGATAGATAGTGATATGACCAATAAATAAATCTTCGAAATAAATTAGATACTTGCAGCTGACAAAAATACTAAAAAATTATACAGAAAATATATTTCTTGTTCTTCAGGATGTTAAATAAAAGGTCTAGACATTTGATTATATCATATTTGAACAGGTTAATTTTTTATGTAAAGGGATGATTTGGGGTTGGAAAATAATACTTCTTTTTCAGTTTTTAGTGCTCACTAAATCATCAGTTTATTAGAGAGAATGCTAAAAGTATATGAATTAACAGGGGGAAAGGAAACAGGAATAAATCTGAGGGAGAAGCATAATGAGCTTCTCTGTCTTCAACTGCAATTTCCGAGCACCTCCAAATGGCCATCGAGATCTCCAAAGTCCTTCCTTTTGTATTCTTTAAAAATTATCTATTATATTGGGGTAACTTTATAACAATGTGACGTAGGCTATGCTGCCCATGCTGTCTTATGATAAGGTCCGGGCAATGGGGAAGACTCCCGAGAAGATGGAGGCTGCTGGTTCCCAAGAAGACCTACAAAGGGGTGTTCGGTTCCCAAGAAGACAGAGAAAGAAAGTCTCCATAGCAATGCTTACTGAACTACTTTGGACTTGCTCTTGGCTAACAGCAATTGTATTTGGCCATCAAGCAATTCTTGGCTTTCCTCTGTTTGCGGCCTATTTGGACATTGAGAACCAGTTACAAAAATGTTTAACAATTAACAATGATTTTCTCAGAAAAGTACCTTAGCATAAATAGTGTGGATTGTCTTTATAAATATGGATAAAATATGATTAGGATGTACTTCCTCCTGGGATGTTTTGGAACCTGGAAAAGGATTGTTCATAACAGAACTTAAAGATTTGCTGCTTTATTTGAGATACTGACTAGAATGATTGATGATGCTGAAAAAAATGGGGAAGCTGATTGTTTTCGGTGGTTTTGTTTCTATGGTCAAAAGAACTTCTTTGTAGCATGTAATCACAAAAGTTTTGCTGTAGCCATGGAAATTAATTGTTAAAAATTTGCTTCAGTGCCCATATTGATGTAATCTCACTGCTTGGAAATAGTTAAGATTAAGAACTGCTGAAGCTTTCGGCAGGAAATACCTGCACCAGCTAGAGTGTCAGGTCTGGCTTATTGCTCATTTTGCCAACAATGCCTCATCCTTCTGGAAAAGGACCACTGACCAGCCACCTGTCAGAGCTGGACTTTGACATCTGGTGTGATCTTCAACAACAATAATTCGGAGGTACAGGGTCATACCTCTTCAATTCTTCAGATACATGCTAAGCCACCACACCCATAAATATACTCCCCAACAGCTCCATCTATGTTATTGCAAAAGGCAAGAGACCAGTTTATGTACACGCACACACACAAGCACACACACACACATACACAGCTGAGTAATATCACATTGTGTATAGATCCCATGTCTTTTTAATCCACTCATCTGTCATTAGATACTTAGGTTATTTTTCATAACTTGTCTATTATAAATAGTGTTGCATGGAATACAAGGTTATCCAGGAGTTGGATTGCTGGGTCATACCACATGCTAGACTCCTTCTAATATTATGAAAAAAATGCATACTTTTTCTGTATAGTTCAGACTAGTATTCAAACTAGTCTACATTTCCACTAAAAGTGAATGGGGCTCCCTTAGAAAATAAAACTTCTAGTTGGTTATTATAAATTTTACTAAAGCAGTTTCTAGACGATAATGTGTGTCTACACAAGGAGATAAACCATAATTACATATGTCTGTGAAAATGTAAATTATGGTTTAGAAATGCACTGGGAGAGCCCTCCCTCGTGGTGCAATGGGTTAGGATGTAGCATTGTAATCTGGTTGCAGCTGCTTCAGTGAGAGTTTGATTACCAGCCCCAGAGCTGACCCACATGGCACGGCAGATCTCTCCTGACCTGCCTGCTGCTCCCCTCAGCAGTGTACTTCCTTGCTCTTCCTGTTCGGCTCCCCACTCAGTCTCTGATGAATCCTCTTTATTCTCATGAATAAAGAAAGAAATCTTAAAAGAAAAAAAAAAGAAAGAAAGAAAGAAAAAGAAATGCACTGGGAAAAGACAACTCCTACCATCAGGAGATCCTCTAAATACCTAGAAGTTTACAGAGGATCTCAAGAGTGGTGAAGCGTTTCATTTACATATGGAAGTATGAAAATGTGAATATAATTAAGTATGTTAGATAGTAGAAAATTTTCAAATATCACATAGAAAAAAATAAAGATATATTCTGAATAGTAACTTCAGTATTGGAATGCAATGTGTCATGGTGTAATTTTAGTTAGCTGCAATGATGCAATTCTAGCAAGTCCTCAGAAAGAAGAGAGATTTTTTAGCACTCAACTATTGCCTTCATGAGCAATGAGACTGATTTCCTTATTTTTAGAATCCAGAGAGTATCCTGTACCTTGAATCTGAGGGATCACTGAAGTTCTAGAACTTGATAAACCAGTCAAACAAAATGTTAGTATAATGGCTTGAAATGTGAACAAAGACAGTAATAACTCTCAAAGGAAAGGAATTTTATCAGGAAGTAAATGGGCTTTTACTTATTCTTCAGCTTTTACTTATCTTTGAAGCCTTAAACATATTTTTCTAATCATCTCTATGTAAACAGGTAAGTGTAAATTGCTTCTGCTTATATGTATTTTCATCAACATTTCCTTCCTTTGCTAGGTTGAAGGAGAAAATAAAGCTTTTTATAAGTCATAAAAACTTATAACTAAACTATAACGATTTAACAGCATTCATAACTAAATTAAGATTTTTTTTCATAGAAATATGCTATTAACTCTGGATAGGTGGGCTACTTTAAATGCTTTAAGATCTATCAGAACACAAGAGAAAAATTCAATGTTGAATTAGAATTAAGTATTTTTGAATTATTACAAATTCTTATGAGAATCAAATAGTCATTAAATTAATAAAAGAACACAAGTCAGTTGAGGAGTCAGGATAAAATAAATTAAATGGCAAATTCCTATTGTTTTCCAATGACTACATAGTTCTTAATCATTTTTGTCACTGTTAATTAAGTTTTAGTATAAGATTTAGGGAGAAAGCCATTTTTCTAAAAACTTCCATGAAGTGATTATTTCAAGTAATTTTTCCTTTGACATGACGATCTATTACTGGAAATACTAGTGACACCCACCCAATAAGTTTGTCTCCAATAGAAATTTTAAAATCATTTTATTTTCCTTATGAGGTCAATTTGGATTCAGTCACTTTGATGACAAATCTAAACCATGACCACTGTGTTCTGGGAACAAATTTTAATCTAATTTTGAAAAAGAACTATCTTGTTATATGTAGAAAATGAATTAAATAAACCTAGGTATCTACTTCCATTTTAGGAAGTAGATCTCCATTAAAAACATAACAGAAATATAATTGAGAAGGCTGTTCTTTGTGATAGAGACTTCTTATGTCCAATTCCTATTCATGATAGCATTTAGTTATGATGCTCTGCATTGGAGACAATACAAAAGTTGAATCATTTGCTTGCAAGACCATAATAATGCCTGAGTTGTCAATCATAGATTACAAATATTAGAGAAAACACACCAAATTTATCTTGAAAAAAAATAGTGTGTTACATGTTAAAGAACTTCATGCTATTTTTAAATTACCATGATACAGCTATCATTTTTTATGCTTAAATCACTAATACCTGACAATTAGTTTCAGTCTCTCTGTAAATCAGAAAGCCTTCCCTTTCTGTTTATGTGAAATTTTCCCCAGGAAAGTATACAGAGTCTAGAAAAAAAATGGCATAAATAAAATTTCAAAGCATAGCAGGCAAAATAAAACATCACAACTTCAACTCGCTAAATGTTAGATAATTTCAATTTAAGTAAAACTCAGAGAAGATTGGCATTTCTAATAAGTAAGTATATCAGGTGACTCAATCAGGAATATACTGAGATGAAAATATAGGATACAGAATACTACTAAATGGAAAGGTGGGCAATAAAATAGTATCTCAGTTGATTCATTAGGTGGAAGAATAACAAAGTTAAGTTTTTCAAAGTAATTAAAATGTAGAAGGTACAAAATGATGTTGATTTCCTAATTTTTTCAGAATAAACAAGGGAAACTAAACAACATCTCACATGCATAATTAGCTAAACAATTACTTAGAATAATGGTGAAACTGAATTCCCCTAATTTACTACCTAAAAAAAAAGAAAGAAAGAAAGAAATGCAAATATCTTTTTAGGATGCTGGCAAGTGGGTATAGTTCCCCAATATCCACTTAGCTACTCAAAGAGAGAGACCTCCAGTTAGCTGATCGGTTCAGGTATATGCAGGTAAATTCTACAGGGGAACTGAAATAAGCTGGCAACCCACACTGTCTACCACAATGGTCTATTACAAGAGTTTACTTGCTACTGGTCTGGTAGCAGATAACTGCAAACCTCTGTGTTCTGCTTTCTCCTCTATCTTCATACTTGCTGTCTAACCACACCTTGCTTTGAAATTTGTGCAAGCCAGGCATAAGGAAATGATAGAGTGGAGTAATGACAGAGATAATCCATATTATGGGTTAATTAATGAAATATTTGAGAAATAGAATCAAAATGGCTTGCAAATTATAAGATGTTGGTATAAAACTTAAATAGGGATCATCTGTGAAGGTCCGGTTTCAGGTTGTATAAATTGCAGATGGTTTTACTGAAATAATAAACACAGGAAATACAGGGCATGGGAAATGAAGTAAGGAGAAGCCAAATAAAAGTTTAGAAAGTTAACTTGGTGTTTCTAGTGAACCATCTAAGTGTGTATTGAAAAAGATTTATGAAAATATTTTCAGAGTAGATATGCATCTAATACTTTACTTCATAAACAAGAAATAGAGGTATCACTGGTCCTCTTAGATCAAATTGATGTATTATTTCTTTAATTTCTTAATCTAAAAATGCATATTCTCTTCATTGTATAGTAAGTTTTATATAAAATCCCATACTTACACATAATTCATGATACTCTGATGAATTATATATTAAATCTCAGCAATACCATTTATGTAGTTTAGATGATATCTTTATAATGCTCTAGTTGATCTCAACATATAGAAACTGTGTCTCCCTAGTACCCTATAGGGTAAGTCCTAGTGCTATGATTGGTGTGGCGGGAGTTCCATACCAGCCAGGGAGCTGACCCACATGGCACAGCAGACCTATCCTGCCCTGCCCTCCATTTCACTGAACATTGTATTTCAGTAAATCTGTCTGTTCTTTCCCAACTCTGTCTCTGGTACACTCTCTCTACACTCTCCACCTCTGGCTGACACCCAATGTCTTGAATGCAAAAATAAAAAGTGATAGTAATACTAATAATTTTTACAGTAATTTTTATACTGATGATACATACCTACTCAAAAATGTATGCATATATTTTCTTGGGGAAATGTGACCAAAGTGGTAAAGCTTGCATAAATGAATTTATTTTTGGCTAAAAAGCTTATGGAAATGTACAATAGGCTTAAAGTTTGGTCAGAAATGACTCTTATTTAGGTACACTAGCTAAATATTTTCTGTTTAACTTAAGGCTGAGTAGATATTGCAAAACTACTTAAAAGTTCATTAGAGATAACGTTTAGTTGGCAGATTTTCCTTTCTTAATCTTGTCTTGATAAGGACCATTTAATTCAAGCTTATTTTGAGTTTAGCCCTATGTAAGTTGCAATTATAATGATACTTAATATTCTCTGGCCTCAAAAAGTTTGCATACTATAGAAATACAACAAGTGAAATGTATATATTAAAAAATAGCATTGCTGTGTATCATATTACCTCAATATTATACAGTTGGGAACATGGGGAGCTAAAGGAGGACATATCAACAAAATGTGTGTATTAGTATTACAAACCTTGATAAAGAGAGACATTTGTGCTAAAAATAAAAAGAATGAGAGGGTTAACTGCAGTGATAGTAACCCATACCATCACCAGAAAGGAAGAGAGGAGTGATACAGTTGGAGAGCTGTGAGAAAGTCACTATAAATTGAGCACAAGGTAATAGTGGTCTATAAAAGACTAGCAAGATAGCAAGATAAACATGGGTAAGTTCATAAAGGGATGTTTATATTATAAATAGCACACTGCAATGTGTGGACTTTTTCCTGAGGATAATAGAAGCTCTAAAATACTATTAGGTAGACAAGTAGAATGGTAATATTTGCATTTAAGAGCCATTTTTACTAAGTGTGTATATCATGGGACACAAGAAAGGCAGTCATAAGAAATATTCAACATGGTTGTGGGAGCCCAAGTGAAAAGCTGTAACAGTGATAGTGATACAAGAAATAAATGGCAGGTGGTATGTAGAAAAATGAATTCATTTAACAAGTAATTAGGAGATAGAATTAGTGGAATTTGGTAGTTGATGGGATGTCTCATTATAACAGAAAAAATGGAAAAGGGTTAATCTAGAAGCTTCCAGCTGGTGTAACTGTACATGCAAAAGGAATTCTCTGAGCTAGAAAACACAAGATTAGAGAAAGCATAAGATTAGTTTGTGATTTGTTGAGTCTGAATCTGTTTGGAATTGCCTCAATATATTACCTGAGTAGGCAGTTTAATCAGTAAGGCTTTAAGGAAAGGAAAATATTTACTACAGCTAAAGCTAATTGAAAACTAAATATACAGATAGTAACTGAACAAGCACATGTGACCATTCCCTAGAAATAATTTTCAGAATGATAAGAGGATTAAGGGTTAAAAATAGAAAAATCAACAGAAGTCCTCAAAATAAATAAAATTCTAGCATATATCAACAGCATGACAATAAAAATAAGGAAGGGGTACACACTATTCATTGAATTAGAATTTTTTAAGTTCTTTGATAATTATGTCAATACTAGACTCAGCTAAATTGATTACATGCAAAACACATTGCAACATATTGAGAAATAATCCAGAAACAAGGAATCTGAGGCTGAAATATAGATTCCACTTACATAAAGCTTATTGAAAAAGTGAGGAAATAGATTATAGTAAGTAGAATTGTCATGAGAGTGAGGATTGTGCTCAATTGTGCTTAAATTCACATGCAAATATAACAGAGCAAAAGAAGCTAAAGATTTCAAATAGCTTCGGCCTCCCTGGTGGCCTAGGGGTTAAGTCGGGGTTATCACCTCTATGACCACTACAGCTTGAGTATGAACCCCCAACACACACACCTCTGTCCTACACCACAGTTCTATGCATAAATATATTTTTTAAAAACTTAAAAAATGATTTTAAATAGGGTAACTAGCAGATAAAGGTGCATTTGGCTATTATTACATACAATGTGTGGTGTAGACCAGAAGTTTGATTTCGTATTACAAGTAGTAGATGCATGAATCTGCAGTTACATCCTCCATCTATCTTAGGGAGGTCCTCAGTATTATGCGAGGGCATTAAAATCAGTTAAGTTTACCTTTCTATTGTTCTTCAGATTTTATTGTATCAGAGAGATACACTGATAAAGTTTTCCCATGGAGGCACTGGTTTTCAGGTGGAGATAAAATACCACTTCTATATTTAGGGGGAGAAGAAACAGTGTGGATGACTTTTCAATTGTAAATGTGGAACATAACACTAAAGGGTTTCCTTCTTGGTCATTTAAATCCATTTTGTGGTAAAAACACCTGAGAAGGAGAACCTCTACTTCTAGTACACAAGCAACAACATAAACCAATGTTCCCTTAATGAAAATAAAGAAATAAATAAACTGAATATTAAAAAACGTGGTGTGTGGTAGCATTGCAATTTGCAGAGTATAGTCTTTAATCATCTAATACAAGATGGAGTATGTACAAGGAAAGACTAGAATGAGGAATATTATTATTTTAAGACATTGTGAGGAATAGTTAATAGTGAGCACTGTAAACATGTAGAGGTTCTAATCTATATGAATTATTTTTCTCTAGTAGCACTCGGAGACCTTGGCATAGGATACTAGCTGGCAAATAATGGCAGTGATGCAGAGTTGGGTTATATTTTTTTCATGTAATAAATATAACCGTTAAGCATATTTGCAGAAAAATAGTTGAAGATCACAGAAGATAGTCTAAGAAAAGAAATGAAGACAGATAAAGGAATAGAACTGAGATTAATAACTGAAGTTAAGGGACTAGAGTTTGAAGAACAGTGGAAGTAACAAAATTAGACAGCTGGAGTCATCAGAAATGAGACTCTAAGGATGAAGAATTGGAACAACTCTTGCAGAGTGGAGCATTTCTGAGCAATGCCAACATATAGTTTATGACTATGATTATGATTATGGTTATGTGAGCAATAGGTTAAGTGAGAGCTGCATTATAACTTTTATGTGACCTGGAAAATTTTGTCTTCAGACCCATTCCTGTATTTTTTGAAAAAATAAATAAACATTATATTTTATACCTCCATTGATTTAAGGACAAATATGTTAACATTTCATAATGAGGACTTTCTTCAATCTGGAATTTCATTATTTTTTCTTCTTCTGATTTTACAGAATTACAACATCTGTATGGGTTCCTAAAATTATCGTTAAGTCCCAGGCACTATGCCTAATGGAAAAGTTGGCCTGAACAATTGTGTGTGTCTATGAAATCAATCATTTTATCTACTCAGTTTGAAAGAAGTAGAGGTCAAATTTGTTTATTTGTCACAGTTTTATTATTCTTTGCTTACATAATACGTGTTCATCATATTCCTTACCAATGAAAAATTTACTTTACTTAGTCAAAATGATAACAGGGACATGGACCGCTTTTTAGAAATAAGCAAAGCAGAAAAAAAGGAATGAAATGACAGTTTTCTAAACACTGAGAGCGAAAGACAATGAAAGGCAGCGATCCCTAAGTGATTGGAAACAAATTAGCTGAGCCACGCGCTTGTCCCAGTTAATTATCTCAAGAGTTTCCAATCCATAGTTCAAGGTGGAGAAACTTTGCAGCCCCTGGCAGACACCTGGAGAAAAAAGAAAGGTCCAAGAGACTTGTAGATGAATACAAGACAGAGCACAAAAAGGAAAAAGAAAATCCAAACTATTAGTGATAATGCATCTGGCACTGAAAAGGAGGCAGAAAGCCTAATCCATGGAGCACTAGATGGCGCGATCAGAGGGATGTCTTCCCTGGAGTGAAGAGTTACTACCAGTCCCGAACGCAGCCAAGCTCACATCCGCCAACTGTGAAAACTAAGACCTGGAACTATCAAACTCTTTCTAAGTACCTTAACTACCTATATCCCAGGGGGTGGGGGAGGGGAAGGGCAACCACATTGTAGAATTTTTCTTTTGTGTAAGTAATGTTCACAAAGTTTGGCATCCTATAAAATCTATCAGGCATACAAATAAATGTTGTAGCTACATTGAATAAAATATATATGAATTGATCAAACCCAACCTCACAATTAAGAGATGAAACATTCTAAACATTTAACTATGACTACACAGCCTACGCCAAAATACATAGTGGAAACAGAGGAAACGTACAAAAGACCTGAGTGACACTCCTCGTATTGAAAGTGCACTGTATTCATTAGAAGGGTGAGACTTCAGGGATATGAGTATGTCTATTAAAGTAACCATTCCCACATCTAAAAGTTCAAAAAAAATACAATAAGCAACAACATTAATTATATTTATTCAAGGAATACTACTGAAAGCTTCTAGTTTCCCATTCCATAAGGAAGGATCTTGGATACCCCCACTCCACCTTGATAACAAATAAGATGAACAGGCTAAAACAATAACAATTCTTCTTGGACTTATAATGGAGGGGAAGTCATAGGGCAAAATGCTGCTCCCCACCAAGATGGAGAAGCAGACACGTGAATATGAAGAGTCACTAAGACAGAGACGCATCTATCACAGGAATCTTAAGGTAGGGGAGATGAAACTGCAATGAATAACTTGCTGGAGGACCAGCATGAACAGGGTGAGAGTTCAAATCTCCTGGGTTCCTTAGTCCCACAAAATATTTTGAACACAAAATCACACAATAAATATCAAAGAAAATCCACTCAAGCTTGTGGCAAGATGAGGAGGGAAGAAATAGGGTATATTTCTTGAAATATATGTGGTATATTACTTGAAATATATGTGGTATATTACTTGAAATACACTGGTGAACCACTTTTAGCTACAAAGAAAATTATTTGAATTTCTATAATGGACAAGAATAAACTGGTAATAAATTTTTAGACATTGGTATGCTTGAAATTATGCAATCTGTTGAGTCTGCATGCAATTAGATTTCCAGGGTCTGCTTGCTCACAAACACAAGCTCTAATTAGATTCCGAGACGACCTCTAAAGAAGCTAGGACCACTCAGGAAGATGACAGAATACTCACAAATGGAAATTATTCAGAACTTTCCAGGCTATATAAACATTGAATTCAATATAGTGCAGTTCTCTGATGACTGAAAACAATACTCTGCCTATGAAAGATAATAAAAGCAGTTTGTCATAAAGCCGAGGGACAGTGGATTCACAGACCCCGTGTGATTATTTTATGAGAACTTAAAAGCATCATCAGAATAATGTACACTATGTCGGAGACTCAAGAAACAGTCATAGTTTTAGCAATTCTTTCTCATATTTTGTTTTCCATAATCCTAATAGGCCTAATTCAGAATTTCAACATTGGCTCCTGGGCCTACTGATTGAGATGCGCACATTGTCTATATATTCTGACTCAACTCAGGGGTCACCTAGTGTCCAGAAACATATTCAGATGTGCACTATAAATTAACATGGTCATCCTAGCTATTGCCAAAGGAGTAGGACTGCACATTAATCTTCTCAGGATAATGAACCAAATGAATAGCACCTATCAGGAACTGCAGAAATTGGTGCCACAGTTAAAGACTTGAAAGATACAGAGTTGAGAATTCCTATCACATTTGCGCTTACTTGACTATATTTATATAAAAAGTGGTTGAACAATAAATTGTAGATGTTAGTGGTTTTAATTAGTCGGCAGATAAAAATGTATTTATCCAGAAATGAGTTCTCACGAGGAATGATTTTACCATCACCTGGTTTGCAGCTGTTGATGTAGCAAACACCTCTTCTCCTCTCTATTAATTTACATGCATCACTATGAGTTGTTTGCTATTATCTAGCTGAGATGTCAGTGCAATTTCATGTTCTCATCTCATCTATGACCTCTCCAGTGTTATTTCATATCTAACGGTGTATTTCTGTCACTCTGTAATGTCATAAGTAAAAGCTTACTTTCAATTTATCTCATTGTAAGCCAACTGTTTTCCAATCAGTATAAGACTGTGAACCTCATTTTGAGTATAATTGATTACATTCACCAAGATTTTAAAGATTTGTGTATTTATGCAAACAGAATTGTGTCAGAGGTGCAGGGGCAGGGAGAGACAGAGTGGAGAGCAGAACAGGCAGATAGAGGAAATACACAGCTGAGGGGAGCAGAGGACAGGTCAGGCGAGGTCTGCTACACCATGTGGTCACCTCCGAGGCGGGGATCAAACTGGTGGAAGTGGCTTTAGCTTCTTAGTGCTGTGCTTTAACCTGCTGTGCCACCAAGGAGGGCCAAATTCCCCAAAACTTTAATTGTAACCCATGGACTCAGTAGAATTAAACTCATGATAGAAAGCTGATTAGAACTAGGAAGAAAAACCTAGTAAATCTAGGTGTTGTGTGTAACTCACCAGTAGAATGCACAACTCAGATAACAGGAGGAAAGCACATTAACAATATGGGTAATATTATTGGTGAAACTTCCATGTAGATATCTGGATTTGAATAGAATTCCTCCAAAATGAAAGGCAATTTTTGATATCTTGCACTAACTACGAAATAACAAAAGGAGCATTTTTAATGGGACCTTTTCCCATTAAAATTATGCATGAATATGTTCTTATGTTTCATTTATGAGGTAGCCATGAAGCTGCTATTTTGAGTAGGGCTTAGAGTAAGAGGCGACTATGAACAGATTCCAGATTGCTAGGAAATTTGGTCTGTAATTTTGCCTTCATAATGAAAGAAATCCAAATGTAAGCTGTATAGCCTTGAGAAACAGAATGTTGTAGAGTCTTTTATTGAAATCCTTACAAAGAGAACCACTAAACAGACTGGCAGAGTTTTAGAGAAAGGTATAGGTCTTTTCCTTCAGTTCTTCCTTCTTGATATTGTGTATTTTACCTAATCCAACACATTGTAAAATTAGCCATCCACAAGCATTGCCCATCCTCAAATGGAAAGAGCATACACATGATCATGCACAAGCTGGTATTCGAGGGGAACATAAACCCTAGGTACATATGAATCAGGGCCCCAGTACATCTAATATTGCTACATATCTCTTTCCTCACTCCACAATAACAAGGAACCCCAGGGACATTTTCTCATCATCATTAAATTTAGGAAGAAAAAAAAAAAGTATATCCTGTAGATAGTGTATTAGTATGTTGCATTAGTGGGATGGTTAGTGCAGCATTAAGGCTCCATTTGAAAGTATTCTGAAACACACTAATATGAAGAGTCTTGTGTTATGTCTGAATGCTTACTCCAGAACATCCACTGCTGAGTCAGCCTTTAATAATCAGATAGACAAGATTAGATGATCCATGGATACCCATCGTTCCTTGTCCTTTAAAAAAAAATCATTTATTTATGTATACAGTCCTGGGGTACAGGGGTACAGGGCAGGGGTGGAGGGATGGTGAGCGGGTTCACCAGAGACAGTGGGGAGCAGAACAGGTGGATCATCGAAGTCCACTGCTGAGGGGAGTAGAGGGCTGGGCAGGACAGGTCGGCCAGCCATGCCATGCAGGTCAGCTCCCTGGCTGGGGATTAAACTCCTGCCATAATGGCTGCCACGAGCTTCATAGTTAAAACCCATTGCACCATCAGAAAGGGCACAACTATATACATTTTTTTGTACATTTTCATTATTCTGAAATAAAAGTAGCTTCACTCACAGACTGGAATTAAAGTGTCCAAACGGACTCTGATTTTAACTGAAGGTTTGAGTAGAGACAGGTTATTGGCTGAATTTATTTCTGTACGACTGCAGAATACATGGCAGTATGCTATTTCAAAGGCATCAATGGAGACAAGAAAACTCTGCTGCTTCACTCACAGAGCTCAAATAATTCAGTCAAAGCCAGCTGAAATCAACTTCCATCTGAATAACTCAAATCAATTGTTAGGGACCTAGTTTACATCTGCAACATCTTCCATCTTTGTCAGATAACTTTATATTACAGGTGTGGTAGCTTTTCATTTTCTACTCACATTCTTTTTTTTTTTTTAATTTTATTTATTTATGCATACAGAGCCATGGTACAGGCTAGAGGTGCAGGGGTGGTGAGAGGATTCACCAGAAATAGTGGGGAGCATAACTGGTTGACTGACGGAGTACACTGATGAGGGCAGCAGCAGGCAGTTCAGAAGAGGTCTGCCGCACCATGTGGGTCATCTCCAAAGCTGGGGATCGAACTCTCATAGAAGCAGCTGCAGAGCTGCACTTTAACTCACTGTGCCACTACAGAGGGCCATCTACTCATACTCTGCTGGGTAGAACATTTCAGAAGTTGACAACACTCAGGCCAAGCGAAATACAAGCATGGCTTTCAAAGGTATGGCTCCCTGAGACTATTTTATAATCCTAATTATAATGAAAACAATTTTTTAGTAGCTAGTTAACTTGATTTGTGTGTGCATTACATATCAGTCACACCATTTCAAGGGTAAGTAGTAAGAGTGACATCTCTATATATGGAACTGAATAAAAGGAAAAAAATATTGCAGCATTCTTCATAGTCATGAAAAATTATAAATAACATTATACTCAATGACTGCTGCTTTATATTAGTAAAGACAATGATTTATATTTAACGAGAGATAGGGCAAATAAATAATTGAAAGAAAGCCTCAAAATAATAAAGCATATATTTAAGATGAAATATACTGGATTAAAATGGACTTGTTTCTAAATATCAAATTCATGTGTTTGGTTCCTTTTGGGAGAGATTAATGTTGAATGAAATTAAGGGTGATTTAGCATGCATATCATATAACACATATGAATAAAACAATGCACAAACAATATCATACAATGATTAGTACATGGACTCTGAGGCTAAATTGAGCTCACATTCTGATCTAGTGATGTGCTAGCTTTGTAAGTTCAGGTAAGTTAAAATTTTATTAGCGAGGGCCCTCCCTGGTGGCACAAGGGGTGAAAGTGTTGCACTCTGAAGCTAGCCTCAGCTGCTTCAGTGCAAGTTCAATCCCCGCCCCTGAGGTGATTCACAACTCCACATTGCACAGCAGACCTCTCCTGTCTCGCCCGCTGCTCTTCTCAGCATTGTACTTCATCAGTCCGCCTGTTCTGCTCCCCCCTCTGTCTCTAATGAATCCTATCACTGTCCCTTCACCTCTGACCTGTACCCCAGTTCTGTATGCATAAATAAATAGATCTTTAAAAAATATTAGTTCAACATATTAATATATGAGTAATTATTATGGGTACTATTTATAACTATTGCAATGTTTTAACTTTCATTTTCATGAAATGATTATCAATTATTGTGTATATGTATTGATATTTGGCATAAAATCTAACTTATCATATTGTTTTAAACAACAAATTTTTAGAAGACAGAAAAATAAAAAAGTCAAAATTCTCACAAAAAATGTCTAAACATCAACCCTCTAAAAGTGAGAATAAAGTTAATTTATGAATTTCTGTTAAATCATTGGGTTAAAAAGAAACTTTATACATGTTTTTAAATATACTGGTTGTCTAGGTGGCCTTATATTATTTTTGGTTTTAACACAACAATTCAAGAATTTCCCATTATTACTTTCCCTCACCTTGTATTTTGTATGAATATAAAAATGTCACTGGCTTTGGGACACACATTAAATACTTCATATAGTGGATTTTTATTAAAATTTAATCCACTGGTGCTAAGTTATTGCACCTTGAATGAAGGCAACATGTCTGAAATACACATTGGGATCACTGAATTATATGAAGCTGAGATCGCTGCTATGTTTCTTTGCTTATTTTTAAAAGTGTAAAATAGGAGGTAGGATTGATGGTGTTTGATATTTTTTCTCTCTGCTGAGCTGTTTAGAAAATACTCTTTTCATCAATGACATTTTCCAGCATTCTTTGATAAAGGAAAACATTTCTTTCATCAGCCGATGAAAGACACTTCTTTCATCAAAGAAAAGAAGTGTTTCTTATCAAGGTGATTTTTAATTATTCTTATGCGTTATATAAGGGAAGAGAGTGATATATTTTCCCAGCAGACATCTAAAAAACAACATCACCAAATTTATTTATCCAACGAAAATTAGCAAGGAGTTAAAGGAATGTAGAGTAATCTAGATTAAAAGAGGTTTAAGATAATCTAATGCAATGCAGTGATATTATTTAAATTCCAAATCTAACAAAGTAGACTGTCAATATAAGCATTGACTAGACATGTGTTAATTGCAAATTTATAAATTACAGATTAAGAATTGGGTGAATGCACTAAATCAAATAAAATCAACATGTTGACATTGAGGTAGGGATGGATCCGAGTCATATTATTCCCTCTACTTTTTAATATCTTTGAAATTTTCCATAACAAAAATGTTTAAAAGATAAAGCATTAAGTTTTTTTTATTATTGTCCAGGCTTCTTAAGTAAAAAAATGTAGTTTTCTGAATTTCAGATTTTCCAGTATCTTGTACAACTGAAACACCAGTTCTTAGTTTGACAATTATCAGAGAAAATAATTTGCCTAAGATTTAGTTTCACTAAATTCAGACATGCTTAAAACCAACTCTAACAAAGTATGGCAGAAAAAGAAACAAAGTGTCAGAAAGTACTAACAGTGATTCCTTCTGGACAGAAAGAACAAAAACCAGAACTCTTCCTGGTAACCCTTGAGGCTTTGCTATCAGATGCTCTAAGTAATAGTCATTCCACAGAAAGGGCCCACTCCTTTACTGTTTAACTGAATTATATTACATTGTTTATAGATTGTATCAGAATTACTGTAAAGGGTTATGATTGGGTTTTCCAGAATGGCACTTTAAATACAGCTTGATTGATTGCTTGGTTCATTCTCCCAAACATTTTTATCATTGACAGTTTCTCGGAATAGACTGACGTTACAGTTGAATTATACAAAGAAAGACATGAATGTGTGTCTAAAACAACCTGCATGTATTACATACAAAGACTTTATGGACCAATATTTGTTTTCAGCTACTTAATAGATTCTGTATAAATAGCCTTCAAAAGGAGAAATGGAGAACTACCATGATCTTGCTCAATAGCTTAACTGCTCATATCGATCTATAGCGTTTTACTTGACTGATTGCAAAAATTTATAAAAGTAGCAAGTGTACATTTCACTTTCTCATTATTGAATGTGTTTGTAATCATCAAAAAGACATGAGGAACATCTCTCGTCTCCTGTTCAATATTGTCTAAAATCCAGACTGCATTTGCAGTTGGGAAGGTGTACTTTGAGCTGTAAATGACTATATTCAGCTACATCTCTTCCTCTTACCATCAGTTTATGTTGAATTGTGTCTATGCTTTTGCTCAAATAATAAGAGCAATAATTTTAAAACTTTACTTCATTGAAACATGGCCAAGAGACTCCTCCCATGAATTTGGAGGGGTTGATAATCTGACTCAATTTTTGGTGAAATCACCATGTAAAAAAGGACCTGCTAATATTATTTTTTTCCTGAATTTAGAAGTAAGTAAATAAAAACTTACCCTCTCTTAAACCTTCAAATATAAGCTTTCCTTCCTTCTCACTTTTCTCTTGTAGCCAGTTACACTTTTGATAATTCAACAACAAGGTTAAAAACATGACTGTGATAATAAAGCAAGAAACTAAACTACTGAAACTGGTTAAACCAACCACCAGTATATTAACATAAATATTTTGTTTAGTTGAATGAAACCATGCTGTCAGACTGAGAACTCTGGCAGCTCTTGTCCATGAGGGCAAAAAATGAAATCCTTCCTGTATTCCATTCAGTGCCTTGCCTCAACAAATATTGCTTCATCTGCTAGAAATGTGACCTAAAGTTTAATCAGATTCTTTTGAATTTCAGTTCAACATTGCCTCTTTAACATTTTGACATAAACTAAAATGCCAACCAAAAGTCAAAACTTTTAACACATCACAAGAACCTGATTTCTGTGTACTTTATTTAATATTGAGTCCTCTAGCATCTGTGCAAAATAAACCTTGAAAGTCCTCAGTGAAAGCGAATAGATAAGTGGTATCTGGCCTCTGTGAAAAATTTTCCAACTGGTGTTCTGTTCTTCGTATTTGAAGTTGTGTCAGCTTTTATTTTTTCAGTGGGTTTGTCTTAGGCTTTAATATTTTTAGCTAAAAAAACAAATATTAAATTAAACAAAAATATTATATCCAATAAAATTAAATTCAGTTAACTCTAAGATCTTTAACAAATAAGTATACCATTCTTCATAAAATAAGGTCAAATGTGCTGTTTTTCCTTGAACATACAAGATTATAGCAACAATTGTTATTTGTATCGGTCAATTCTTCTTTTTTCAAATATTTATTTATTTATGCATACAGAACTGGGGTACAGGCCAGAGGTGCATGGGCAGTGAGAGGATTCATCAGAGACAGTGGGGAGCAGAACAGGCCAACTGATGAAATGCACTGCTGAGGGGAGCAGTGCGCAGGTCAAGAGAGGTCTGTCCTCTTGGATCATCTCCAGGGTAGGGATCGAGCTCACGCTGAAGTGGCTTTACCTTCTTAGTGCTGTGCTTTGACCCCCTGCGCCACCAGGGAGGGCCTGTATCCTTCAATTCTTAAGCAACAATTAACATGATTGTGAATAGCCACCTATTCTAAAAATAATATCAGTATTGTTTGTGTTCTCTTTCTTAAGCAAAGCACTTGGACTAAAACAATATCAGCCCTTGAAATGTCTTGAAAACACCAGTCAGTATTATGAAAACATAATGCTAAAATTGTAACAAATTTTAAAAGTGAACAAAAATTAAAATGTAAAAACACAATGGAATTTAATATATATATATAAACTCTCTTTCACTCTCTCCTATATACATAGGTATGTTTGTGTGTGTGTAAGAGTAGATAATATAAACAAATAGCAATTCCATGAAGTCCCTCCAGGAGAGGAATTTATAATTCAATAATAAAACAAATCTTTTTATGCAAATTGAATTTTTTTAACAATTTTGGCAACTTTCATTAATTAATTGAAAATTTAATATAAATATATATGTCATCACTTCTTGAACATTACCAGATATAGAGTATCACTTACTTTCAAGAAACCCAATTTCTAGATGCAAGATGCTATTCTAGACTGCTAAAAGTTGAATCAGACAGACTTGCTTGGCCTGCAGTCTGTCTCTGAAGGACTATGACACAAATTCATGGCCCAGAATAATTAAAGGTCATGAATAATAATAACCACACTTTATTTAAGTAAATAAATTTACAAAAACAAAAACACAGTGAGGGGCCTCCTTGGTGGCACAGGGGTTAGAGTCTCCACACTATCAAGCTACCTATCACCAGCCATGCAGACTGGTTTATCCCCAGCCAAGAAGCTGATGCCCATGGTTCATTTCTGTAGATCTACCTGTTCTGCTCCCAACTCTCTAGTGAACCCTCTAACCGCCCCTCACACTCCACGCATTTCTTCTATGCATAAATGGATACAATAAAATCTTAAAAACAAACAAACACAATTAAAGGACTTACTGTACTTTTTGACTGCAAATCTTTTAAAATGGGCTAAGCATAAGCTGTTCAATCACTTTTGTTGACTCACATTAGCAAATATAATACCTAAAACAAGACCTTTTGATGGTTTCACCTAGTAGAACTTTAATTCTCAGGCATCAGACCTAAAATGGCTCTAGCAGTTTGAGAGGAGATGCTTAAAAGACACGTTCACTCCTACTTTATGGTCTACACAAGGGAAGTCTAGGGAAAAGGACCCCAGATCCAGTCAAGAAAAAGTACTTATCAGTTTACCCATCTCACTACCAGTTCACATTCTCAAACCTCCCTGCAAGAGAGACTGGAGACAACAATCTAACATAAAAATTAGGAAGAACAGACTGGCATATTAGCCAGAAGTCTCTACCCTTCCAGCAAAGCAGGACTTCCCATTTCCATGAAAAGTTTCCGCTGTATATGTGCAGAGTGGAAGTACAATTATATTGAACAGAAGTCAGAATTCCAATTCCATTTTTCCTATGTAGAGATGAAGACTAAGACACATATTAATTTTGCCCTGACCTGGTTTGTATGCTTTGTATCAAATGACAATAAAATATAATTAAAACTTAAAAACTTGACATTTTAACATTTTCAAATGAATGATTCAAAATCAATATCATCTGTTTTTCTGGAATATATTGCCATCTCGTTTTCTTGTCATAACGATAGGAAAGTATAAAAAAGTAGTGAGTAGTATAAAAAAGTAGTGCTTATATATATATATATATATATATATATATATATATATATATATATATATAAAAGCACATTATGAAAGGTAATAGATCTTCTACTTCTTAGTCTTTTTACATCAATTAAAGGTTAAGGCTCTGCTTACGGCTGCCATTTTTATTCTCTTCTCCCTCTCTTATCAAGGATATGTACTGCCTCTGTCCCTCTTGATTTCATAGAGGGAACCTGTATGCTTGATTTACTCAGTTATATAATCCCAGTTTAGGATCACTGATGTCAAATCCCAGTTCAGGGCTACTGATGTCTAATTTCAGTAATCATCCATTCTTGTTTTGTTTTAAATTATAATAGATACTTACAGCAAAGACAACAACATCAAAAAAGTGAATATTTCTGAGTTAGTATTAAATGCGGCTATAAATCTGACTGGGAATCTGAGTTAAGAACATCGCTGAGTTAAAGTGATGCTAACTGCAGAATCTGTATCATAAACTCTTGTTACTTTTCAAAGCGATTTGTCTGGTCCTTCAGGAGATCTCATCAGAATCAGCATACTTATATCTCCAACTGAATACCACCTAGACTTTTCATGTAGTCAGTATAACAGATGGAGAGAAATCATAGTGAAGCCTGGGTGGGTTTCTGCCCAACAGGAACAAGGAGCTTCAGCAGAGAAGCTTCACCTAATGCTGCTGCTCATGTCATATTGACCTATTTGCCAGGCAGTGAAACAGCTGAACTCGAGGTGAGTTGATAATGAGCTTGTACCCAGGTTATATATTACTATTGGCTCAGTGATTCAATATTAACATTTCAGCTACTTTAAATATCCTAATCAGATGGGGATAGCACGTCTGTTGCAAAAGTCTGTAGGACAGGAGGAGACAGGCTGCTAGAGAAACAGAAAGGAAGGAGAGAACCAGAGATCAGAAGAGTAACAGCCAGAGAGAGCATAGGTGAGTCAGCACCTACTCTGCAGTGGAAAATGATGGGCGTGCTATTTCCCCATTTGCCCCAACGTTGTCACTCCACTCCACAAATGCTTGTCACCGCTGAAGTCGGACTGCCTCTGGTCACTGAGCACAAAGATAAACTCCCCATTTTCTCCACCACGAAAAGCAGCCAATGGAGCAGTGAAAGTCAGAAAGAGTTTTCTTGTCTTTTTTTCTCTCTGTCCCTCCATTTTGTTACTTAAATTCCTCACTTAGGATTTTGTTGATCTAGACCTGTCCTCATCTTCAAAGCTAGCTTTCTATATGGGCTATTACTTAAAAAAAAAAAAAAAAAAAAAGAATAAAGTGTATTTGCCTTTGTGCAAGGAGAGGGGTTTTCCTCTATACATGATTCTTGCAAAGACACTAAGTTGCTTACTGCATCCTTCTCACCAGGTACCATCAACATGTAGCAAAAGAGTAGACCAGCATAATGTACTCCACCAGGTGGGAACAACTAAGATTGATGAGTAACATCATGGAAGAGAGACTGAATATTGATAGAGCCTGAATAGAAACAGTGAAGGTAGATGGCTGTTCTGGCAATTTAGATAGTACCTATTTCTGGAGGTTCTAGCTTGTTCATGTACAAGAAAAATGTGTATATATGGGGAGATATTTATTGTCCAGTTCCTTATGTAAGTAGCTAAATGTTAATGTGAATATGAAGCGCCTTGCTATGTTACTGTTCCAACAAAGAGATTAGAGTGTCAACAGTCACAGCACTTGGAGTCACTAACACAATATATAGATCATCCCTTGTACTGAACTCCTGTAATGAACATTCACATTAGACACAGATCCCCTTACAATACATGTCATTCTTTCTTCCTCAATTTCCTTCCAATCTTCCAACCTCAAACATCACCCAAAATCAACATCTCCATCTTCCAATATTGCTCTTTTTGACTACCAGTCAAGCTAGTTCCATTGTCCTACATCCGTCATGTACCCAATTCTCTGTTCATGCCTCCAGTGAGGGCTGTAGGGAAACAGAAAATGCTTCACTAGCTTTAGTGTGTGCAGAGAATTTTATGCCCCCCTGTCTATGGGTGAGGCTCCTTTAAGGGGATTTGAATGCGTCAGCAGATAATTCTTGTTGAAACATCTAACATATCCAGACTTTCTATAATTTTCAGATTTGGTGAGCTTCCTCCTAAGGGACTTTTACTAAGACAATAGATATGGATGGGAGTGGGTGGAGAAAAATAGCACATGTCCTGGAAATCTGAATCACCTATTCATTTGTGAATAAATCTAGATTTGTAAAATCTGTAACCCTGATAGGTTAATTTAATCACAACTGTTATCCTTGATATATGGTGTGCAGGGTCCTCACTCTCTACACAACCTCCCCCCAGGTCTGTGATTACAATGGTTTGTATTCTGGAAGAATCCCCTTAGGTCAACTTAGCCAGAATACCCTCTCTCTTCATACTCCTATTGCATCCTTTTAGTAATTTATCAATTGGCTACAAACCCTATCTTCAGTTACAAATCCCCCCTTGTCCACACTGTATTAGACGTTGAGTTCAATCTCTCTACCATACTATCAAAGTCCATTACAGTAGTCCTTCTTTATCTATTCTGGTCCTGAATAAAGTACTTTCAAATGGCATTGAATACACTTTCTTCAACACTGTGATCTTCACCCATTCAATCTCATCACCAGTGAATAACCAAGTTCTCAATGCAAAGAAATTGATACGGCAATCTAGTCCAGTGAGCCATTTGATTTCATATTCTTGTCATTCATGTTACGGTTATGTCTAATGTTCATTTGCTCTTCAAGTTAAGGCAATGTAGGGTTGGGTGAAGACAACTTTGTCTCAGAAATTTGTTTTCTAATCTAAATTGGGGATGATGATTCAAGGAAAATAAACAGACAAAGTTGTAAGAAATAGCCAATTACCCATTCATCAGCACTGGAATAAAACAGAAGGTCCAGAAAAAGTCAAGACTTGCAAGCTGATCCTAGATCTGAGGCATACAGCAAGGGTGGGGGGTGGTGGTGAGGGGAGTCAAAAATGTGAGGGAAGAAGACAAGAAAAAATGGTGAGGTTCATCAGTGTTGTGGCAGGAGAACTATGGGGACTACAATGATGTGAGGAAATTACACACACACTAGATATAGATATAGATATAGATATAGATGATATAGATATATAGATATAGATAGATATAGATATAGATATAGATATAGATATAGATATAGATATAGATATAGATATAGATATAGATATAGATATAGATTTAGTGTGTTCATGTGCTTGTGTACAAACCATCGTACCATAAGTGATGTGATTTCTGTAAAGATTGTCCTAAGTAATATCAAAATAAAAATGGAGGTATGGAGGTTACTGGATACTTTCAAATCATTTCACCAGAATTAAGGTTAGAGGCATTAGGAACCTTGCCTCTTTGTTATTCTCTGGTTATCATTTTTATGTTATTCTATTCTAAAGAATGTACAATAACTCTCCTTTCCATGAATGGGAAGACAGTAAGCCACCCATATCTTAGGTTTCTGGAGCACCTACAGAACTGAAAACATAAAATTCATTAAAAGAGATGGCAGCTATAAAGTGGGATATTAAATGACAAGAAATCAAAAGCCTGGAGCCAATAATCTTACCACATAAATGTGAAAAGTATTTGGTTACTTAAAAATAGAGAAATGGTACATAGATTAAACAAAGCAGTTCCTATGTATAAATAAGGAAAATGATGTGAAATTTTAAAAGTATATGAAGTAAAATAGTACATCTAATTTCTCTATTGCAGGTTGTTTTATGAACTAATAAATTTCATCTTCAAAATATTAATCCTTGAACCATTGCCCATGTTTACTTCAAAATTAATTGCTACCAATTTAATATGAAAATTATTAATCAGTCATTAAAGTATGTTAACCCAGGAAAGTTTGCAATCATCAAGTAAACTTTGTAAATGCAAAAATTTATTCACATAAATGTTAATCTATAGCGGACTCTGGCATTCTATGTGTAGTCCAATATAACTCATATGAAAGTCTATATCACTGAAAGAAATAAGCGTCTCATCATGCCATTTTAGAGTTGTTTTTAAGCATTCTCTGAAACCATCTACTTGCTAAGAAAGAAATAAAAGTCAAATGCAGAAAGATGCCCATAATGTATTCATGTCCTTCAGCTCTCTGTAGATAAATCATTCTTATTCAAATGAAATCCTTGACTTATTATTTTTTCCCCTGCTCCTATGTTCAAGAGATGCTAAGGGTATATGAATTCTCAGAGAACACTATGCATCTCCATTTTTTTTTTTCTCCTTTGAGGAAGAAGAATGAAACTAATGGGGAGAATGCAAGCTAGAATGAAACCTCAAAGGGTAATTCATTGAAAAATGGTGCAGGACATGGGCTGCTTGGCAGAGAATTTTCACATGTCTTGTTATTTTTATCCATAAAGTCCTGTGAGACTTTTCTCCTTATCATACAGAATGTTCAATGTACTAACTGTAAGCTTAAGGAGAATTGAGGCATTTTATAACTTTCCTGTGACTGCAGAAATGTTATTTTTCTCTAAATTGGCTTAACAGTGATTGCTCAGGGACCCACATGAAGTACCAAAAAAAAAAAATTAACTAAAGCTGCTATCATCTACAGTGTCTGGCTAAGACAGAGTTATTCACTGCAAAAATGGTGACAAATTTAATGGAAGTCAGGTTGTAGGAGTTATAGGCACTTAAGCATAATAACAGTAGTGCTAGTGTGCTTTTAGAAATGTTAAGATTCTTGGTAATAGATAAATGGCTTTTTTGCATATGCATGGAGCCTGAATACATTACCTCCAGAAAAATAATAACGCAAAAAAAAAGTTAAAAATAATATTAACCTTCCCATTTGCAATGTGAATTGCTTTTTAAATAACTGGTGTAGAAATCAATTATAGCTTGCCATTAGCTGTAGGGAGACTGAAATGGCCTTCCAAAACAAGGAATGTCCAGAGCATCAAACACACATTTCCATGTAGAAATAGAGAGAGGGGCACCTCCCTTAGTCCCTGGCCAGTGTTTGAAGGTCACTTTTGTAAGGTAAAGGAGCTAAAGAGATTCCCCCACCTGGCTTTGGCGAAGTCATAGAGGTCCTTGTTGTGAGAAGAATCACCAGTGGAAGATATTCAAAGATGAGGCAGATGAGGGCAAACATCTCCAGGATATTCATATGGTATCTGTTATGTTCATTTTATATAATAGACATTAGAGTCATAATGATTTTTTTTTTTTAAATCATACTTCAATAGCTTGTAAATTCTGCCAAAGCTTTCAGGTGAAATCATGTGGGAGTATCTAGAAACCGTGTTTCAAGAAATATGCATTTCCTAAGTTCACAGGCTACTTACATGTGTGTGCATTTCTCCCTGACTTCCAGAATAAATCTTAGTTTTTCGTTTGCTTGTTTTTCATTTTCTACCTGGGATACTTCATTTTTTTAATTATTTGATATAAGCATCATTGCGCTTAACTACACTATTAAGGAACAGGAATTCACTTTGTATTGTAGAATCAGTGCCTGACAAGCCACCTCTCAAGACAAGTGGCCCAGTATCTGCTTTCCAGAGATCCAGCCTCAAGGATAAGGTCACTGGCACAGGCAGGGAACCTTAGCAGAATTTTGAAACTTCAATAAGACAGAAATTTTCCAAGACTTAAAGGACCTACGTGTAAAATCTGATGGAGAGAGTGTTTGGGGCTTATCTTTCTTGTGTAAGGATTGAGGTGGTAATTGCAGAAACTTCAAAACCTAACCATAATTCTGTATAAAAACTAACAAACAGATTAACTTTCTGTCTTTTCTTTGCTAAATAATGTTTTCCAAAGTGCATCTTAAAGCGTAATTATAAATATACTGCAGCATTCTTATAATGAAAGAAGTAATGCAAGAAGCTATTAATTAATTATGTTAATCCCTTAAAATACTTAAGAAGATCCTCCCAAGTGGTGCAGCAGGTTAAAGCACAGCCCTGCGAAGCTGGCTGCCACTGCTTAGGTAGGAGTTCGATTCCCGCCCTG
>NW_004567111.1:12335778-12356647 GCF_000260355.1 Condylura cristata
AAAAAATAAAATTCTTAAGAGTAAAATTCGAAAACATGTTATTACACAGAAACAGATACATGTGCATAAACTCTAGAAAGCAGTGTTCTCCTGGGAACACTGCTTCTAAGCCCGACCTACTTGGCTGCATTTGGCCATCAGGTGAAGGGAGATGTCAGAGTTTAAGAAGTGTTCATATTTTGAAATCCCCCTCTACCTCTTCCCTTTGAACCTCTCACCAAGTTTTATTTTATCTTACAGCATACTAGACCTGACCTCTTTGTTTTTATGTGGATAGTTTGCATGAGCCCCAAAAACAAACAGAGGCGTTTCCTCTCACTAGAGCTGTGTCCCTTGGTAGCCCTAGTTTTTCCTTGGTATCAGTTTTCCTGTCCTGTATGTTTTGCCAGCATCATATAAGAATTAATGAAATGACAGGCTAGAAAATTTGAAGTGAAGAAAGTTAGAGAAGAATAAGTCTCTATTCAGTAATGTTATATTTCAAAAACCAGTTTTTTTTTTTTCCAATTCAAAAGTAGTAAGAGAGCAATGTATGATAATCTAATGAGCATTATGTCTGCTATGTGCTTATATGAATCATAGCCTCTTTGGAATCTTCCTGATTTGATGATATAGGACTTCTGGTGGTGATCACGATGTAGAACACGCAGATGTTGAAGTCAGAAACAGTACAACTAAATGTCAATGTTATAAAGCAATGTTACCTTAATTAGGAAGAACAAAGCCACTCAGTGACTATGGGTAGAAGTATATTTCTTCTGAGGTGTGGCCACTGATTTACAATCATCCAGTGACAATAAAAAAAAAAATCGTAATCAAACTTATTGCATATAATTTGCTATAATTTCAAAGGGATTATTTACAGTACAAACTCAGTTTGAAACTAATTTTAGCATCCCAATTTGAATAATATATTTTCAGTAGCCTGAGAGTGTAAAGGGTATTATTAAAGTTTTCTTATGTGTCCTCAATTTCCTTTTTTCCTAATTTATTGGAATACACTACTGAATTCAATGTTAAATATCTAACTTACTCTATTTGCTTATATAGCAATGACATTAAAGGTTATGGTTATGACAATCATTTGTATTAATTTCATGCTTGAAGAAGAATGGTAGAAAGCACTCACATTATGTGAAGAAAACTTATTATACAGTTATTCAATTATGTTAAAAGCACAGCAAATATAAAACAAAATCAATACTTCCAGTAAAACAATAAAAGTAAAGCACTTCAACTCAAAGACAAGTATCAAAGTGTTAGCTTATATTGTTATCACTCAAATAATTGTATTTCAGAATAATATACATGAATATCAGGGGGAAGGACTGATAGATAAAACTGTGCCCAGCTTATGGTTACATATGTGTGTGTGTGTGTGAGAGAGAGAGAGAGAAATATATATACAATCAGACTTTAACTAAAGTTTACAATTGAATGAAATAAATCTTTATAATCCAAGGACTCTACGGATATCATTTTGTGGTGGACATTATTACTGAAAGCTAACTGCTATTTTGTCTAAACTATAACATAGTATTAATGTGGCGGCAGTATTTGATTTATAGATGTGATTAAATTTTGGGACTATATGAGAAAAAAAATATTTAGATAGTTTCTGAAAGTCTTGGTGATAATTTTCCCAAATTTTAAAGTTAGATATATGTGGAAATTTCTCTCTCTCATTCTCCCTGTGTATGTGTATGTGTATGTGTGTGTGTGTGTGTGTGTGTGTGTATGTGTCTGTATCTCTCCTCTAGCTCTCTTTGACAGGTAAGCATTTCATCTCTTTTTTATTGGCAGTTATCCTACAATCAAGAGATTGAAGAACCTCAGCACTTACCAACATTGTGGAAAGCATATTGAGACTCAAAAACACCTGTGCACTCTGATTGCATAATTAAACTGTTGGATCTGCCTGAATACCACTGCTCTTCTAACTTGCTAAGTCGGAATAGAGTCCCTCACTGTTTGGGCCACTGTGATTTCAATGACATGTTGTTACAGACAAGGAAGAAGTGGTTTTTCAATGAACATGCAATGGTAAGTTTGTGAAAGCAAAACTATACTATGTGAAATGAAGGAGACAAGGAAGATGATATTCAAGCCTGTTGCCATATGGAAATGAGGCCAGAATTCAACTCAACTAAGCTCAACACTGGAGAGCTTTAAGAACAGAGATAGGTAATCATAGATCATCTGTGCTTGTTCTGTTTTTATCTGTTTGTGAGCCAGCTTTACTCAAAGGAAAAGAACAGATTTTGAACCTTTATGATAGATTTGCTTGATAATTTAGAACAAGGCTCCCAATGATGTTATAATTCTGCCCTATCACTGGAAAATGGCACACCATTTTGATATTTATATTTCATACGGATGGCTTAAAAAAGAGCCATTAATGGTTTGGAAAATAGACATGAAGCTTTTAAAAATATATGTCTCGCAGAGACATGGAAATATTTTACAATCCAGAGTCCAGCATCATATAAGAAAGCCGTGAAAGAATTTGGACTTCCCGCCTGCTTTCTTCAGGCCTAAGAAACAGGGACAAGGAATAGAAATCTTAATTTTTAACAAGTATGTTATTACTTAAAATATTCCCTCTAGCAGTGTGTATGTTGCCTAAGGTAAAATCCATCAGCATTTAAAATAATTGTATCACATTTACAAAATGAAGTTGTAGGGATTATTGAAAGGCACAGGAAATTGGATGATACACCTGACATACAGAGAATATGGTATCAAGTCAATTATACAGATAGATAATTGTTATCACAATGTTCCTTTAAGTTAAGCACAGAAAAAAAAAGGAAAGAAAGAAAGAAAGAATAGAAAAAAATATACTAAGTAAAATAAAAATATATATATATATATGGGTATCTAGAAAGCCTCCTTTGTGTAAAGATTGTATTTGTTTCTTAGGATTGTTGTAGCCAAATACCACATACTGAGTGATTATAAACAGCAGGGAATTTATCCCTCATTGCTCAAGAGGCTAAAAGACTGAAATCAAGGTGTTAATGTATGAGCCTCCCTGGTGGCCTAGGAATTTAGTCTCAGCGCCATCACTGCTAAGGCCTGAGTTCCATCCGCAGCCAGGGAGCTAAGTCAAATATGGCAAAGCAGACCTCTGTCTCGCCCGCTGCTCTCCTCAGCACTGTATTTCAGTATAGCCACCTGTTCTGCTCCCCATTCTGTCTCTGGTCAATCCTCTCATCCCCTGCACCTCTGTCTGGCCTGTACCCAGTCCCTCTATGCAAACCTTAATGAATAAATAAATAAATAATCTTTTAAAAAAGCACATGATGTATATCTGAGGAAATGTGAGTCTGAATTATATACAGTGATATAACTAATATTATCTTTTAAAAAATACATGGAAAACGGGCCCTCCCTGGTGCCGCAGCAGGTTAAAGCACAGCACTGAGTATCTAAAGCCACTTCCTCATGAGTTCGATTCCCGCCTGCCCTTCAGGAGACCACATGGCGTGGCAAAGCTCTCCTGACCCGCCCGCTGCTCCCCTCAGCAGTGTACTTCGTAGATCTGCCTGTTCTGCTCCCCGCTCTGTCTCTGGTGAAGCCTCTACCGCCCCTGTGCCTCTGGCCTGTACTCTAGCTCTATATGTACAAATTAATAAATCTTTAAAAAAAAAAAAAAAACAGGGAAAAAATGATTATCAGCAGACTAAAGTCCCATCACATTCTAGGGATCACTCCTTCCTTTACTCTCCCTAGCTTCTGGCAGTTGCTCACAATTCTTGGGGTCCCTTACTTTGTAGATGCATCATATGATTTTTTTTTTCTGTTTGCGTAACTATATTTTTTCTGTATGTCTAAATTTTTCTCTCCTTAAAAACATACCAGTCATATTAGGTTTAAATACAACTTAGCCCATGAAAACCTCAACTTAACTTAGAAATCCTAGCTTCAAATCCTAGTTTCAATTCATAAATTTTGGGTCATAATGAATTTTCAGAGTTGCTATTCAATTCAGTAAAAATATACATGTAAATTCTTGCAAACAATTAAAAACTACAATAAAAATGTAAGATCATCAAAATGTCCTTAAAATTCCCATGAAAGTAAAACAATGATAGGAAAAGATATAAGAATATTAAGGAAAAAAATGTTTTCTCCAATGATGTTTCCCCTTATTTTAATTGCCTTGAATATTTTCTAGTTAACTGTGTATTAGAATATATTGAGTTCATAAAACATGGTTTTCAAGTGTGTGAGGAAATATGGAATAAATATTCACTATGAAGTTATTTTGATAAATCATTCTCATTTAATAATCTAGCTAGTAAGCAAAACAAACACACACAAAAAAACTCGATGAGAATCATTTTCTTTTTCAAAAAAAAAAAAAAACTACAAAAAGAAAGAAAGAAAGATAACTTTTCATCAAAAAAAGGCCTGCTTATTTTTCTCATCTTCTTGCCTCAGTTCTGTGGACCATTTTCTGGTGTTGGCTTATTGCTTTCACCCATTTGCTCCCATTATCCTTTGCTCCCACGATGCCAAGTACATGAGTCTTTGTATTGGCCATTGAACTTGCTATTTATCCCTACTCATTGTTCTTTACCTGAAAGCCCATTTGTTGCTTCACAGGACACATCCCTACTGGCCACTTAGTCCTCTGCTCATGTATGCTCTATCCTCTAGGCCTATCACTCTCTCCTTCCTTTCTTTATTTACCCACAGTGCCATTTTCATTGAACTAATTTACTTGCATTTTGAAATATTTAATATTGTATATTTGCTTTATCTAGCATTCTCTTTAGTATATCAGTTCAGTTACATGAAATTCTCATGTAGAATATGCATTTCTTACTAGCTTTTCAGTAGTTATAAACATAATGTAGCTTTTAAATTTAAAATCATATAGAGATTTCTCTAAAAACTAAAGGTGGAAATCCCATATGATCCATCAATAGCTCTGCTAAGTATTTACACAGAGAATATGAAAACTCTAATATGAAAAGACTTATGGACTCAAGCTCACAACTGCCAACTCATGGAACCAACTTAAGTGCCCCTGACAAATGACTAGGCAAAGTATAATTTTATGAATTATCCTGATTGGAACCCTTAGCTCTTCTTTAATCTCTATTTTCAGGTCTATACTTTCAGAAAATTTTCAATCGTTAACACATTAACTAGTTCTTCTACCTTGTCACTTTCCTATTTATCTGAGATTTTGATTATACATATATTAGATATCTTACTACATTTTGAAAGTCTTGTGCTTATCTAACTTTAAGACATAACTTTGCTTCTTTGGGTCAGCTAATAGATAACATGCATAGAGTAAGATCCGATAAGATATTGGGGTATTTGGAATTAGTCCATTTATGGCTAACCATTATTCTTAAGGTTTTCCCCTTTTTTGTCCTAGTTAAAGGTACCGGCTTTCCAAAATACCCTTCCATTCAATGAGCCTACAAAATCACTGTAGCCTTTCTTAAACACATTCATTTGTAATATGTAAATATATGAAAACTTAAAGAACCCAAGTTATTAAGTACTTCGTCTTCCTTTCATCCGATTCATGCCTTTAAATCCCTCATTGTCTTTAGACCTTCTGAAAAAAATTAAATACATTAAAAAAATACCTTGTTTAGATATTCCGGTCAAAGAACTAATTAAAAAAAAACTAATCTGCCATTTATGGAATTATTATTGCTTATACAATGTAACATCTGGAGAAAAGGGTTTGGCAACTGGGAGTTCTCAAACTGAGCTCTGGATTTCCTATCTTGAAGTAACTAAAGTACCAGTTATTAAAAGAGGGTTAAAGACAGATTGGCTGGCATTTAATCATGAAACATTTGTGTGCTAGTGGGTTTCTTTCTTTATTTTTTTAAAGATATATTTATGCGTACAGAACTGGGGTACAGTCCAGAGGTATGGTGTGTGAAGAGGATTTACCAGAGACAGAGTGGGGAGCAGAACAGGAAGATCAACAAAGTGCACTGCTGAGGGTAGCAGCGGGTGGGTCAGGAGAAGTCTGCCACACCATGTGGGTCAAATCCCTGTCCTGGTGGGGGACTGAACTCATGCAGCAGTGGCTTTGGAGAGCTTCATAATGCGGTGCTTTAACCCTTTGCACCACCAGGGAGAGCCTGAGTTTCTTTTATTATATATCAAATTTTATTGAGTCACCATTTGTTTACACACCTATATAATCTGAGAAGTACAATTTCACACCTTGACTTGTATACACAACTAATTTAGTCACTCCCGAAACTCCCTGTGTCCCTACATTGACACAAAACCCACTCTCGTTCCTTGCCCCACGCTGCTCTCATTATTTTTAGCTTCATATGAGTTATTTTTGTTGTTTTGCCAGTTTTTCTTTGAGAGGCATATTCTACAAATGTGTTGAGATCACTGATCAATTGTCTTCAAATTCCTATTTACTTTCCTTAATATAACCACCCCAGTATAGATAAGTTGGACAACTTTACTTCTGCAATATAATGTCATATATTAGTGTTAACATGGTAGTACCTGCATGGCTATGGTAAAAAATTATGTATTTAAGCAGTTACTAGTATTTGGCATAAATTAAGCATTCAGTAAATGTTAGATTATTATGTCTTGTTCTCATTGTTGAAGATAGTATGACTTACCAATTGGGTTGTATTGACAAATGTAGATTTTAATAATAAAAAAAGTATTTTCCTAGCACTTGGTACACAACAATGCTGTTACTAGTATTTAATATATAGTAAATGATAAAGGAAATTTTTAAGAAATGGGTTTCCCTCTTAACCTCAACTCCCTTCTGTTTTAGTAGATTGCTTGTCAAATTCAGAGTTAAAGAAGGGTTGATTGATGTTCAGATTTTTATTTTTAAGATGATTAGATGTCACCAAAATAAAATTAGAATCCATAAGAAATGGAATGGTCTCTCTGTGCATATTGGAAGTCACTTTTCCATAACCACATGATTGATCATGCATGATCTAAAGAAAAATTGTGTTTGCTACAAGTCAGAGGTCAGAGACCAGGAGGCAATTATATTTCTGAGAAAGCATTTTAAAGAACCTTTCAGTCTTAATGCATTAGTCATTTTTATTATTTGTCTTAAAAGTATTAATGTGCTTTTTGAGTAAAAAGTAATAAAAGTTTTCAGTAGTAATGATTAGAGATCACTTTTATAAAAAGTTGGTTATGCATTTTTCTGCCAGGTACTGAGTGAATATAACTATAGAATACTAAATAGCAGACTCTTATAAACATTGAAGTTCTCACACTTGACCCTACATTGTGTAGGAAATTTAGTAGTCCTTGGAGAGACTCATCAAATGTGCAATTATTCCTGAGACGGTAATAATAGATATTGGATACATAAAACAGCATACAGGGAGAAATAAAGATCTAAAACTTTAAATAATAATAAAAAAGGATGTTCTCAGTGCTGTGATTTCAACCGTTGCTTTTAAGATAGGGAAGAAAAAAAAACAAACTCACACTAATTTACTCTTATCTTCCAATCACTGAATATGAAAAATATGAAAATAACAAACAGAAACATGTTCAGTTTATTTTGCTACATTTAACAGAATTCAAAACACAAGTGTTAAGAAAGTAGTCATAGTTTATGACCATAGTCTTGTTATTGATCTTAAATATAAAATACAAGTCAAATTCACCAAAATCAGAGTTTTTTTTTTTTTTTAAAGCTGCATTGTTTCAGATATGAAAAGAAAAGAAAAGAATACTATAGCGAACACTTATAGGTCTACTACATAGCTTAAGTAGGAAACACATAGGTGACCTTTTGTGGTCTTAACTAGCTCCGCCCATGTTATTCATCCTAACTCAGCCAGAGTAATCAAGTTCCTAAAATTGACTTTAATTTGCATATCTGTCCTTAAACATTTCTTTCACATAATTATATCCTTAACCATTAGATAGTGTTTTGCACCCTTCTAACACTCTGGAGTCAGAATAATATTATTTACATTATAACACCTGCTGTTTGGGTCCACATATAAGGAACTTGGTATTTGTCATTCCATAACAACTAATAAAATGTTAAAAAGACTGAAATATTGGTTTTGCAATGCCATCTTTCTTATATGTCAAGTTTTCAAATTTCCATTGATTTGCTTCTGTTCTTCTGGTCTGTTTTCTCTTCTTGCACAAATAATACACATTAATTGCATAACTTTTGTGATTCTGGGTAGCTGACCAAAAAAAAAAAAAAAAGACTTCAAGCTTGTTTCTCCTTAAAAATTGTAGTGAGATAACACTGAGGCACCTTTTAAAATATTTTCTTTATTTCCCGCCCTCATATATTCAATTGGTTGCAGGTCTCTGTGCAGCTGGAACCCAGCTTTGTTCATACAAAGAAGAGCAGAAGCAGACCCTTCGAAGATGTTTACTAGGGCAGAAGCACAAAAGACCAGAACCACTGTGCTTAAAAAAAAAAAAAAAAAAGAAAGAAAGAAAGAAAAAAAAAAAAGGTACAACTTTGTGTCCATTTAATTATTCTAGAGTTTTCTTACAGAAACAGCCAGCATCTATTCATTATCAGACTTGAACTTGAGGTAACATGATAACATGATAGCCTTGCTCGGTTCATTCCTTGCCCCTGGTGTGCTATCTTAACAGTCTCTTTGGGAAAACTTTCTTTCAAAATCACTTGCTAAAAGCAAACTTTTATAAGTTGCTTTCATGAACCTAACTGAAACAGTGGCTATTTCTTCTTTGTTCTTTCAGGCACCTGCACTATGTTTGTCTAGTCGCTTACTTACATATATGTACATGTACACACACACTCTAGTTGGATTTTTTATTACTAAAAATTGCAAGATTATAGATTATCAGACTACATCTTTGTATATGTGAACTGAAACATCTACTTTTATTCAGTTCTATCATAACCTTACAATTAAAAACATCATTTTACATACAAGTTTTAACTATAGATTTATTCTAGGTGTCTTATTTTCTTCTTGCTGTTTCCAGCGAAAATGTGTTACTGGTTTCAAAGAATCGAATTTGTAACTATTTACTGACAATGCTAATGATCTTTAGTCTCGTGTTTTCAGCAGGCATTCATATAACAGGTGACTGATAGTTCACTTTCTCTTAAATTCCTTTTATCCCTGTGATTTTTCTTACAATGATAGATAGGAAATCGATGACAGAATGAAATGAGCTTGGTGATAATAGGGCTGACATTTATTTATAAGCTTATGTGTTTATTTTTTATTAATGTTAATGATTGATTAAATAATTTGTTATTCAACTTGTAGAGAGTGATTTTGTGGAACAGAATTTCTTAATGTTATCAAATTGATGAGTGAGTATTTATGGTTTAGTTGTTCTATCTGATTAAGAAACCCTTCCAGGGCCCCACCCTGCTGGCACAAGGCACTATGATGCCATCATCAGCCACTGCAGTACTGAGTTTGATCCCCGGCCAGGGGGCTGACCCACATGGCGCAGCTGACCTATCTTTACAAACCTGCCGGTCCCCTTAACTGTGTATTTTTGTCAATCCATCTTTTCTGTTCCCTACTAGTCTCTGGTAAACCCTCTCACCCCCCTCCCTCTGGCCTATGCCCCACTTCTTATATGCATAAATTAAATAAATATTTTAATAAATAAGGGTTTGAAAGTACCAGCTCTTTCAGAATGTGGCTGTCTCTTTGCAAGATGATCCCCCCACTAGTCCACCATTTAACAAATTTATAACTCTTTGAAAGTCTTGGGTTTAAGAAGCATTGCAGATCGTGCTCCCCAGAGTGTGAATTCTGGGAATACAGCCTTTTATGCAAACCCTCTGTGACCTGTTCTTAAAGCCTAATTAACTCACAAAAATAAGCAATGTCTGCTGCGTGCACCTTCCCTTCCTCCCAGCTTCCTTTCCCTCTACTGTCTTCTTATTTAACTCCTGGGATTGATGAGCTCAGCTATACACAGGCACTTAAAAAATGTTTTATCAATATTTATGGATATTATTTTATTGAAGCATTTTCAGGATCTCTAGTTTGCCATGTTGTGAGAAACAAAGGGCAATAAGAAACATGTCTATGTATTTGCTCAGAAGAATAAACAGAGCTCACTAAGATGTCAACTTTTTTCCAACCTGTTAAATTATGCACCTGACATATCTTTGATTATTTTACTATAAGTTAAAAAAAAAACTAAATTTATCACCTGAGGAAAAAATGAAAAGCTAGTTTTGTTTTTCCTTAACAATTGAGATATTCCAAGTGTGTACTTGGTTTAACACTCTACTGAAATGAGACATCAAAATTTTCTTCTTCTGTGCAGAATTTTAAAATAGTCTCATTCTTCTAAACCAATTTAACTCCAGGATGAAAGTAATATTTAGAAGGAAGTAGTATTCCTTATAGTTGAAGCATCTCTGACACTACCAAGACTCTCAAATCAATTCTATAAAACACGATGCAGGTTGAAATGGGTGGGGTTAATTCTGGGTAACAACTAAATTTCTTCCTATTGCATTACTTTAAAAATCACATTTATTACTGACCATCAAGATAAAACTGACAACTATAATTAAGGGCTAATATAAAAGATGTCCTGAGAATGCCAGTCTATATCTCTAACTGTACACATAATTCAATTCTAAAAATTGAATTGTAACTATAAGCTAGCCTTTCTTAAAGCAAACATGAACCCTGACATTGTCCCTAAATCATAACATATTTTTATAATGACTTCAGTTAACCAAGCACTTTTATCTTCCATGATCTCATTTGATTCTCTGATGATCTTTGTGAGAGAGATAAATGGAGGTATTATTATCATTTGCACAATGACAGAGTGGACATTAGAAATGTGCATTAAATCTTCAAAGCCTTTTATTTCTATCACTGAGATGAGAAAAGGGGTCGTGGAGTCAGAGATTGTTTTATATTACAAAACAATAGACTGTTCAAGTGTGCTGATCTTTCAGCCACTTTTTTAGGAGTCCAGTAAGGAGACCACAGTGTAGTGATTCTAAGAAGGAGAAAGCATGTCCTTTTATCATTACTCTACAACTAATCAATAAAGTAAATGTACTTCTACACAATCGATTTGGATTTACCAAGCAAATCCTAGATGCAAAAATCATGTTGAAAGTCAGAATACTTTCTATTATAATCAGATATAAGCCCATTTTTTTGAGTATTGTGGCTTCCTTTATGAATCTCATTAAATATTTTCCACTAAGAAATAATGGACACTTATTATTTTAAATACAAAGACCACTGACCATCTCTTAGAATCATTACTTCTTACCCCCATCCTCTCTTTTCTAATTTAATTTTAAAAATGTATGGCAACAACAAGGAAGAAGACCATAATTGAAATATAATGTCATTAAATTATGAAAAAATTCAGAGAGTTGAAAAACTTATCAAAGCAAAAGTAATGTGCTGTTCTTTTATAATTAACCAGTGATATGGGTAAAATCAATCAATGTCTCTACAGGGAAGGAATTACTAGTGACAACATGATAATAAAAAAGTAAGTTTCTATTTTAAATAGTACTAACAAACTCTTCATTTCAGTCTTTCTGTTATTTGTATATATCTTTACATTCTGCTCCCAGTGAAGTATATGGTTGCTATCACTCATGCCATTTCCCATTGCAGGAATGGAAGCAGATGTGATAATAAGGTGAACACAGTAATACCAGCATCTCTATAATTCATATATTATTGTATATTAAGCCAGAAGTTACAGTCAGTCAAAGCTGCATTATAATATCTGAATTCCAAATGACAAACCAATTACAGAAAACAACAGAATTTCTTGTACTCTTTGATGATAATACATAATGAAACAATGTATGAAAATAGATTTTATCTTCTCTTTGTTGACATACAAGCATAAGCAATAAACTGCATATCAATATTAGCAAAATGTACACAGCCTCACTGTTGCCTCAAAGTAATATCTCTCCAGAAGAGAAAAGGAACCTGTCCTTCACTTTGGTCTTAATATTTTCTCACAATACCAAGGCAGCATTACTTGTAATCATGTTTTAAGGATTCATAGTGAAGCAATAATATATACCTTTTTCTTATATGGATACACTTAGGTCACGGTATAAACATGAATCTAGAAGCAATGGAAATGGAACTTATGGGATAGTTTTTAATGGTAAACTCCATAGTTCACCCTGATTTTCCCCTCAATAATGCAGGTTTTTCTAATGAGTCATTTTTTCCCCATGACTTTCAGTTATCCTAGAGTGATTTCTCTTTGTCCATAGAAGTTGACAGATCATATTTACTAAAGTGGAACAACAATAACTCCATTTCACATGCATTTTTCATTGTGATCTTGGCTTCCCTCAATCGAAAGATGAAGCCTGTTTTATCTTCTTTAAATCTGAGTTATCCCTGTGCATACTATGAATAACAGAAATGAAATGAAGTGGCATGCTAGTATTTCTAAGATAGGTCTCCAAGAACGTTAGATGGCACCCTCCTCTAGGCTTAGGGACAGCCTAATAACATGAGACTGTGAAACTCCAAGTTGTGAAGGCCCTATATTGTCAATCAAAAAGGTCATGTGAGAGAGAGCGCAAAACTTATCACCAACACTAGACTATTCTTATCACTTCAACTGAGTCAAAACATATTAGTAAAAGACCATTTGGAAAATCCCAATACCCATCTCAGGCCCCATGCTAAGTACAATGAAATAGAGTAAAGACTACCTCAAGAAAATATTATCTATTGCATTGTAAGCACTTGCCATGGGCCTTTTTGACTATAGCTGAAATGCCTAACATTGGTCCTTCTGTGGTGGCACAACCAGTTGAAGTGCAGCACTAGGAAGCTAGCTCCAGCTGCTCCAGCTCAGAGTTCAACCCCTGGCCAGGGAGTGACCCACATGGTGCAGCAGACCTCTCCAATCTTCCTGCTGCTCCCCTCAGCAGTGTTCTTCATCAATCTCTCTATTCTGCTTCCCAGTCTCTCTGGTGAATCATTTTATCACCTCTGTACCTCTGGGCTGTACTCCAGTTCTGTTTGTGTAAATAAATAAAAAGAATGCCTAACATTGTCTTAATTGCTAAGGCAATAAACGTATTGCCACATGTATGAAACAGCCAGTCGCAAAATGACCAGATAAAAGAATTGTCCAAGGAACTGAGAGGAAGAAACTCTGAGCCAGTAAATGACATTCTGAACATCATATCCCTGGCCTACACAATCTCAGGTGCCGAGCATTACCACACTCAGCATTCCATGAACCAGACCTCCTGAATGGGAGGCAGTTGGGCGGGAGGTATATATTTGATATGGACTGAGGAGGAAGGAGAGACGAGTAGACAGACTGCTCTGGAACCTCAGCACGTTGATAGGATGATGGCAGCCTACCCAGGGGGCAGCTCCCAGGATCTGCCTAATCTCTGAGAGACGGTTCGGTTCCCCCAGAGAGGTGCTTTGCACTCCTGGCAAGCTGCCAGGCCTCAGTAATTCAGCTCTGTGGCCAGTCTGATTGGCTTGGCAGTTTGAGCCAGGAATCTGTTCCACAAATTCTTTTCTCTGTGTCTATGGCCTTTGAACTTCACAGCAATCAAAGATATTTGAACACACACAAAGTCCACTTTGATTTTTGTACAAATCAGGGTCTTCTTTTTCCACCCTGTGTTTAGAGTCCCTGGGTACCACTTAGGTACCACTTAGCTTTGGCCGATTTCTGAATGTGGCTGCTCCCATGGATGAACCCTGTCTTTCAAAATATTCTGGGTAACCTAGGTAACCAGCCACTGGTGTCACCAAACTTCTCCTTCCCCACCCCTAATGTTTTAAGTTAGACAATAAAGAACAACACCCCTCCCAAAAAAAAAGAATAAATAAATAAATAAAATGAAAAACACCAGTCATCCTTGAATCCTTGAACTTGCTCTTTCTGGTTCTCTTTCTCACTTAACTATGGCCCTGGGCATGTCTTGTGTCCTTAGGACTCGTGAGTAATTGTGTTCCTCCAAGTTCCCTGATGATTTGTGCTGCACTCTGTGCTGGGATCATAAGAACCAGAAGACCTGTCCAAATACAACATTGAGCCCTGAGGGCCAAATGCAGGTGAATGCTCTTGACAAGTAATATAAGCCCAGAGGAGGCCCTTGGGCTTCCTCGCCGTCATTATTGCTCTCAAAGGCTGGACCCGCACATCAAATTTTGCAATAAAGAGCCACACACACACACACACACACACACACACACACACACACAAATATTACTATTGTTTCTTTTTTTTTTAATATTTATATATGCATATAGAACTGGGTACAGGCCAGAGGTGCAAGGGCAGTGAGAGGATTCACCAGAGACAGAATGAGGAGCAGAACAGGCAGATCATTGAAGTACACTGCTGAGGGGAGCAGCAGATGAGGCAGGAAAGATCTACTGCCCCCTCCACCTCCCCTTTGCCTGGAATCGAACTCATGCTGAAATGGCTGCAGATAGCTTTGCAGTGCTGCACTTTAACACACGGTGCCACCAAGGAGGGCCCAATGTTATTATTTTTTTCAAGGCTGTCTCTCATCAATATTAAACCTCAGCTATGTTTTAAGTATAATAAAACATGGTTGCTATATACCAGCAATAATTTTTACTAATATTTAAAAAATAGGACTAAAAACTAGGTATTTTATACCTCAAGACTGAAATATAATATATACATAATATGAATATAAAATCAAAAGTGATTTCCAATGTTTTGATATTTTTCTCTCTGAACTCTTCATTCTTGCAAACTTGATTTTGCAGCCAATTGGTTACTGAGGGGAACAACGAGTTGCTGAGTACAGGTTAACTGAGCAATGCAATGCTTTTCCTTATTGGCAAACTATGAATGAATCAGGAAACCATCTGTTGATTGCTACAAAGATGCTGTCTGAAGGTACTTGTCAACCAATGATAAAAAGACAAAAAACAGGGCCCTCCCGGGTGGCACAGCGGGTTAAAGCACTGCACTAAGAAGCTTAAGCCACTTCTGCATGAGTTCAATCCCCGCCTGCCCCGGAGGTGACCACATGGCGCGGCAGACCTCTCCTGACCCGCCCGCTGCTCCCCTCAGCAGTGTACTCGTGGATCTGCCTTTTCTGCTCCCCACTCTGTCTCCAGTGAATCTTCTCACCCTCCACATCTCTGGCCTGTACCCCAGTTCTGTATGAATAAATAAAAATAAAATAAATCTTTTAAAAAAAGACAAAAAATAATTCAAATGTCTCAAAGCAACTGACCAACACCAAGTACCCCTGCTTGTCTCGGCCATACAGTGCCTCCCGCAGCAGAGTGTCTCTTGGGGCTGCCCCTTGGCTATGCATCCAGATCATGACCCTTATTCTCAAATAAACTCTCTGCGATTATTTTACAAACTTTTAATTTCTTAGTTGGCAAAATGAACAAGTTTAACAATTTATAATAAAGCGACTTCCCTCTGCTTAAAGAAGTGAGCAGAAGATTGTTCAAAACTAACTTTATTTGTAACCAGCAAGTCTGATCACAGGAAAAGACAAGGGCACATCGCTCAATTGCATTTTGAAGTCATCTGCAACTGTGTTTGTGGAAGTTCACACAATTATGTAAAAGTGTTAGTTCACAATGGAGGGCGATTCAGGGGCTCTACCTTGTTAAGTGGCATGCTCTCCCAAAGGGGTCATCCACTGCCCACTTACAAATGAAGCAGACTCTTAGTGTGAAAAATCTTGAATAGAAGATGGTAGAGCAGAGAGGAAAAGGTATTCCTAATAACATTGTCCCACTACCTCTCCTACCCCAAATTACCTATTCCTTCATGGACAAATGCTCAAAAAGGCTCAGCCCGAAAGACTCCATGTGTCTAAGGTAACTTTTGGATGGGAATCAAAAGATAAAGTTTAGGCAGGTCCAGCAAGCTGGGGCAGGAGAAGAAAGAGAAAACCAAAGTACAAATCAAGATAACAGACTGTCATTGTCTCTGCCAAATGGCAACCTCTCTCCATGTCTCTCACCCAGGTGTCTCTCAAGTGTCTCTTTCTGGGTGCAAGTTGGAATTGGAAAAGCAAAACAGTGTGAACAAGCCCGTGTTTATGAAGATGTCAAATATGGCTGCTTAACACTACCCGAGTTCCCAGCAACACACATTCAGGTAGTTTTAGCATGGTAATCCTTGGTACCTGTGAGCTCTTCAGTGTGGAGATGGAGAGAGTAGTCCACCCAGGGTGTTTTCATGGCTTAGAGTCTAATATATTTCATGGCCAGGAGTCTAATACATTTTCATGGCAAGCATCTGTATGCATGCATTAGAAAGTCTATGTTGTTTTAATATTTTAAATTCAGTAGTGAAAGAGTGTTCAGTTTAGACTAAATTTACCTGCATTCTCTAACAACGGAAGGATCTGTGGTCAAATAAGACTCTCAGGTCAGTGTGATGACTTTGATTCTCTTGAGACTGACATATAAGCTTGAGTTTTCTCTTTTCTAAGCATTATTTACCACAAGAAAAAGCTTGCTGGTCACAAGCTGACTTGTGCTGGCAGTGAATTTCTGGATCCTGACAAGATAGGAAGGGATAACTTCTTTTGGACCTACATACTTCTGGCATGTCTGAAAAATCCAGTGTTGGCCTGAGGAATGAAGTTACCAACATTACTAAATTCCCAACGGAAAGAAGCTGTTCCTGTAACATTTAATTGGGACACATTTGACAAGACTCACTTGCTCTCATTAGAAGCTAATACTATCACTATGTTCAGAGAGCCTTTGAAAAACATATTAGTGCTCTAGGCCACTCCTTGCCCCTCCCCATAGATAAAGCTGACTAGTCTGGCATAATCTTTGAAGGACTAGGCTGACAGCTTGAGATGAAAGCACCTCTAATTTATAGCACAGAGTTAGGAGGGAAAGAACTGACTGTGAGGCCAGGAAAAGAAAGCAAAGGTTGAAGAAAATTAGCTAGGAGTGCTACAAAGGAATTCTCCATTCCACTTATCTGGGCTTATTAGAAGTTGATCTGAGGCTAGTTAGTAAAATCGAAAATACATACATTATTAAAATAGCATTTAGAAAGAAATAATGCTAAATATATGTGAAAATGAGCCTTTAGATAACACATTTTGGGCAGATCAGAAAAGTTAATGAGCACAGCTCTTTAATTACTGTCTCCCCACTGTCGCTAATCTTCACTACAATGCTGTTAGGCAAATGTTCTGTTCTCTGAATTCTAAGACAACTCATTTTTAGGAGATACTTCATGAGGGCTTTTCAGAGGATTTGTGAAATCTAGAATTGTTTCTAAAAGATTAATATTAATTTGTCAATCTCTTTAAATTCTGCATTCTTAAAAGGAGTCATTCTACTGGGAAGTAACTTAATCCTAAAGTGAAAGACTGATTTAATAATGTTTTGAATCTTTCACTTACTCGCGCTTAACCCCAACTTTTTTCTACCCTGCTTCTCTAGCATCATCCCACTCTCCTTCCCAATTAGTAAACAATGTTCTTCATTAGCATGAATTTTAACTCCTTTTTCCTCACTTGTATTTATTCACATTTTTTGTTTGGGTAGAATCTAAGTTTCTCTTAATGTAAGTCAATGATTAAAGCTCCCTACATATGCATTATATACAGCGCAGATTTAAATCATGTGAAATGATATGTCAATATAGACATTGTATGTGCTTGTGTTTGCATGTGTGTGTGTGCTTGTGTCTCTGTGTGTGTTGTCATGTATAGAGTCATGTATACCCAGCCATGTAGAGTCATGTATACACTATCATTATTAGCAAAATGATTGTGTATACAAAATGGGAGGAAAACATTATTTAGAAAGACCCAAAAACACCCAGAGAAAGCGCAAAGTTTGCAAATAGATCATTGCATTTAAATGGGCAATGCATTCCATAACTGCATGTGATCGACATATTACTGAAGATATAGGGTTAGCTTTATTAGCAAATCATTGGCTTGATTTGAAAGGTAAATAGCAATATTTAAGTGGGCAGGTTAAAAAATTTAGTTCTATAATTAAAAGTTGAAGTTTTTTTTTTTTTAATAACATAGCAGTGTGGAGGAAGTATTTCAAGTATTTTATTGAAACAGATGAGCATCGTGTTTTTTTCATAATAGACATGATAAAATTTTGAGAGAAAGGAAAGCATAATATAGATTGATTTCCTTTACAACTCTGCTCCTCTCACCAACACACACACAGACACAAGTACATACACATACAGACACAGGCACATACACTTCAAGTGTCTACTTTTCATCATTCCAGAACCATCATTTATACTGTAAAGTCATTGTTCACCTAAAATTCTGACAGGGTATCACATGAGAAGCATGTTTTCTTCCAAAGGTGATTTTCATTAAATGGTATTTAAGTTAAGGAAATTGAATAGTAGTGGTGTGATGACTTGTTTTCTCCAGAGAATTTCATGAAGTAACTAATTCACATTTATTTACATTTGGTTACTTTGCCATGAGGAAATTTTTAAACAGGACATTAAAGCGATCTCTTTATTGACACCATGCTTATCATCAGCTGGTAAGCTTCATGCTCTCCCTTTTAATAGGTATATCATATTTGAAATTGAGAATACTATTATTCTTCTGCCATATGTAGCAACAAGTAAAACAAATATCTGACCTATAGAATGTGAAATTTGTTTAATACTCATTAATCTCCACAAAAAAAGCTGTTGTATATTGAAAAATGTTTAATAGACACTATTCAAAGAAAATAAGTCTTACTTTTTAACGTTTGCCAATTTCTATAGTGTGTAGTCTCTTATAATTTCTCTTTTAAGTTACCAACTTGATACCATCATATATGGCTGGAAAACTAAGCATAATTGTCTAAACTGAAATTTTCTGGAATGATTGCAAGACAATTCAAATCATGTATTTTTGAAACAAGAAATAATTTCATCCCTAACAATTGTGCTTCTACTTTTGGAATTTCTAGGGCTCTTTCTCTAGTAAGACATTTGCAATAATAAACTTTAAAGACACCACAGAAAATAAGGATGTTATATAAACTAACCCCAACTAACAACTGAGGTATCCAATCAAATTACATCACTTCAATTTTTTTTTCAGTTATGCTTTTCTCTGCACTTTGCCACCTTCAATATTTGCTTTTATTGTGATTTATTGATTTTTATAGACTAAAATGTATCATGTTTTGATCATATGAGGCCAGTGAAGATTTTCTAATGTGTACAAAGATATATGACGTTAGTAAGCAAATTTTTTTGATTATGAGAATTTCAATGTGTGACAATGATAATCACTTGTTGGAAACTTATGGTTTTAAACACAATAGTGAAAAGTTTCCCCTTTAGATAATACATATTCATAATGCTCATAGCTTACACATCTGCTTCTAGATTGTTGTAGATATGTTATTGGAAAAGGAACAGAACAAAATAGCTTAACCTAATTCATCTTAAACAGGACTAATAAAAACAAAAGTCTAAAATATAAGCTACTGACCATCTTAATTTAGCACACATAAGCATATACCTTGTGTACACATCAGTGAAGTTAAATCATAAAATATCCTTTCAAAATTACACACCAAATGGAATTTGTTTCCAGTTTCATATCTCTCTCTTTCATACACACACACACACACACACACACTTTGTGTGTGTGTGTGTGTGTGTGTGTGTCTATATGTCTACAACTAGCTTGGGAATTTTTTTTACCTTATTGCTTCAGACCCTCAAAAATCCACAAGCTAGTTCTCATAACCTCCCATTTCTAGGTCATTTTATAGAAGCCCTGCCCTAACCTTATGATTTGACCTCAGCTCAAATGTCTCAATCCATTTCCAGTTGCATTTCCAATGGGAGTCAATTCTCCTAATAAAAGGCTTGCTCAGTTCTGTTCCTCCCAGTTCTGTTTACTGGCCCCACAGTTATCAGTAAACCAGATCTGGAGTCAGCAGAGTTAGTTCTGAGTAGTGCCAAACAATGGACTTGGCACCAGGCCTCTGTGTACACTCACTGACACTTGAATTTATTCATATGAATATTTTTTTTTTGCCCTAAGAAATAAACAGGCATGAATTTCTACCATATAAAATAGAATCCCTCAACTGACCTTGAGAAGACTGTCAAACACCAAAGGAATTTCTTCTTTCCTATAAGAAAGAAAATAATACAAAAATGACAGATGCCAAGTAATCTTCAAATACTAAAGTACATTTACAAATTTTTGAAGCACTTTCTCCTTTCAAAGTTTGCCAAGATATGTTACTTCATTTTATTGTTTGGCAGGTGGACATACTTCAGCAGTATGTTGGATGGTAGAAGATATTCCCTGAACAATTATTTACTCTCCAGAAGGTCTGGCGTGAATGAAGCTTTTCTCTGACACAGGATTGATTTAAAGGGGAAATTTCTAAGCAGTAGGTTAAATTATTTCAGGGATATCCCCCAAATTTTAAAGACCAATTGAAAATGAAGATAGACTAATTTGAAAGATAGACAAATGCAAAGATAGACACAATGATCACAAGAAGAATACAGTTAGCATTTTTTTTTTTTAAGTTTCAATTGCTTTTGTGTAAAATAACTGGCATGTAGTCCAGAGGTTCAGGGGGTGAAAGGATTCACCAGAGACAGAGTGGAGAACAGGAGGCAGATTTATACTAATATGCTGCTGAGGGGAGAAGTGGGTGAGAGAGGAGAGGTCTGCTGAGCCATGTGGGTCAGCTCCCTGGCTGGGGGTCAAACTCAGGTCAGAGCAGTGAGAGTGCTGAGACTTAATGCCTTGGCCACCAGGGAGGCCCTACATTAGGATATTTTTAAAACATTAAATATGTTTTCCTTGAAGTGTTTCCAAGGGCATATGTAAGTGTATATATATATATATATATATATATAT
>NW_004567111.1:12357627-12367385 GCF_000260355.1 Condylura cristata
GGGCGGGTCAGGAGAGGTCTGCCACGCCATGTGGGCTCCTCCAGGGCAGGCGGGAATCAAACTCATGCGGAAGTGGCTTTAGCTTCTCAGTCCTGTGCTTTAACCCGCTGCGCCACCATGGAGGGCCATAGGCTGTGGATTTTATCCCCAGATGAGAGCAAACTCCATCTGGAGGGTGCTTTTTATTCCTTTTTTTTTTTCCTAGTATGGAATCTGGTTTGCTAGTAGTTTGCTGATGATTTCTCATCAATTTCACCAGAGATACTGGTCTGTAGAATTTGTCTTCTGTGATATCTTTGTCTAACTTCAGAATCACTAGGATTTGTCTTTTGTGATAATCTTTGTCTAACTTTAGAATTCTGCTCTGGTAGAACTTTACTAGAAATTTGGTTAAATTCATTGAAACTATATGATCTGCAACTTTCTTTAGGTAAGCTTTAATTGATTACTATTTCAGTTCCATTAATTGCAGTGGGTCAGTTCTGGTTTTCTATTTCATCCTAATATAGTCGTGAACTGCTGTATACATCTAAGAATGCATCAATTTCTTCTATGTTATTCAACATTATCCTTTACAGAAATTTAACAAAGTATTATGAAATTTATTTACAAACGACTCATGAGAAAAAAAGAGCACAAATAAGGAATAATCACATTTCCTAAGCCTAAACTATTCTGTAAATCAAGAGCAATTAAGACAATAAACCCAAAATAGATTAAAAACTTGGATTTAAGACCTGAAATCATAAAATATATAGAAGTCAACATATATGATATGATATCACCCTTAGAGATATATTTGGAGACTTAAATGTAACAGCAATGGAAATAAAACAAAGGAAAAATGGTACTACATCAAACTAAAATGTCTCTATTCAGTGGAAAAAAAATACATGTGTTAATGTAGCTATTATGCAAAAGAAAGAAACAAGTGTTAGAAAATATGTAGAAAGAAAGAAACCTATGTAGACGGTGAGCAGGACTGTAAATTGGTGGTGATATCTCCCAAAATTAGAAACAAAATTATGTATGATACAGTTACCCCATTTCGGGTGTTTACCTGAAAGACACAAATATGCTAATTTAAAGCCATATATGCATCTCCCCATGTTCACTGCAACACTACTTATAAAAATTAAGAACTACAATCTAAATGCTGATTGAATGATAACTTTGATAAATATGTTATGCACACAATATGGAATAATATTCTGATATAAGAAAAAAGGAAATTCTGCTGTTTGCAACAGCATGGATCATTCTAGAAGGCATCACAAAGTGAAGTAAGCAAGGTAAAGAAAGACATACACAGATGATTTTACTCAAATTAGGTAGATGGAGAAAACAAAGAGATGTGATAAATAAACTGTTGGCTTGTAGGACCAACTACTGGATGCCAGGAGATAGAGGTGGAAGCGCCATGTATGAATGGGGTTGAAGATTGCAAAGACATGGATGAAATATAGAATCAGATTTGGAGCAGCAAAATTAATGTAGTATAACATATCGATTTATAATGCATCAACTGGAAAATGATGTAATGTTATAATGCAACATAAATTAAAAGAAAAATTCAATAACTGGAAGTATAAAAGTAGTTTTAACAACATATGCAAGTAAAGCAATGGCAGAATATTGATTCAAGTTAAATAATCTCATCATATCATTTGACTTTACTTAAGTTTCAGAAAGTTTATTCAAATAAAAGGTCAGCTGAATCTTAGGCATGTAATCACTGATGTCCTTTGGTTTGTCTACCAAATACCAGTGACAATTTAATACATCTCTTAACTTTGAAGTTAGTGGTTTGTCTTTTTATCTTACTGTCTAATTTTAGATCTTTTATTTTTCAAATAATTCTGGTTTCTGTTTGATTAATCTAAAAACAATAGCTCTTGCAGATGTATTTTCTTTGCTTCATTTCTAAAACACCATTCTAATGGAAGGTCTCATCCTAGATCTGTCAGGATATCACTGACTATAAACCCTAGATTCACTATCCTGAGATCCTAAAGTTTAGAGGTACAACTCAATCTTCTATACACCCTGCTCTGAACAGTCACACCTGATATATGAAATCAATTAGATATTAACCAAACTTTAATAAATATGTGTGTTATTTCATCTTTCCATCAGCTACCATTCAATCGAGGAAGAAGAATACTGTAAGATTCATGGATCATCAAACAGACTGAAATTTTTAATTCAAATTGAATCTTTTGCAATTGAGATAAGTGCTAGTAGTATAAAATTCTAAAGTGGGTCTGAGGGGAACATTGAGTAGTTTAAAAGAGTCTAGATAGTTGAATAAAATTATGAAGATTGGGCCCTCCCTGGTGGCACGGTGGGTTAAAGCACTGCATTAAGAAGCTTAAGCCACTTCCGCATGAGTTCGATTTCTGCCTGCTCTGGAGGTGACCACATGGCGCGGCAGACCTCTCCTGGCCCGCCCACTGCTCCCCTCAGCAGTATACTTCGTCGATCTCTCTGTTCTGCTCCCCACTCTGTCTCTGGTGAAACCTCTCGCAGCCCCTGAGCCTCTGGCCTGTACCCCAGTTCTGTATGCACAAATAAATAAACCTTTAAAAAATATATGAAGACTATTCTTAAAATATATGACATTTGTTATCTCTCTGTTCTTTTGCTTTGATGAGTTTGCTGCAAAATATGTGGTGATAGGTTTGCTCCAGCCTATCAATAGCAATGCCAGTTTTATAACATCATATCAACTAAAAGGATATATAATACATATATATTAAAGGTCTACTTGAATTCCCTAACTGATACTGAAAGATACAATAACAACAAATACATTACTCTAAAATTCTGATCTATACTACCAAGTCGTTTGCAAAAATTCAAAAGTTCAATAGCTAGCTTTTAAAAAGGGATAACATATAAACAATCCTTATTAATAGCAAAAAATATGTCAATGCTATTATAAAACTTTCTTATATGGTATCTAGTACCTTATTAAAATAGGTGTGCCCAAATACCAAATTATCAATTTGATAATTGAAATCAAGTGAAATGTTTCTAGAGTCCATACAATGGTTTACAACTTTATTTTAAGCGCAACAAAATCATGATGCCGACATTGGGGAATATTCTAGTACATATGAGCAAAACATACTTTTTTATAGTGACCACTTATATATTTAATTAAAGTAATACTGAAAGGACAGGAGATTTGTATTCTTAATATATAATCTCACTGTACCTAGTGACAGGCATGTACAATTAACCATTTATTCATTAATGTAAATAATTCCACCCCATTGAAATTTAAATATACCTCCTATATTACTTAGAACCTTAAATAGATTACTCAAATATTCTCAATACATTCATTCACAGTGTTATCAAATATACAAATGTGATACGGATAGTTTGTGAGAAAAGGGCATAATAGAAAGGGCAGAAAATAATAAATATATTAATAAATATTTTATATTTTTACAACAAATATTACCCAATGTGGATATTTTGCACTCCATTCATATGAACTGCATAATACTTCAAAAGTCATGACCACAGTGCCTTTATAAAATGAATCTCAGGGAGTTTTCATGTAAGGAGTCTAGCTCTAGAAAAATGATTGAATAAAGAACTCTAAATTCTCATAAATAGCTTTCCAATTCTCTCCATTACAACTGTTCACTTCAAGCCAGAAGTTAATGTGTGGCTATATTTTAAATGTCAGAATTGCATGATAATTCTGGAATATCGATTTGATTTCTCTCCAACAAACACTTTCAAAGTAAATTTACCCAAGGACACTCGTTGAGGACAGTATCCGGTGGATTTCAATTTTCTCTTTATTCATTGATCTTTTTACCACTCCCCCCACCCCCATGTTTCAATGTTGATTAAAGGGAATTGTGAATTGAGATACAGTGATGATATTTTCTGTTCCTTTAGAAATATCGTTTCTATTTATTTTTAAAAAGCACTAAAATGTGTGGGATGGCAAGGACTCTGTCCAACTTGTTATTATACCCAGCAGTTGCCCATAAGCAGCATGCTATGGGATTCTAACTATAATCAGTTGTAATGGTATTTCCTAAACAATTTTCACCGCAGTCCATTTCACTTACTAGTCTGAGCATATGTGAACTAGGCAAACAGTATTAAAACAGCAATGGGATAAAATCAACTATCTTTAAAGAAACACAACAAATAGATAAAGTAGATACACAAAAAGAAATCACAGTGATTATGAGCTAAATTTTCAAATAAACTTACTAAAGTAATGACATGCAAAACATAAAAACAGGGGTTTTACTGATTTTGACTGAAAATGTCTTTCAAACAAATATTTTTTTTCAAACATTAGTGCAATGATTTTAGAGTGACTGTTTTGTTTCTTCATCCTGGTGCTGTTTTAAAGATTTCTTTTTATTTACCTATGTATATAGTAACTAGGGTGTAGGACAGAAGTGTAGGGGTGAGAGGTTTCACCAAGGAGAGTGTGGAACAGAACCTGTAGAGACATCAAATAGGCTGCAAAGGGAGCAGCAGGCGAGAAAGGAGAGGTCTGCTATGCCCTGGCCAGGGCTTGAACTTAGTCCATAGCTCCTAGAAGTAGCTTAATAGCACTGAGGCTTAACCTCAGCGCCACCAGGGAGGCCAGTGTAGCTCTTTCAAAGGCCAATACTCTTAAGCACTAACTTCTGGGAGAGTCCTTTTGCTTGCATTTGTATTCATCAATGAGAACTACATTTGGCTATAGAAAAAGTCATCCTTTCTAAATATAAATAGAATCACTAATAAAGAGAACAAGTTGGTGGTCACAAGAGGTGTTGGAAAGATGGGCAGAATGGGTGAAGGTGTCAAAAAAAAGTTCTGTTTTAATATAAATAAGTCATGAGGTTACAATGTAAAGCAAGGTGACTTAGCTAATAATAGTATATTGTACCTATAGAAGTTGTTAGAAGGAGATCTTAACGTTCTCAACATAAGAAAAAAATTACAAGTAACTATATTGATGAAACTTATCTCATTGCTTTAATGATCATTTAGCAATGGATTCAATGTCATTATTTTATGCACATGAAACATATATAATGATGTACAGTAATTTTAGCTAATTAAAAATAAGATAGAATGGTTACAGTTATGGATTTTATAGTATGCATTTTTAATAAAGAATATTTCACTTTCTTAACATACCACTACACTACTATTACCAACTAAAGAGCCCATGCTATTAACATTTCCTGCAAAATTTCTCTAAAGCTTTCATTTATCTACCAACTCTTGCTTCCTTATAAAACACTATTTCCATCTGGTCCATAACTACATTTTTCTTAAAAATTGGTTCCATACTTCCCTATGTTAGTTTTAAATCCCTCTAGTTATCGGCTACTTCATAATTATCCAAGATTTTATCCACAAAGTAGAAACAATTTCATTCAAGTTATACTAATCTCTTCACAGTCTACTGTAGGCAAATTAATTCCTATATCCCTATAGTATATTTTCATTATATCAGAGAATGACTTTTATACCTTATCTGCTTACAGAAATCTGAAGTCCAGAAAGCATTTAATTACTTTCATATACTTAAAAAAAAATCTCATATTTTTCTCAAATTAAATACCCCATATTTTGTCTACTAATAATTTTCTGTGGTAGGTTAACAAACAACCTAAGTATATGGAAAATATATTCAAATAAATATTTATTACAAGTGCCTAAGAAATTATAGAAAGACAATCTTAAAAAAAAGGAAACATATGTATCCAGAGACTTAGTTCAGCCCCAAAGCAGAAGCTACTCTGAGGCCTCAAATTAAAATTTCATTAGTTTCATGCAGAGGTCAGAGAAAAATCAAGAACACTACTAATAATGGACACTGGATTATAGATGCTTTTAAAATAGTTAGAGCTGAAAACAGCAACAGTTTCTGTGTTTAAATTAATTTGAGGAACAAGGGGAGTGTGATGAGGGCTGGAAGAAGGAAGAAGAGAAGGAGTTGTTGGTAAGAGATGTTAATAATCGGTTGCCATCTCAATCTTGGCTTTAGATGATAAGACCAAAACTTCTTCCCATCCCTGAGGGTTGCTAGTGAAAACCGATTTCTCTTGTTAACCTAAATCCAGTATTCATCATAACTCATAATTGCCAATCATACGGACATTGTTTAGTCTAACCTGACCCAGAATTGTTAACTACTTTCAGTCATCAGGAAGTACTGCAAAGTCCATCAGGACAAAGTCATGTAAAGCTTAACCTCACACATTTTATCTTAGAGGTCAAAGATGTCCACAACAGGGCCCTCTCTGGTGGCACAATGGGTTAAAGCATAGCACTGTGAAGCTAGCCATGGCCACTTCAGCACCAGTTCAATCCCCAGCCAGGGAGGTGACCCACATGGTGCTGCAGACCGTTCCTGTCTAGCCTGCTGCTCCCCTCAACAGTGTACTTCCTCAGTCAGTCTGCCTGTTCTGCTACCCTCTCTGTCTCTGCTGAATTCTCTCACCACCCCTGCACCTCTGGGCTGTACCCCAGATCTGTATGCATAAATAAATAAATATTAAAAATTTTTTTGAAAAAACCCAAAAATAAAAAAAAAAAGGTAACTATAGAAACATAAAATACACATCCACTTACTGACAGAAAAAAAAAAAAAAGTAAAGGCATGAATCTAACTACATGTAACTGAGTTATGAAATTATCAGAAAATATACAGTAATACTTTTAATATTTTAAGTTATAAAGGAGGGTCTAATACAAAACGACTGATCTTAAGTAAAAGTAAAGTATGTTACCGTTAATAGTCATTTCATTTCTGTTTAAAGTGATAATGGTAATTTGATTGTTTGGGAAATGAGACTTGAAAAAGAAGAGTGTTTTTTTCTTTTGCTGAGTTATGTCAGTGACTAATACCTGAGTACACTGGACATACGAAGAGACAGTGTTTTAAAGAAAAAAAAAAGTTGAATTGATTTTCTCACAAACTATACTCATTCCAGGAAATTATTGAAATCTCTGAAAGCTTCTGATATGAAATCCATAATAATAATCATTAATAAGAGCTGATGATTGGAGCGGGGGCAGAAAATGAAGACTAAATGTAGGTGACAATACCAGGGAAATGTATGAATACTACTACAAGATGACAGTAACTGTTAGATGGTGATATAGTTATTCCTAGCGATCACATCTAGAATTTGTTAGAGAATTACAAGAAAAGAAACACTTAGGTACAGAACAGAAGACAAATATAGGCTAGATCCAGTCAAACTTGGTACAATGAGACCAAAATTGCTTAGTTAAAAAAAAAAAAAATCTCTAGACAGAAATCAATGAATAATGAAGATATTGTAACTCCATCTAATGAACAGGGCAGAATGAAAAGGTGACTAACTTAAAAGGAGATACAGCTTTTTAAGTCAGTTTTGTCTAATCACAGAGACTTAAAAAGTAATGGATAGAAACAGGGCAGAGGCAATATGCTGTAAAAACAGAAAATGGCATAGCAGAAAGGAATCTACCCCCTCTTACTGATCACCAAAGGTTTCTAAAAGCCAGAGATAATCAAATTCCATGGTAACACCAATATCAGGAACCAAAAATTGGCAAAAATGTTCATTCTCATTATTGCCTGAAAACCTGGGTTCTGTAGTCCTGGCCATAGGAGCACCCTTTCAAGAAGGCACAAGAAGCATGTCCCAAGCTGAGCCAAATGCTGATTCTCAAGGGGGAAGGTCCTTATGATTGTTTCAGAACTAAAAAACCCCACCCCTACAATACAAGGGCGCAGATACTGTTGCCGAGTTAAAAAATGCAGTGTGCTCTAAGGAAGTAGAAAACCAAGGAAACACACGATTTGAAATATGGAATAAAAGCACACCATGAATGAAGAGTTGGCTGCTACAGATGCAATTTACTCTGCATAGTGGAGCAAGAAAAGAAAACATCACCTGACAGAATTCACACTCAATTGAGCATTGAAGTGCCCGAAACAAAAGGCTCAAATAGAAATGGAAATTGAAAAGTCTTAAATGTGCAAATTTTGCCATTGCACATTCTAAAATTTTAAGAAAATGCAAATATATCAGATTGGAAGAATCACTGTGTATGGGAGGATTTTCTTTTTTAAACCCCATATATTATTAAGTGAACTTCAACTCTTAGCCTTACTGATGACACTTTCTTATAGCATGAAATTTCTCAGGTGATGGACCCACACACTGCCATAAAGTGTTGAGGCTGACATTAATATTTCCCAAACTCTCAGGAGTCTTTTTTTTATTTTTTTGGCAGATTTCTTTGACTCTTATTACAAAACTTTAACAAGTAGAGTTGCTCTGATGATTCTGAAAACTATCTTATTTTAGGCATTTGATCTAGTCTTCCTTGTGTTTACTGGATAGGTTAGATGTGGTGTATGACTGGAATCTAAAGTATGGGGTTGTTGAGAGACTTGATGTTAAAGAGCTTCCATTTTGAGGCTTTATTTTCACCTTTGACTGTATTTTTAAAAAGTAACATTTCATCATGTATGTTTTTGATTTGTATACACTTATACTGAATAAAAATCAGTGTGTGTAGATAGTGCACTGAAGGTTTAATTCTATCCTTTACCTTTACTGTATTATTTCATTGGCAGAAAATTCAGTCTCCAGCAACTCATGAAACAAATCAGATCAAGGATTAAAGTCTGTTGATCTTAATCCCATTCATGTTATTGTATCAGGAATAACAGATATAATGTTTGCACTTCAGTTTCTCTAAAGGAGTTTGATAGTGGTGAGATATGTTTAATGTTCAAGTTTTTTTATCAATTTTTTTTTTCATTTGAAAACAACAGTAACATATATAAAGATAATGCATGATGTATTGGGAGAATTTGGGGTGCATGGGAGCAGGAGTTGGCACATCAGCAGGAATCAGTGTAACTTCTTAGGAATAAAATAACTAACTCCAAAGATCATGTTTCACCCAGGAGACTACCTTGGATGCTGCAGTCACTATTACTGGTGCACAGTGTCACAATGGAAGTGCCTAGTGATACATAATATTGCACTTGCCACCCAACACTGCTCTATATTGAGTTGAATGAATCAAATAAAGTTGTGCTGTGTGTCAACCACTTTAGATTCAATTTTCTACTTTCCAAAATCACTGATTCATCTAAACCTCAGTCCTATGCCAGTCCTATGCCTGCTGGGATTTGGATGAAGTAGAGAGTGATCATCTTTCCCTTTTTGATTCCTGTGTTATAGAAAGTTGGTCCCATCATACAATAATATCAAACATAATAGAATTTAAAAGCTTTTTTTTCCCTCAAACAGTTCTGGAATTATATTTTCATCAGTTCATTTTCTGTCCAAGAACCATACATATCATCCTTCCAAATCCCAGACTTAATGTAAATAAATAAAGTAACAAGTGTGTGGAGCAGATACTTAAGTGGATAAGAATTGTAAAGTTTTATGAGAATGAAACCTATAAAGGTCTCTGAGAAGAGTGCAGAACTAGTCAGATGAAGACACCACAGCTGCCACCAACCTGATAAATCTCTGCAGTTGCTTTGGGCGCTGCAGAGCAAAGACTACCCTCCAGAGGAGAGCCTGATTGGAGAAATTGGCCAGGCCCTTGCTTAAACAAGGTTCAAGAGCTGCCTAAAGGAGAGAAGGACATGTCTAAAAAGTTAGGCAGATCCTGTAATTCTAACAGCTAGAGCCTAAGCTAGCTGTACCCTTAGCAGGTAGGTAAAGTAATATATATATATATATATATATAATACA
>NW_004567111.1:12368056-12370933 GCF_000260355.1 Condylura cristata
AATAATAGACTGTTATGCATGAGTGTACTTGTGAGATATATGTATATGTCGTAGTAGTGTGCATATGTTTAAATTATGCATATGTATATATGATATTCACTACATATAATTGCATATATGTGGTATGTGTATATAATACCTATATAAGTAATAAAAATTAAGAAAATAATTCATGTGGTATATCTTGTTCCTTTTTAAATATAGGCTTGATTTTTGCTTATTTTTGATAAGTGTTTTGTTTTAATAAATGTTTTTGTTTTACTTTTTCTACCTATAAACTCAAAAATGTTTATTTGTCTTCCTCAAAGATTTAGTCAATTAGAGTCTTTTTCATTGATTTTCTCAAAATTATATTCCTAAGGAATCAGAAACCTTGTTCATTTTAATCACATAAAACTGCAGCACTTTCTCATTAATTTCTACATCTGAATATGTTCATATACTGAGATATTGCAGGGACTGACCTATTATTGACAGGTCAGTACAATTTCACTAGGCATCATCCTCACCCCATTATTAAAGGTGGAGTCTCATATAGTAGCCTCAGCTTCAGAATCCATAGAAGTGCTGTTGTCTTTTAAGAAACTGTTCTCCTGGTATATAAAAACAACTCCCCAACAATCGGTATTGAATTTATTAGCAAAATAACAATGCTATATATAGGATCACATGAAATGGCTAGAAGATCAGAAGAAAGAAGTAATTCTAAGGAAAAAAAAAAGATAATTCTATTTGTAGCTCAGCTATAACTTTGGTTGATTTACTTATCATTAGAATCAAGGGAAACTACTCCCTTAGGGGGTCCTTGCTAGAAAAAGGATGAAACAATATGAAAGCAATCTCTAAGGACAGCATCTATAGGAAAAGAGCACACTGATAGTTGTCTGGGCTGGGGTATGGAGGGTGGAATTGGTTGAGTTGGCTAAAAGAGTAATAGAAATGCTAAATTTCTTTCTTTAAAAAAATGTTCACAAGGAGTGAATTTATTTTTTTGAAATAAGCTATTGGTAGTAAACAGAAATAAAGAGATTAATGAGTGTCAGTATTATGAAGGACAGTTAAGTACACTTTTTCATTATAAATATCCAATTTCTGATTTTTGTTCTATTAGGACTATACCCTAATTATCTAATTTTCATTCTACCATTAATAATTTTTTTTTTAGATTTATTTATGCATACAGAACTGGGGTCAGGCCAGAGGTGCAGGGATGGTGAGAGGATTCACCAGATACAGAGTGTGGAACAGAACAGGCAGATTAAAGAAGAACACTGCTGAAGGGAGCAGCAGGCGGGTCTGGAGAGGTCTGCCACACCTTGTGAGTCACCTCCCAGGCCAAGAATCAAACTCGCATTGAAGAGGTTGCAGCTAGCTGGTAGTGCTGCATCTTAACCTGTTGCGCCACCAGGGAGGGCTTTTTCAGATGTGAACACCACACCACACCACACACACCATAGCTGTCCACTATAGTCATCTGTGCTTTCCTCCCAATATCCTATTCTGTCCAAAAATAATTTAAAATAAACAAATAATGATTCATTATGTGTAAATTCTAAAAGTAGGAAACACTTTCATAATAATAAACAGAATGTCAAGAATCTATAAAAATAAAGGCACATATGCTAATGTAAAAAAAATGTTAACATTCTTGGCCAGATACACATTTACTGAAAAGAAAAATGACTAAGGATAGAGCCAAGAAAAAACATTGGCCCTCCCTGGTGGCGCAGCAGGTTAAAGCACAGCATCGAGAATCTAAAGCCACTTCCGCATGAGTTCAATTCCCGCCTGCCCCAGAGGTGACCACATGGCGTGGCAGACCTCTCATGACCCGCCCGCTGCTCCCCACAGCAGTGTACTTCGCCGATCTGCCTGTTCTGCTCCCCACTCTGTCTTTGGTGAATCCTATCACCCTTCATATCTCTGGCCCGTACCCCAATTCTGTATGAATAAAAAAATAAATCTTTAAAAAAAAAAAAGAAAAAAACAGCAATGTAACTGACTAATGACACATTAATATCTATATTAACACAAATGGCTGAAAAAGAAAATAAAACACCTTTTCTTAAAGGAAAATGTGCATTGATAAACAAATTCAAATGACTATAAATTATATTTAAAAGCTTACATTAGTATTTCAAATAAATGCTAATTAGACTTAAGATAAACATATTTATAGTAAGTCCCTTAGCAATAATTGCTTGCTTGCTTTTAATAATTTGCTAATGATTTTATGAAGCATAAATGTATATATATTTGCATGAAATACTAAGGCATAATGTCATGTAAAACTTCAATTAGAGTGATTCCATTCCAATGGAAAAATGTTTAAACTACACATAATTTGTGCATCTTGTAGGTTTTTACATAAGTCAGGTATGGTACTCTTGTGATAACTAAATGCTTTACCATTTGAACCGATAGGGATGGAAAGTAGAGTAAGATTGCCTTATTAGGGTGTGAGAGGAACTGGGAGTTCTGGAGAATCCATTTTGGTGTGGTGGAAATATTTTCAAATCAGATAGCTGTATTGATGTACATTAGAAATATATCGAAAGCCACTTGTGGGCCCTCCCTGGTAATGTATTGGGTTAAAATGCAGCACTGTAAGCTACCTGTAGCTGCTTCAGTGTGAGTTCGATCCCCAGCCTGGCAGGTGATCCACGTGGCACAGCAGATCTCTTCTGTATTACCCGCTGCTCCCCTCAGCAGTGTACTTCATCGATCTGCCTACTCTGCTCCCCATTCTGTCTCTGGTGAATCCTCTCAACACCCTGCACCTCTGGCCTGTACCCCAGTTCTGTATGCATAAAAAAATAGGCCCTCCCTGGTGGCGCAGCGGGTTAAAACACAGCACTAAGAAGCTAAAGCCACTTC
>NW_004567111.1:12371143-12373423 GCF_000260355.1 Condylura cristata
TTAATGCCAATTTCATTTTAGTCACTCAGTGTTCATCTGAAATCAATAAATAAATCTTAAAAAATAAAATAAAATATATGTTTTTTTTAAATGGTAAATTGTATTTAATGCCAATTTCACTTTAGTCACTCAGTGTTCATCTGAAATCATCATATGTAAAAATCTCCATCAATAGATACATAAATACATACATATAAATATAGATAGATGATAGATATATTAGGCAGATGATAGATGATAGATGAGATAGATATATTATCATAGATAGAAGATAGATAGATAGATAGATAGATAGATAGATAGATAGATAGATAGATAGATAGATAGATAGATAGGTACGTAGTTAGATTGATAGGTAGGTAGGTATATAGATGTAACTGGACTCTGCTGAAATCTGAAATGGCCTTGAGGCTATTGAAGTTGGAATGCACAATAAAAAATGTTATTAAAATCAGAGAAAAATGTGACTTCTACTGTGCAGAGGTGAAATTTTGACAATGCTGTTGTCTACAGTTCTATGGAAAACAAGGAATTTGTATAATGAAGTTGACATTATGACTAAATGTTTACAGATATTTTATATATATATTAGTACCTTCAGCCTAGAAGGTGTTAATTGGATTTTCCTGACTGTCTCAAGTAATATATGAAAAATGAAACACAGAATAAGAAAGAAATTTGTTAATTTTTTAATAATTTAGAAATAGGTGACTAGTGTCTTTCCAGTCAACAAAGTTTTTTGGAAACAAAGTTTAATTTTTGTTTGATTTATTTATTTATGCATACAGAACTGGGGCACGGGCCAGAGGTACAGGGGTGGTGAGAGGATTCACCAGAGATAGAGTGGGGAGCAGAACAGGCTGACTGACAAAGTACAGCAGTGGGCAGGTCAAGAGAGGTCTGCCACACCATGTGGGTCACTCCCCAGGCAAAGATCGAACTCATACTGAAGTGGCTTTAGCTTCTTAGTGCTGTGCTTTAACCCACTTGTCATCAGGGAGGGCCCTCATTTTTTCACTTTAAGATAAAAATGAAATGTAAGGAACTGCCAGTAAAAATAAATAAATACAAAATATAATGAACAGCCTCAGTTTGAAGATATCATGTGACTTGTGTTAAAAAAAATCACATAAAATTGATGTTTTGTCTTAGACCATGTCAAGAAAAAAATCATTAAATAGTATGACATACCTCCTCAAACTTCTTATTAAATATAAAGTTTTTGGGAATCCTAAAGGGTTCCCTCAAATAAATCTAACTTTAGTCTTAGTTGTAGAAGGGCAGAACAGAGATAATATAGGTTTAGCTTAGATCTAATTTAGCAGATAATAATTTTGTAAATACTGAACTCAGGTAGTATTCAAATATATTATATCTGCTAAAACAAGAGGTAATCCAATCTTGGAACCTGTCTACACATAGTTAACAACGCTGTTTCATGCACTTAAAGATTTGCTACAGAGATAGATCTCATGTTGAGGCCTTTATAAGTCTTTACCCTACCTCCTGATTCAGTAACTGTGGATCAGTTCTTCCTAACATAGAGAATCATCTACTGTAAATGTGAAAGTTCTGTACCCTTAGGGTACTTGGGTAAACAGCAATTTAGAAAACTGCAAAACGGGAACAGAAAAAATGTAACACATAAAATCTTGAAACCTCAAGGGAATATTTCAGCACAGAGAGAGTACAATCTCTAGAATCTAACCACAGAAACAAGGAAGAACTTTTGTTACTATCAGATAAAAAGTTCAAAATCACCATGACAAAGAAAAACAAATAAATTAAAGAAGACACAAAAATGTTGGTCAAACATATACAAGAAAATTCTGAGAAACAAACAAACAAAAATGTCCTGGGAAATAAAACTAATGAGTAGAATATAGACATTGAAGCTTTAAGTAATAAAATAACGGAGAGGTAGAATTTTACATTGTGGAAGTAAAATAGAAGTAGAGGATTAAATCAGACAACAATGATAGAAATCAACCCCCCCCAAAAAAAGGCAGAAATAGCTTCTAATATGTGCAACATTTCACTGAATGGCTATTAGTCTAATGAAAAAAATCAAAGGAGAAATTAAAATGTACCTTGAGACAAATCAAATGTGAACAAAATTAATAGAACCTCTGATTCACAACAAAAGCAATACTAAGCGGGTTTTATATAGCAATACAGGCCACATCAAAAAAACAAGGGGGTCCTCAGCCCTCCCTGGTGGTGCAGCAGGTTAATGCACAGCAGGTTAATGCACAGCACTGAAAAGCTAAAGCCACTTCC
>NW_004567111.1:12373563-12402683 GCF_000260355.1 Condylura cristata
CTGTCTCTGGTGAAGCTTCTCACCACCCCTGAGCCTCTGGCCTGTACCCCAGTTCTGTATGTACAAATAAATAAATCTTAAAAAAAAAAAAAAAAAGAAACAAGGGGGTCCAAAATGATCATATCTCTCACCTTAAGTGAAGAAATAAATAAAACCAAAACCAGTAGAAGGAAAGAAATAGCAAGGCCTAGAGCAGAAATAAATGAAATGGGAATCAAAAGATCATCTATCAGATTAATAGTAACAAAAGTTGGTTTTTTGAAATAACAAAAAATATAGACAAACTTCTACTTAAGATCCTGAAGTGAGAAAAGGGAGAACTCAAAATAAAATAGAACAAGGAAAGAAAGAGAAGTTATACGGCTATCTCAGAAATTCAGAGCCCCGTGAGAAATCAATGTGAACTTTTGCATGCTAATAAATTGAATAAACTAGAAGCAATGGGCAAATTCTTAGAAATACAGAGACATCAGTAAGTGAATCAGGAAGAAAAACAAAACTTGAAAAGACCAATAAAAGCAAGGAAATTTAAATGCTAATCAAAAGTCTACTCAGTGACCCCCTGGTGGTGCAATGGGTTAAGCACAGCACTATGAAGCTGTCCACAGCCACTGCAGCACAAGTTTAATCCCTGGCTAGGATGCTGACCCACATGGTGCAGCATACCTCTCCTTTTTGACCCACTGCTCTGCTCAGCAGCGTATTTCAGTCGATGTTTCTTTTTTGTTCCCTGCCTTGTCTCTGGTGAGTCCTCTCACCCCACACACCTTTGGCCTGTACCCCAATTCTTAAATGCATGAATAAATATGCCTTTATTTAAAAGTCTACCCAAAAACAAATGCCCAGAATCAGATGTTTTCACTCCACTAGATTTTGACCAAATCTTCAAAGATGAAATAAAATTTATCTTTCTCAAAATCTTCCAAACCATTGAGAAAGGGAATACTTCTGAACATATTGTGTGTGGCCAACATCACCCTGACAAAACCAGACAAATGCACCACACACAACACACATACATACACACACACACACACACAACAAACAAAATACCAACCCCCTTGATGAACATAGAAGTGAAAGGTACTTGATAAACTAGCAAACACAATTCAATAGTGTATTAGAGGGTAATACAAGACCAAATGGAATGTATTCCAGGAACATAAGGATAATTCAACATCCAGATGCAATAATTTTATCTACCATATAAGCAAAGGAAAGATGAAATGCATATAATCAAATCAACACAAACTGAGAAAGTGTTTGATAAGATTCAACACACATTTATGATGTAAGCCCTCAAAAAATGGGGATAGATGAGACATACCTCAATAAAATAAAGGCCATATGCAACAAACCCACAAGTAATAACATTCTCAATGGTGAAAGCTTCATTCAGGAAGATCTGGTATAAGACAAGGATGTTCATGTTCACCAATAATATTCAAGAAAATATTGAGCACTCAGTGCTATGAAAATGACCCAAAATGAAAGAAACAAGTATCGGTGAGAAGGAGGAAAAGGATTCCTCACAGTCTGTTGGTGAGAATTTACACTGATACAGACCCTATGAAAAACAGTACACAGATTTCTGAAGTACTTAAAATACACCTAATTTATGACCCCAAAATTCCCATTCTAGGCACCTTTCACAAAGATAACAAAAAACTGAAAGAACAATGTAAATATTCCTTTGTTTAGACCAGCACTTTTATAACAGCCAAGTATGAAAAACACGGAGGTCCCCAAAGATCAATGAGCAGATTGAGATATATCATATATACAAAACGGAATACTACTTAGCTACATATATAAAGTATGGCTATGTCTTTTTTATAGTATACATACATAATGTTTATTTTATGTATATTTAATATTTATGATATAGGAGTATATTATGTTTATATATATCTTTATATACCTACATAAAGATAAAGTTAACTTTTACAACAATATGCATGAAACTAAGGGATATTCTAAGCAAAAGAAGGCAGAAGGATTAAATGAGAGAATGTGGTTATTTATGTGGGATGCAGAAAAATAAAAAGGTAAAAACAAACCAATGAAAGATGTTAGAAACCTACTATAGTGTTGAGGCGACCAAACTGGGGTGAAGCAGAGGCTTCAACAAATCATAGAGGGGATAAGGCTTATGTGAGGAGCTTCAGTGCTTTGGATTTTGATGCGGTGCGGTAACATAAACTTGCAGTGTGAGATTCTATGCCTTTGAAACAGACAAGGCTGTACACCAATGTACATCAATTTAAACAAATACAAAACTGTTATAACTTTTTATGGATGCAAGCACTTTCAGTAGTTATAAAAATATATCTACGAATCATTATGAAAAAGATCAGTTAGGCCCTCCCTGGTGGCACAACGGATTAGGACACAACACTGCCAAGCTCGAGGCAGCTGCTTCAGTTCGAGTTGGATGCCCAGCCTGGAGTGACCACATGGCACAGCAGACCTCTTCTCTCTTACCCGCTGCTCCCCTGAGCAGTATACTTCATCGACATGCCTACTCTGCTCCCCACTCTGTCTCCAGTGAATCATCTTACCGCTCCTGCACCTATGGCCTGTACCCCAATTCTGTATGCACAATACAGAATAAACAAAGAAATAAAGAAATAATTCTTTTAAAATATTAATATTTTAATGAAAGGAATGTGTAGAATTAAAATGTGTAATCATTAATCATATGGCATCTGTAGTATCTAATTATTAATAGATAATACTAAGCAAATATGACACTATTACGATTGGATGATATATTAAACATACAGATGAATAAGATTCTCTTAGAATAGATATTTAGATAATATTTATTGAATTATGACTTTTGATATCTGCAACATTTAACCATTAAAGTTTGACTGATGCATCTAAACTCTGTCAAGCTACCTCTTTAAGAAACATGGCATTTGAATCCTTACAGTCAACAAGGATTTTATTTGATACAAGTCTCACCGATTTTTTTCTTCAGATATTTTGAGGGCAAGCCTTTATTTATGCTATCTGTGCTCAAAAGTGTTTTATCTGAATGAAATTGAATCCCTTTGGAGAATCCCAAAGGATATATTTAAAAGCTCACAGATATAATGGAAATACCATTTTGGTTACTAAGTAGTATATAACACATTTATGATTGTCATCATGTCCAAAAGATTGCCTTTGAAATTCAGGCAGAACACTGAACGGAAACCACACACCAAAGTCCTGGTGCATTATTCCCAGTTGTGCTAAATGCCAAAGGAGATCAATGAATTTTGTGATCTGAATGACCTCTCTGCAGTTTCTGTTTTCCGGCAATTTGTTGTGTCTTTCACTATTATTTATTCTCTGTAGGTGGTAGACACGCTCTGATGTACATCTGAATAAGGTTTCAGTGCTCTATAATTACTTTGACTATAACTGGCACTACCACTGACCACTACTTTTTGGTTTAAAACAAACCCCATTGCTAAAATTCAAAATTAAAATAGAGTTGCTTCCTATAATGTATTTTTTTTTGCACATCAGTCTTAGGTCATGAACTGATAACTTAGTTTTGATAAGCTCACCTAAACCTTGGAAAGGACTTTGTTTTGGGAGCCACAAAAATAAGAATTTGAGAATTAACTCAATAGATGTTTACTGAGTTTCTATATTAAGTGAGTTTGCGAAGTGCTCTCCTTGAGAAGCTTACAGTGCTAAGGGACAATAAGAAGTCGTATCAGAGACAGGCAAAGGATGCTTTCAGGCTTAGTGTCCGGAATCATGGGGGAAAGACACAAACATTGTTTCAGTGGCTATTTGAAGGATGTATGTTTTTTAATTGAGTTGACGCTGAAGGAGGAATTATCTACAGAAGTTTGCCTTCGTTTCATTCCCAATGATGAATTATCTTAACACATAGCTAAAAGCCAGCTCTGATGACTACACATGTCTCATTCCCTTGCCTAAAAATAACATTTTCTTCTTCTTTCACATAATCATTATTTTGCATTAGCAAGGATAGTCTCCATCAGGATATAATTATGCTGATTTTAGTATCATCTTAAAAACAAAACCACAATAAGCCAATCTCTTTCCCATGGATGCCTATTTCTTTGCTCCATTTTTTGTTAAATTATCTTCAAACACTCTGCCAACTTATACTGCCATAGTAACTACATCGGATGCCAACCTTAGTCCTTGATTATGCCATAAAAGGAGTTGGCTATTTCTGAAACAAACCTTTTATAAGATATGGTTCAAAATTTGACATCCAGCAGTGCTATATATCAGCTCTGACCCAGTTTCTTTACAGCCCATATGTCTGTCATGAAATCTAAGTTCACATACACAGACACCTATTGGACATCTACATTTGGGTGCTCTACAGACTGGGTCGGGAAGAGCACACGGGACTATGGTGATGGCACATGGGTGAAGTGGTGGTGGGAAGTCCACAGGGATTACCAACGAGATGGAAAATTGTACAAAATGATGTAAAAAATATACATATGTACAACATGTATCCCTCCTTTTTATAGTCTACCTTTCTAAATCTATCTTTGTTCTCATGTTCTCTAACACACTAAATGATAAGAGACACAACAGGAATACTGCAACCGTCACTGCCTCTACCGTCCATATTAATTCATCTGATCATACAAAATAGTTATTGCCTACTTGCTCTTTTGTAGACAACGCTCTAGTTACCACTGTAGTAGTGAATAAAATGGAGATCTCTGCCCTTACTAAGTGCATATTTTAGTGATGAGTTGAATAATAAACAAATGAAAATGTCAGGGGAAGTCCATGTATCTTCTCAGAGGCAATCCTCTGTTCTTCCACAACTAGAAAAGTCTGCTATTTCTATAATGTTGGCTAACATTCCACTGTTTTCTACAGACTTTAGTCCATAAAAATGAGAGATTTTAAATGGCCTTCTTGAGATGTATTCATTAGGCTTCCACTGAGACAGAAACATTCCTTTCTTCCTCAGTGAGAGGGGTTAGCAATCATCACAAGAGTCTTCTAAATATATTTCTTCTATCAATTCAACCCATTTCTGAGTCTTGGATGGATTTGGTTAGTATTCTCACTACTAGTATCTTATTGTATATATAAATCACAAATATTTTCTCTAATTGTATGGGTGTCTTATCATATTTTATTAGTCATTTTGATATATACAAGTTTTCTATAACATTTTTCACTTATAAGATGAATGATTTTTTTCAGAAATATATAACATGACAAAAATTTTATTAATTTTAATGTATTTTTTCATAAAACTGTAACCATCCTTGCCTTCACAGGTAGATAATCATGTTTATTTAATATTTTTAAATTAAACATGTAGAATAACAAATTAATAATTTGATAAGTGTATCTTTCTCATATTCATGAAGTATATAAAGGAGTATTTTTATTTAAAAAAGCATATATTTAAAATAGAAATAAAAATATTTAATATAAGGTGAGATCAGTAAAAATCATTCTAATGATTTCAGGACAGTTTTATAACTAAGAACAAAGGAACTTCCTTGTAGATTCTGCTTAGTTCTGAGGCATGACCTATTCAAACATACACTCCACACATTAATGGTTCTGAGTAGCAGCTCTGGTAAGAGACTTGTTATTGTATTTCATAGAATTACTCACAGTAGAAAAAGTTTATTTTCCCTATTGTTATTTCTATGTCATCTCCTTATACTTAAGATTAGGTTTTCTCAGATGTACTATAACTGTGGCAGACCCTCCCTGGTGGCCCAATGGGTTACAGCACAGCACTGCAAAGTTAGCTGCAGCCGCTTCAGCATTAGCTCAGTTTCTGGCCAGAAAGGTGACCCACATGGTGCAGCAGACCTCTCCTGTCTCAGCTTCTCTGCTCCCCTCAGCAGTGTACTTCGACAATCTGCCTGTTCTGCTCCCCACTCTGTCTCTGGTGAATACTCTCACTGCCCCCACACCTCTGTTCTGAACACCAGTTCTGTATGCATAAATAAATAAATCTGAAAAAAAAATTGTGAATTTGGGATCTGTGTGACCTATTTGACTGACCTATAAGGTTGATTCTGCAGAGCTGAATAAAAAGGTGGAGTTTTCATTTCCTCTCCTGGCTTATCCCAGGCATATCCACAGGGCTATCTGTTGTACAATTTGAGGAGTTCCTAAATATCTCCAAAGACGGTTGTACATCCTGCTTTTAGGTAATATATTCTTCAACTTCACTCCAGGGTGAAATAGTTTATGAACTCTCCAACAAGACTAAGTTGCTGGGAGCAAGTATAGTTTGAAGAGCAGACTAGAGAAATCGGTATCAGACATTGAATATTCCCTTAGGAGGACATGTCAGAACAATCATAAAATAGGGAGCCCTGAGAAATGAAAGGATAACTGAGAACGAAAGTAGAGCGAAGGAAAAAGTAGGACAGACTAAAAAGAAAATTTAGAAATATACAATGAGTATACTGTAACTTTAAGATTTACATTTTATTACCAAATTCCCACTTTAATTACTTCATTGTATTGTGAATACATAGTTTAGTAAAAGTAAATTTTCTCCTAAGACCTATGATTAAAAATGTAAAGCTGTCATAAAATGTTGAAAATAGATAATAAAAATTTGTTATTTATATTTTCCACACATATTATTTTCTCACACATACAATATCATTAATCTGTTATATGCTATTGTGTTCCATTGCTCTATGAGAGTCCTATAGCAGCCAATGTCAAGTGATTAATTCAGCAGCATGTTCTAATAAGTATCACACGTACTACTATCAATTTTAATCTATACATTTTCTACTTCACTTGTATGAATGATACAAAATGTTTTTTTTTTTTTCAAAATGCTTATCCCTGAGTCCATCCAGGTGATACAACAGGTTGAAGCACAGAACTATGGAAGCTAAGCAGCAACCGCTGCAGTGCAAGTTCCATCCCCAGCCAGGGAGATGGCCCCGTGGTCCAGCAGACCTCCCCTGTCACGCCCACTGCTCCCCTCAGCAGTGTATTTTGCCAGTCTGCCTTTTCTGCTCCCCATTCTGTCTCTGGTGAATCCTCTAACCCCCCACACCTTTGGCCTGTACCCCAGTTCTGTATGCATAAATAAATATTTTTAAAATGCTGATTATTTTATTGACAGATAAAAGACTGAGTGCTTAATGTGGGCTGTGTAGTAGATGGACAAAACTAAGTATACTTACTGGTTTCTAATATCTCCAATGAATTGAATCTAATTTAGAAGGAAATATTCTAAATAATTTTACTTTTGACAGCGTGGCTCCCTAGTTAAGACAGTCATAGACAGCGTCCATTTCATATTTTCTGTTTTAAATGATCGTGTTACACTACAATCAACTGCCCCACAGTCAGTGCGAGGCACGCCACTGCTCATTCTGCAGTCATGTTGTATCCGTGGAAATGTTTTCAGAAGCATATACACTCAAGTCTCAACTGAGTTTTTAAAATATGGTGTTTTTCACAACAGAATACTACCCAGTTATAAAAATGATGGAATCCTGCCGTTTTCAACAATCTTGAGGTAAGATGAATGACACCCGTCTGCCATATATGGTCAATAATTTTTCTTTACCTATGTGCTCTCCCTGTTCACCATTTTCCTTACCCCCTATAAAAATACACCATTCCTGCTTCTCTACATGTGTCTATTTTGGGGATGTTTCCTGTATTCTGAGGCACAGACAATGACCCACCAACAGGTCACTATTCCTTCCCCAGGGTTTGCCTTGTTTCAACATGACCCTTATACATAAGATAAATAATAGTTGGTTTTTTTTTTTTTTTTTGCGAAATATGTAAGTGCTGGTAGTTAGTGAACCTAAATAGTTGTGGTTTTTTTTTATGCAAAATATGTAAGTGCTGGTAGTGAACCACACATCTGAAATTTGAACCCATGTTCTATTCCCATTGTCTATGTTCCTATAAGACAACGTCATAAACAGAAATTATCAGAGCTTGAGGCCATGGGAGGAAAGGATTATGTTCACTAAAATTGCATTGTCTTAATTAAAAACTGTCTAGTTAGAAAGAATAGGTGTGGACAGTCACAGAGCCCATCACTCACCGCCTAAAAATTAAGCCATGTTTAACTTCAAATGTATTTTTATTTTTTTTAGTAAAAAAGCTGATGATAAAAAAAAGGCTGAGATAACTAAGTGTTGGCAGTGAGCTACTCCAAATCAGAGAAGAGAGAGATGATTTTTCTTAGCCCAGGTAGCACAATGGGAGAAATTAATCAATTTTTGTCATTTGAAGCCAGAGAAGAGAGGCCCCACTTTGAATGACAGGAGGTATATCTGACCCAGTCCCAAGGTTTCCCAGCCAAAACTGTGAGTTGTGACAGCCAGATAACATTTCCAAGAATCTTCACCAAGTACTGGCGGCAATAAGCCAAAAGCTAGGGTTCACAGAAGAAGATCAAAGAAACCTTCCCTTGGGCATTGTGTCTTTGTAGAGTGTGAGAGAAAATTTTATTGAGTCAGGAAAGAAAAATACACAAGAGAACTTGAAACTAAGGAAGGGATGAATATCATCCATGCATGGACATACGGCTTTATGCATTTGTCTATCTCCTGCCTTAATGGTATTTATAATTGAATACCAATTATATATACTTAATGGTATTAATGATTGAGTACCAATTGTATTTTATATACCAGATCTTGTGCTGCATGTTTTAAACATATTACATTATAACCTAACAAGTTATCTCTAAAACTTCAGTGCAGAAACTGAGTACCTAAGAGTACTTATGTAAAATGCCCCAAATAAGAATTAGAAGGCAATGAAATCATTATTTGAGGTTAGGACAATTCATAACATCTGTTATGTCTAAAACATAAGATATGTGTCTTCCACAATATTTGCTATTCTTATTGATAAGAACAAATTAATAACATGTATGTGATATATATGTTATATATCCATATATATGATGTAAATTGATAAACTATATTCTTACACATTCACAGACATTTTATGTTTGTTTATGCATACAAGAACTGGGGTACAGGTCAGAGGTTAAGGAGATGAGAGGATACACCTGAGACAGAATGGGGAGCAGAACATGCAGACTGACTGAAATACACTGCTGAGGGGAACAACGGGCAAGACAGTATATGCTTTTCAATTTACATTGATAGAAAAAGTGATTAAAATATTAGAACACATGCTGGCAATAAAAAAATGCCATCATAACATTTAATAGAGAAAACATATCTCAACTTGTTTTTTTTGTTGTTGTTGTTGTTGTTTGTTTGCCTGCTTGCTTTTCTTCCAATAGTAAAAGATATGTTGCCTTTGGTAGTGAATGATTTTAAGATCAGTTGATGGCCTAATCAATTCTACTCAGTAGGAATTCAAACTGAAACTAAATAGGTAGAACTAAAAGTTAAGTTGATACAGCAAGAACCTGAAAAGTATCACTAAAAGCTGCTATTTCAGCCAGCTACTATCTGGACATAAATGGTCTAAGTTGTTGCGTTCGTAAAGCTTTCAACTTAAGCAAGTACCATCAACTATCACTGCTCAATAGTAGATGTAGCTAACTCTTTTGCACTGAAGAATTTAAGAAAAATAAAGCAACTGATAAAAGATACCACTTGAAGGGAAAACAAATGTTTGAGTTTTCAAAATGCAAAGGTCTAAAATGTAGAAAATATGCATTCCAATGAATTTGGAATATGTGTTGATCTGCTTTCTTAATTTCAAAGGAAAAAAAAAAAACCCAGATACTATTTACAGGAGAAAAATGGAGTAGTATAAAAATTGTGCATAGATGCTCACAGTTGAGAAGAGTTCCTTGTCCTCCCCCTTCATCTCGAAGGTTGACATAACGAGGCACAAAGCTAAAGGTGAGAAACTACCAATCAAGCAGTAATCTGATGGCCTCAATATGAGAGGAAAAGATTTGGAAAACCTCCCTTACCTCCTTTGTCAACAGAGAAATAAAGATGAAACTGGATACTACACAGGATAGTAAAGATAAAATTTCAAAAAGTTTGTGAAGAGTAAGAATAATCACCTTCCAGTAAATAAAAATAGCTGTTATCAGAATTTTATTGTAAAATTGTGTAAGATAATGAAATGGGGTTAAAAAAGTAATAATATATGACCCTTATAAAAGTAGAAATAGAAATATGCATAGTAAGACATTTGAATCTTCAGACTGCAGGGTAACTATCTCATCATGACATGGAAAATAAACAGCATTTTAAATTTAAGGAAACAGCGGCTTCCCTGGTGGCCCAAGTCTTAGCACTGCGGAGCTATCAGCAGTCACTGAAGCACGAGTTTGATCCCCAGCCATGGAGATGATCCACCTGGTGCTGCAGATCTTTCCTGTCTCACCTGTTGCTCTCTTGTGAATTTCAGTATCTCAGCCTGTTCTGCTCCCCACTCTGTCTCAAGTGAATCTTCACACCCACCCCAACCCTGGCACCTCTGGACTACACCCTAGCTTTTGCATGTATGCATAAATAAATCTTTTTAAAAAACTGAACAAATATTTTATAGAAAAATACACTACATATAATTACAATAGAAAATTAATAATATCAGAAAGATGTAACCACCAGTTGGTGATATGCAGAAATTTATTCAAGAAATACAGAAACTTACTCAAACTTTGGAAGAATACTAATAAAGGATCAGAAAAAAAAGATAAGAATATAACTGTAATATCAAGTAAAAATTATTAGTAGTACAATAATTTAAGTACATTTTATTTGATAAATTTTGTCAAATATTAAAATAATTTTAAATTTTCTTAAAATACTGTGAGGTTAATAGTGCTTTTAAGCTACATGTTCATGAATGATTGCTACTTATTACTACAATGAGGATTTCAGCATCAATCTTATTTATATATTTCTTCCATTTTTTAGGCATGGGTTGGCAAAATAAGTTCATATAAATAGACAGTAATTAATTAATAAAGAAGTGGTAAAGAAACAGAAGATGTTTCTTTATAGAAAGGTTTTTCAGTACTGTGAACTTAATAGTTACATCACAAAAATACATACAAATATTAAAAATTGTTTTGAATGATCTACATCTTGCAACTCTATTAGGTTGCCCTTCTATTGTGTTAAAAGTAAATAATAGGAAACCAGAACAAGAAAATGTATTGCCTCATTACTAATATCATTCAATTTCATAATACCAACCTTATGGGTTCGAATTATATCAAGGAGCCACTGCCCCTTGTCCTCGGGGGCAGTGTGACCATATAGTTTATCAACTAAATTGTGAATAAACATAGACTGCATTAATAAACAAACAACCCTAGTTTAGAATAACAGCAACTAACTAGCTGCCACCTTAATAATAAAAAACGTTTCAGTCATTCAACTTTGTAACAATTATAAATAAAACTGTTTTTATTTTCCCTGAAAAAAATACCTGCATTTGGTTGGGATTTCTTTTTAAACAAGTACATCTCTTTTTTACTTCAACTAAGTGATGCTTGTAGCATTTTAATCATGTAGTAAATTCTATCATTTACTATATATTTTCTGAGCTGTCCTACATGCAAATACATGTTTTAATGCTGTGCAAACCCTGTGTTGGCTATTCTAACATATTTAACTCTGTGTGTGTGTGTGTGTATGTGTGTGTCTGTGTGGTGTCTTTGTGTCTAATCCACGGAAGACAGCAGGCAGTCCTCTTAGTTCTCTATCAAGTGGAGAGGGAGTGAAGAGAAGCCACACACTTGTTTTCTTAGATACATTTTTAAACAGATTCATTTTATTCTTAGAAAACTACCTATTTAAAAAGTGAGGTCTAAATCCTCTCAGACATATATAGCATTTCTGAGGACACATCCCTGTGGTGTAAGTGCATGAGAAAGAAAGGAACCTGTTGGGGCCGAACTGCAAAGGACCTTTGACAAGATGCTAATGCATTTGGAAATTTTTGTTGCAATAATGAGAAATTATGTTCTCAGGCAAGCAAGGTCCCTGACTCCAGCTCTCTGTAGTGAAAGCCAGGGGAACATGTATTATTCAAGTGTCTGCAAGGATTGTGCTGGTCAGAGACAATGTCCCAAATTAATGGAATAAGTTAATGCTCCAGTCCATCTTTAAGTCACAGAGAAAAGTTTTTACCAGGAGCTCATATGGTCCGAAATTTAAGTGATAAAATTTCCCAGTTTGTCCAATTCCCTCACAAATTGTTACCCAAATCATGAAGAAGTTGTGAGTAGGGCCAGGGCTATGGACCATAGAGAAATAAACCTATCAGGAGATGGAACTCCCTATTGTAAATCTCTTTTTTTTTCTGATTTTTTAAGTCTTATTTGAAGAAATCGCCTCCTATCTCTAATAGTTCGTGAGAAGATTCCTTGTTATCCCCATGCCAGACCTCAGAAGTCTAGGGATTTATGTTACTTAGATTCAAACATATATTTTACCCTCTTCTGACCTATAGATAACATTTTTAACCTTTATAATTAATAAATGTGGCATTCAAGTTTAGATAGCTGGGGATCAAAGATAGTATAGAAGTCAAATTTGTATCCCCAATTAAAGAACATATTTAGAGCTTGGTTGGTATCCCTAATTCAATTCTAAAAAACAACGGTATCATTTACATACTTGGTATCGCCTTTTGTAACTTCAAGTCAGCAGCTATAACTTATTTTTGGCCTCTAGCTTCTTACTGTCTCCAAATTGCTGCTTTTAATTTTCTGTGTGCTGGGAAATCAAATAAGCAAGATAAGCAAGCACTTTTTTTTTTTTTAAGCGTGTAGGACCTGAGGTTTGTAGTTCACAATCGATGTCACATTTGTCTTTTGAGGCCACTAAGAGACAGGCACTTGTTCATTTTCAACTCCACAACTCTGTGATCTGATTAGTTTAGTTTATCAAATTCATAATAAGCACCAGCTAAATGGTAGGTACGAAGCCTGAGATGGATTTATAAATATTAGTAAGACAGTATTTATCCTCAAGGTTCTAGGAGTTCAGCAGGATAGGAAAGATAATGACAATAAGCCACAATTGCTACCAAAAAAAGCTCATGCATGGGTGGACTGAGTGAACACCTTGGCACCAAAGCCATTCCAGAGTGTGGGAGGATCTGTTTGCAGCAGAGGAAGTAAGAGAATGAATTGTGATAGAGATAGTGTTTGAAAGGCATTTCAAGCAGAAGGGAAAACATCATTAAAGGCACAGAGGAAAGCAAACAGACCAGAGCATGAGGGGTATAATAAACAGCACAGAGAATGTAAAATGTGTATCAGGAGAGTGACAGGTAAGGAAGTGATCACTGTTTTGTTTGAGTTGTGGCCCCAGTTAGAATGTTTAATATCTACATACACAGCAGAAAAGAACTACCAGTAGATATCACTGTATGACTCAAACCCTTTTATAAGAAAAAGTTTGTAGGCTACAACCATTATTATTTCCAGTTGGTTCTGTTTTGCATCTGGTATCTGTTCATTAAAAAATTAAAAAAAAAGCTTTTATAGTAGTTGGAGAAATTATATTATAAAATATTATAAAATAATAACATGCACTTCTTTAATTCTTGCAATTATTTTTTTTAATTTGTGGAAAATTAGATATATCACAGAGTGTATATAATCTTTAGCCTGTCACATCTTAGCCAAAACCTATTATCTAATTATTTCTTGAGAAAAAATGTAGGTTGGTCCTCCCTGGTGGCATACTGGGTTAAAGCACAGTACTATGAAGCTATGGGAAGCCACTGCAGCATGAGTTCGATTCCCAGCCAAGGAGCAGACACACCTGGCTGGCAGACCTCTCCTGACCCACCCGCTGCTCCCCTCAGCAGTGTACTTCAGTTTGTCTCCTCCCTGTCCTGCTTCCCACTGTCTCTGGTGAATCCTCTCAGTCCCCTGCAACTCTGGGCTGTCCCCCAGTTCTTGTACGCAAAAATAAATAAAAAAAAAAATTAGGCAAGAAATCAGATTTAATTCATTCAAACAATAATTTGCTCATTCCTTTCTATATGTATAGAGCTGTTTTAATATAATTGTGAGGGGTTACTTGCTCGTTTGTCTCTATGTTCATAATTGTACAGTGTGAGAGGCAAAGTAGCCAGTCACAAAATATACAAAAGATATTATAAGCCTTCTGGATATCTTTGGTGAACTGTCTGTTCATATTCACTGCCAATTTGTTAACTAGGTTATATAGTTAGATGGCAAAAGGGACTGACTTCACAAAATGTAATGAAGTTAAAAATCTTAAAATATAAAAAAAAATCTTCAATCCCTGGGTAGTTGCAAAAGTTTTTATGTGAGAGAATGTGTAATAAAACACTGCAGACAGGCCCTCCCTGGTGGCGCAGTGGGTTAAAGCACAGCACTAAGAAGCTTAAGCCACTTCTGCATGAGTTCGATCCCCGCCTGCCCCGGAGGTGACCACATGGTGTGGCAGACCTCTCCTGACCTGCCCACTGCTCCCCTCAGCAGTGTACTTTGTCGATCTGCCTGTTCTGCTCTCCACTCTATCTCTGGTGAAGCCTCTCACCGTCCCTGAGTCTGGCCTGTACCCCAGTTCTGTAAGCACAAGTAAATAAATCTTAAAAAAAAAAAAAAAAAAATGCAGACAGGGATTTGAAGAAGTTACAGTGTGGGCTTTGAAGATGGAGAAAGGTACCTTGAGAGGAAGAACAGTTTAGGTGCAGGAAGAGCAATGTCCTCCTGAAGACTCAGGAGGTAGCAGACTTCGGCTCAAGAGCCCAGCACATGTGAAGCTTCCTAAGCACCTGTGCCTTTGCTCCCTCATCTGTAAAATGAAGATTCTCTCAAAACTTTTCAGTATAATTTTGGTAAATAAAGTGAATTAGTCCTTATAAAATAGAGTCCTGTCATATTCATTATTATTATAAGCTCTATCAGTCTGTGAATGCACTTTAATATTTAAGATTTTCAAAGAGTGAACAATAAATCTATAAATTACCATATGATTTAGTATAAACTGGGTTATCTTTAGAGATAAATTAAAAGAATTCAAGGTAAATCATTACCAAATCAACCTTCTCTTTTTTATTCCTCAATTACCTCCTAAAATAGCTCCCAAAGGCAGAGCTCTCATGTTTTTGATTATGAAATAGTATTAAAGAATGTATGGGGACTCAATTAATTTTGTCACCCTTCCTCCAATCGCTTTTCTTTTAAGTAATCAGCCAAAAGAAGCCACTTTCCTCTATATCCCTCTAGAACAGCCAGCCTTACCCATATACAACTAAATCCAAGATCCAAGTACTCACCTTGCTAACAAGACTTTCTTCTCAGAATTGTGTTTCACATATGTCCTTTTACAGAGTCAGTAAATCCACCTTGCTTTACTCATAAAGAGAGAATTCTTGTACCTCAAAATGGGTTGTTCTGTTCATGCAACAATTAACCAATAATACCTCATATGTCCGCCTTTAAATAGATATATTTTGTATAGGAAAAGTTCAGGAACTGCCATAGACTTTTATGAAAATGAGTTTCAAGAAAAGATAAGGCTTTTGAGCATGAATGAAGTTGAAACATGACAAATGAGGAAAGACCCTATATTCTCACAAGAAGCAATGCAGTATTTTCAACAACACATCAAGATTTGCAGGTGTTTTCCAAAATATACCCTAAAACAGAAACTGAAAAAAAATCCAAGATGGGCTTTTGAAGTGTGAGATTCTGTAGCTCAAACTACCTGTCAGAACTTTCAGACAGAGGGGATAAAAAATTCTATCGATGGCTATAGTACTTGGTGCCAAGATTCCTCCAGAGAGGATTTCAGCCCACACACGCAAAGATTTTGAAAGCAAATACATACCTTGGGAGTATTTGTAAACACCTCTGATGTTTTACTATGAAGAATGTTGTGCTGACAACTGAAATCTGTTAATCGGTTACTTGAATTTTTAGGATCATGAGGCTTTATTTTGTGTGGGAAAAAATTGAAGGGAATGCATTTTCTATTTGAGGTGAAACGAAAAAAAGATATTGAATGACTTGTGTTAGGCTTTCTTCAGGTTGGTGAAAATAAATGAAAACAGGTGACAAGTTTTTTTTTTTAAGAAACATGCCATTATTATGAATATAGATTTATTCATGAGAGAAATGTGTTTCCTGTGTGCTACAAGGGTTGGTGGATAAACTTACTTTTTTTCAAAATAAATGCACACCTCAATTAACATATTAATGTGAGGCCCTCCCAGGTTGCTCAGCAGGTTAAGGCACACCACTAAGAAACTAAAGCCGTCAGCATGAGTTTGATCCCTGCCTGCCTTGGACCTCTCCTGACCTGACCGTTGCTGCTGCTGCTCCCCTCAGCAGTTTACCTCCTCGACCTGCCTGTTCTGCTCCCCACTCTATCTCTGGTGAATTCGCTCACCCTCCTGCACCTCTAGTCTGTACCCCAACTCTGTATGCACAAATAATAAATAAATCTTTTTAAAAAAATCATGTGATAAGGTTTATTTCAGAAACTTTATAATTTAAATAATTAGAAAAAATAATATGTTCAGGAAAACATAATTGCTAAGACTGAATTTTCACATTAAATTCAATATCCTTGGAATTAACTTTCCATTTTAAAATCTGTCATTTAGTCAAAGATTCCTTTCTTCTTCTTCTTTTTTTAATATTTATTTATTTGTGCATACAGAACTGGGGTACAGGCCAGAAGCTCAGGGGCAGTGAGAGGCTTCACCATAGACAGAGTGGGGAGCAGAACAGGCAGATCTACGAAGTACACTGCTGAGAGGAGCAGCGGGCGGGTCAGGAGAGATCTGCTGCGCCATGTGGGTCACCTCCAGGGTAAGCGGGAATCGAACTCTTGCAGAAGTGGCTTTAGATTCTCAGTGCTGCACTCTAACCTGCTGCACCACCAGGGAGGGCCTCCTTTCTTATTTTTTTGTAATGATAAAGGGATCTCATGATTATTTATTTTATTTGAACAGCTTCAGGTTTCAAATTAATAAATACACAATTTATGGGCTTATGCTCCAAAATTATGCAACCCTATTACAGATACAAAGTGAAGAAATATTAAATTTGTGAAAGCTAAAGTGTATCCTGTAGAGTATGTGGCAATATATGCTGGATTTTCAGTAGCTGATGTCATAGAATATATATTCATTAATTATGTAAAATAATGATATAAAATGATAAATATGTGCAATAAGTATAAAATCATTTTCAAACATAGTGAGTGTGTATGGGGCAGAACATTTTAAAATTACATTTTTCATAATTATTCTCATTTGTGTGACAAAATTTAGGAAATCAACTATGTGAGCAAGTAACTTTATTTACAATAATACATTTAAATACATACTACTAGAAAGAAATGTCAATATTAACTCATGCAAAGAAATTAATAACTACATAAAATTCTTTTAATGCTAAAAGATAATAAACATGAAAATTAAAATTAACATGGGAATACTTAATAATTCATCCATTTTAAAATATTTTCCAGATACTAATATTTTAAAAAATAACCAAATGCACTGGAGAATTTTGGTTTTCTAAGACTAACAGAATGCATTATATAATCAAACTACACCGGGTATGTTTCAATATGTGAAAATTCATAACAAATTTTAAAGAAAACATGGAAAGCAGTACTTGTTCACATTGTTTAATTTTTAGTAATAATATTTGGAACTATGTTGTATAATAGTCTACTCCAAATGTGAAGCATAATGCAATCAATTAATTGTGGTCAGGGACTCTGACTTTTAAAAACTCAAGAACAGAGCATTAATGACTTGATTTTTCAAAGCATTCAGCTTTGCCTCAGTGGAATAGCAATAAGTTTGATGGTGCTTAACAGGTAAGGGTTGGAATTATCTGGAAACCTCTTATTGCACACACGTGGTGACTGATGATGGAATTTCTAGTGAACTATGTGCTGAACTGTGACCTCTACATTTGATTTCTTCATTGGCAATAGTGTGTGCTTCCTAGCGGGTTGGCCATGGCAATGTTACAAAACAAGAGACTGGAGAGTCAATGACAAGCATTGCTGCAGTATGAACTCGCCTCACAAATCCCATCGCATTGCTTCAACCAAACTTGGGATGTTTCATCAATTGGGTAGACTGAAGGATTTATAGATAGGGAGGTAGTTTTAACTTTGTAAATGTAGATTTAGATTAGTCCATGGTGTCCAGTGGAAGCATGTAAAGGGTATGCAGTTAGAAGACCACACGAGGTAGGGGAGAACAGTTGAGCTCACCCATGGAAAATGCAACATGTTCCAGGGCTTTTGATTTTTAATATATATTTTTTTAATGCTAGACCTTGGAAATCGAAGAGCACTGTCAGCACATGCAATATAGACAGAGCAGACCGCCTACACAAAGCACTGGCAATATGCAATCATATTTTACGGATTTGAAGCTGGAGGCCATGTCTATGGCTTCTAATCACCTACTGGTGGCTGTGTAGAAATATCAGCACAGTCTAAAGAGAGTTCAACAATTCTGTAGTAACAGAATTTTAACAGATTAGCAGATAGTATCTTTTAGTCTCCAGAGGATCTGCCATAAAATCATATTTCATAAACATGCACATAAAATAGGACGAAAAATATCTGAGGCTTTGTTGCCTTGGAGTTACCGTTTTTCTACTCTTTCTAGTAGTCCCTTGAGCAGCTGAGCATGTAACTGTGTTAATGATCTGTTTAAGTAAAAGCTTGATATAATTGCTATGAAATTTGCCATTTGTTCTACCACCTCAGGGGAAAAGAGTTTTCTTAATATTTGCACTTCATCTTCTACTTAATTTTACAATCAACTAGATTGTTCATGACATTTTACCTTCTTTCCTTGAAACTAGATGAAAAGTTTCTATTGTCTTGCATGCTGGTGTCTCTGTGGAGATACACTATGGACTTAAAGGAGTCTTAAAGGTTTCTAACAGTTGGAAGGCTAGTACTCAATATTTATCCTGAAGTTGCCATGACTACTAATGCAGACAACATTTACTGAAGGAGTTCAAGAAAGAGATAGCCAGAAAAGCACAAGGGGTCTCATTATTGGTTTCAACAATTAACCACAGTGAAAATTAGTGAGTGAATGTGTTGTCTTGATTCCCTATTCTGTTGATCTTGATAATGATAAAGTGAGACCATTTAACTAAATAAATAAATAAATGTGTGTGGCTTTGTATATAAGGCATATATATATAGATATAGATATATAGATATATAGATATATAGATATAGTTATAGTTATATATATAGTTATAGTTATATATAGTTATATGTAGTTATATGTAGTTATATGTAGTTATATGTAGTTATATATAGTTATATATAACATGCAAAGTTTTGTGTGTGTATATATATAGTTATATCACACACACATACACACACACAAACATATATATATATATATATAGACAAGTTCTTTTCTTACTGGTGATGAGATAACAAAGGTAAATTACTCTTTCACTCCATTGTGATCTAGAATAATAATGCAAACATCTGGTAGTAACTTTTTTTTTTACCTGAAATCAGAAGTCAATAAAGCTCTGATACTTGTTAAGTGTTTGTATTACAATTTTATACTACATTAAAATATTTGTAAAGTCATATACATACAAGATGTACTATACAAACAAAAGTGTCGGTATGTATGTATATGCCCAGATAAAGGCTTTTAATCCTGAGCCTGATCTAGGCTCAGGATTAACTGTTTTTGTTCTGGACATTAAAAATTAAACTGGTCCCTCACAGGTGGCACAACGGGTTAAAGCAGAGCACTAGAAACTCAAGCCACTTCAGCACGAGTTCGATCCTGGCTCAAGAGCTGACCCACATGGCACAGCAGACCTTTCCTGGCCCACTAGCTGTTCCCCCTCAGCAGTGTACTCCCTCAGTTGGCCTGTTCTTTTCCCACTATGTTTCTGGTGAATCCTATCACCACCCATGTACTTCTGTATACCCCAGCTCTGTATACATAAATAAGTCTTAAATATATATATATATATATACATGCCTATATATTAAAATACCAAGAAAGCTGTCTATGGAGGTCACAATAACCTTGACGTTCCTAGATTCATAACTCCCGTTTTGTAAGAATTTTCCCTTAAAAAATAAATAAATGTTGTTGTGCCTCATTCCTTCTAATAATATTTCAGTAACATATAAGGTTGACTAGTTTTCTTTTATAAAATAAATTCCAAAGGTACAGCATTAATATTTAACAAATATCTGTCATTCAATTTTAAGGTATAAAAGGCCAAATAATATTGTAGCTTACATATGTCCATAGAAATGCTAGAATAAGAAATCATGAATTGATTTCCCTGGAATGGAATAAAAAAAGAGCGAAGAATCAGCTTGAAACTAGACCTTATTCTAAGAGAAGTATAATTAGAAGAAGTTAATGTTCCGAGCAGGATCTATACATTCTATTTCTAATTTCTAATCTACACAGAGCTTGTAAATCTTTTCTGACTTTTGGCATAGATTTTGTCATTTATCTCGCTAAAAGCAATTTAAATTGAATTCATTATGTGACATATTAATATAACAGTTTAACAAGGACTGTTCCTATGCCTGATTATAGGCTACAGATCAAAATGCATGTGTGTGTGCTTACATATGCATATATATGGGCACAAACCAGTTCTAACTGGTTGAAACAGACCAGATCTGACCTGCTCATACCAGTTAAGAGGAGTTCAAACTGGTCACGGCATGCTCAGACCGGTTTTAGCTGGTTCTGACTGACTAAGACCAGTGTGATGTGGCTAAAACTGACTGAAAATAGTAGTGAATATTTGAAAACACCTAAATCTGGTTCCAGTATTTTCTCACTTGTTCAAACCAATGGGTACTCCCTGAAATCCTGTTAACTGATTTGAAGAATTCCAACCAAAACCTGACCAGAAACTGGTTGAGATTGTCTCAAAGTTGAAGAAAGTTTCAGAGCTGTGAGAACCACCTGAAAGTAAAAAACAAACAAACAAACAAAAAAGAAAACAGAAAATGAAACTGAAGCCAGTTGGATCTGATTTTAGATTCGCAAAGTTACTGGAACCAATTCTGAGTTGTTCAAAAATATCAAAGGGAAAAAAAAAACAGCCTGAAACTGGCTCTGACATTTTATAACCAGCTGAAACTGGTCAACTGGCTGAATCAGGTTTTCATCAGCACAGAGCCGATCTGACCAGCTCTAACTGGATTCAACCAGATGAAACAGGTTATGAATGGGTAAAACCAGTTTTAACAGACTCTCAGTTCTAGCCAACTACCACAGGCCCAAACTGGTTCTGAATGGCTCAGATAAGTCCCGACCTAATCAGACTGGTTCCAACAATTTGAACTAGTAGAAATAGGTTAAAGTTGCTCAGAACTGGTTTGAGCCATTTAGAACTGGTTTGTACCAGTTTGAGCCACCAAGCAATGGTTCAAGGTGGTTATAACTGGTCTGAAATGCTTTTAGTTAGAGCAGGTTTGAGCTGGTCCTAACCAGCTTGCCAAAAGCCATTTGAGCCACTTTCAGCCTGTCAGATCCAGGTTGAGCAGGTCCAAATTGGTCTGAACTGGTTTCAGCCAGTCACAACCATTTCACACTAGGTTTCAGCCTGTCAGAGTTGACTTGAGCAGGTCAAAAACGGCCTGAACTTGTCTTAGCTAGTCAAAACTGGTTTAAACCAGTCAGAACTAGTTTGAGCTGATCAGGACCTTTCTGACTTGGTTTTAGTTATTCAGAACTGGTTCAAACTGGTTTCAGCCAGTCTTTAACAATTTGAGCATATTAAGACAGGTATGGGCTGTTTTAAACCAGTCAGAACCAGTTTGAATCAGTTTCAGTCTCTCAGAACTGATTTCTACCAGTTTGAGCCTGCTAGAGCTGGTTTGAGTCAGTCAGAACAAGTTTGAACAGGTTTCATCCTGTCTGAACCAGTTTTTGACCAGTGAGAATCTGTATGCACTGGTCAGAGCTGGCTTGAGCTGACCTGGTATGAACTGGTTTCAGCCATTCTGAACTGGTTTGCACCATTTTCACCTGGTAAGAGCCAGTTTGAGCCTGTCTGAATCAGCCTGAAACTGTTTGACCTGGTCAGATCATAGGTCTGAACTGGTTCAGCCAGACTAAACCAGTGTGAGCTGGCCAGAACCAGTTTGAGTCAGAACCAGTTTCAGTTGCTCAGAACAGGTTTTTGCTGATGAGAACAGGTGTTAGTCAGAAACTGTTTGAGCCAGTTTGAGCTATCTGAACCTGTTTTAGCCAGTCATAACTGGTTTTAGCCAGTCAGAGCTACTTTAAGCGGGCCAGAGCCTGTTTTCACTGGCCAAAACTGGTCTAAATTACTTTTCAGCTGGTCTAAACAGACCAGTGCCAGTTTCAGCTGGTCAGAACTGGTTTGAGCTGGTTTCAGCCAGTCTGAGGTGGTTTCTGCCAGTCTGAAGCAGTTTCAGCCAGTCAGAATCTGTTTGAGCTAGTCACAACTGATTTGAGCCTGTCTGAACTGGTTTCAACTAGTCAGAGTCAGTCTGAAGCATTCTGAACTGGTTTTAGTAGACCTGAGCCTACTTGTGCTAGTTTCAGCCAGTCAGAACCAATTTCAGCAAGTTTGGGCAGATTTGGAACTGTCTTGAGTAAGTCAGAACTGGTTTGAGCTTATTAAACTTAGGCTGAACATGCTTCGGTGGTGGAACCTTTTTGAGCAGGTCTGAATCAGTCTGAGCTGGTTTTGACCGGTCTGAAATGGTATGAGCCAGTTTCAGTTGGTCTGAGCCTACCTGAACCGGTCTGAGCTGGTCTGCAGCTAAAACCAGTCTGGTGCAGCTGAAACCAATTCTGTCTTCTGTGCAAAAATGAAACCCAAACCCACTTAGCCTGGGCCCAAGTGAAAGTGAAGCCAAATGACAACTCCTCCTACTAGCTCAAAAGGATGAACCTCCTTTCAAACATTCCTGATGAGTACAAACCAAGACAGATGGAACCTTTTACTGTTTCTGTATAGAAGTGAAGCTGAAACCAACTGAACCTGAGCACAACTGAAAGTGAAACCAAATTCCAGTGCCTCCTACTGGCTCAAACCAAGAGAAACTGAGAAAAATGGAATGCAGTCCTATGTTACTACACACTGTTACCTTGACTTTCCTATATTATTTCTGAAAGTGCATAATGCATACTCTTATTATAGTGTGTTTGATGCCCTGCCTAAGGTGATGGATATGCTTAGTTTCCACTAAAATCCTGGTCCATTAAGAAGAAGAGGAAAAAAAAAAATCATGTACAAATTATTTCATAAGATAATCATGTGTTCCTTAAGAAGTAAAAGTGCAATGTGTGCCTAGAGAACTGTCAAGCATTTCCCAGTATGTGATTAAAATGTACCTACAAAACTGCAAAGAATCATTTTTATAATAATTTATGACACATATCTTTTTATTCTAAATTAAGGGTTTAATATTTTTAACCACAGAGTGAGAAAGTTTAAGAACTGGAAATCAGTAAGCTCACTGTATATTCAATAATATGTCCTAGACAAGGTTCTTATGAGCAACTTGTTCTAGTAAAATCTGAATATCATAATACATGGGAAAAAGACTAAACATTAAATTGTTCAGAATTTTTGAAAGGTAGGAGTAGTAGAGTTTAGTAGAACAGTGAATGATAAAGTAAGGAAAATTTTAAAATCACATATATTAGAGAAAATATCATTTAAAATATGCAAAGAAGAGCTTAAAGTTCCTTGTAAATCACAAACAATTGACATTCTATTTGATATAAAATAAAATAAGGAAAATTATACAAATAATTCATTAATTGAAAAATAAAGGAAATATTTATCCCAAAACAGTTTTATTATAAGATTTTAGTGATATTGTCATATAACAAACATTATCCCGTAAATACACTATTCTAAAATTAAGCAGCAATTATTTCCTATTTTCCAGTGTAAGGTATACTTTGTATAACACTCGCAAAAATGAATGTAACTCAGAATTTCAATTAAATGAATTTTCCAAATTTGGAGTACATATTCCCCAATAGAAGCAACAATTATAATGGATGCTTAGTTTTCAACCCACCGCACAAGTGGCAAAAATGAATTATTAACTGATGGAAAATGTAAGATATTATAGAGTATGCAGCTGCTCCTCTGATACAAAAACAGTCCTAATTAATATTTATCTTTTCATCTGTATAGTTCTTATTTATTTATTTATTTATTTATTTATTTATTTATTTATTTATTTATTTATTTATTTATGCATAAAGAACTGGAACAGGCCACAGATGCAGGGGCAGTGAGAGCATTCACCAGAGATAGAGTGGGAAGCAGAAGAGGCCCATCAACTGAAATGCACTGCTGAGGAGAGCCACAGGTGAGGGGACACGAGAGGTCTGCTGCGCCATGTGGGTACCTCCTTGGTCAGGGATCAAACTTGTGCTGAAGTGGCTGAGGCTAGATTTGTAGTGCTACACTTCAACCTGTTGTGCCACCAGGGAGGACCCCATTCCTACACTTCTAGATTTCCTCCGTGCCACCCTTCATTTACAAGGATTCTTGCTTCAGGAGTGTTGGATACTTTAATCCCTGTAAAGCTGAAGTCCTCTTGAACTCTCTAGGCTGGGTGAGTATTATTACAATGCTCTATTTGTAATTATCAGCAGACACCAAATCCTAAGAGATCAACAAGTAAGTAGATAAATTAGACACTTGACAAGAGAGATATAAATTTTCATCTTGTCAAGTAAATCTTTTCCCTTATGGGGTAATTGATATCATTTTGGTTCCCTTGTATATCAGATTACATATTAAGTAACCTTCACATTTTTTTACAGTTTCTTCCTTTAACACAGTTTCCTGGTAAATACCTACATGTAGTTTAGGGAAAAACTGGAAATTATTTATTTCATGCAAGTGAGGTACTAATGTAGAGACCTTCCTCAGGTACATAAAGCAATCTCTTTAGTGTGTGAACTGGTTTAGACACAGAGATTAGGCAAAACACCAGAATGTTCCACTGCATCATCTGAAAGCCTTTGCTCTTGCTTGCCACCTCTTGTTATTTTCAGAAAAGTTAATATATTTGCAGTAAAATACAAGTATAAAGTACCATAAGTTAAATTGTACTTGTCCACTTATCTTTTCTAATTATCTATTCCTGTTTAACAAATTAGTCCAGAACTTATTGGCTTAAAACAAATGTTTAATTTTGTTCACAATATTGTAGGTTAGACATTCTGGAAAGGCTCAGCTGGTTTGATCTGCTCTGATCCACATACCATCTGGGCCTGAGAAACCTGTAGCCAAGATAGCTTTTATTCACATTTCTAGTCAATGTGGCTCACTGATTTCTATTTGCCTGTCTCCATCTACTTCTCATTTCCTGGTTTCCATGTTTTTTTTTTTTTTTTTCCATGCAGCCAGGCTCCATATATCATGATCAGACCATATATGCCACTCCAGAAAATATTTCTATAGCAAATCTTCCAAATACAGAGAATAGAAATGGTCAGTCTCTGACGACATTGGTGTGGAAACGGACACAGTGAAGAATCTATCATATCCCACTGTTCTAAGGAGCCAAACAGGACACCCAAATGGGAAAAAAATTTAGATCTGACTCTCATTGGTAAAACGGTTAGTGAGAAGAGTCAACCTCTCACCGGATTTAGGAAATCCTTAGATTACTGTGCCCCTAATGGCCTACATGGATCTGCTTTTCAATAATATAATTCCAATCCTGAAGTATAGCACTTGCCATTTTAAGAGATAATTTCTATTAATATGAAGGAATGTGTCTTCACGGCAGCTTTCCAAAGTTAACTGTAGTCCACATATTACATATTACTCACTTGTTCAAAGATTGCAAAGCTCCATTTCTCATTGATGTAGTGATGAGTGTGTCATGTGGTTACACACAAACACACCCACACATTTAAAACATATAGTTTTAAAAACATATATTTAAAACATATAATTTAAATATATATATATATATATATATAACAGATCATTTACATATCACATAAGAATTGAGTCACAAAGTAAATTTAAAATATTTTAATCTTATTAAGGATCCAGGAAAAGCAGAACTCAGGTTTAGTGAACTCCTAGGACAACCACCCATATATCTTGTTGTCTTAGTGTAAGAAAACATGTGGTTGACTCCACAGGTACCTTGAAAAAGGCAGAGTGAAGGGAGTGACGTCTGGAGTTGCTGAAGACAAGCGGATGTCCCTACTAGGAAGCAGGAATGACCAATTAATTGATGGACCTAAGATCTGGAGCAAATCAGTATCCTCATCTGATTTTTGTTTGTTTTATTTTAACTGCAGGATTGCACGTTTTAAGTTGTACCACAGGGCATGAGAGACTTTTGGATCTAGAATTTCAACTACAAAATTAAATTTTCTCTTTGATTTGGAGCCATTTAGGGTTTAGAAAAGTTTCAGTCATGACTTAGTAGGATTTATACTTTTTAGGTTTTAACAGTTATTTTGTCTCTATCCGTGTAACTTTCCTCTCATAAAGTGCCAAGTGTAGTTTCAATATCTCATTTCAAGTATGCATACAATCTTTAGAATGAGGACAGCAAAGGGACATCCAGAGTAGACACACATTCATCATGAATAGAGGGATCTTCTGGAAACTTCAAGAAATAGTTGTTCTGGTGTTCACATGATATTATAGCTTCATTTTCCAAGTAAGTTTCCCCTATGAAGTTTTTGTCGCTGCTATCCCAGAGCAGGAAGGAAGCTCTTCAGTCAAGGAACAAGCTGTGGTAAAGGACTGTGAGACAGGGAAAATTTGGGTTACCTGAAATAACTGCCAACTGTGTGGGGTGTTTACTTCAAGGAAGAGAGTGAACAAAAACGTTACTATTTAATGTAGCTAAAATAATCCCTCTTTCTAGTAGGTCTATATGAAGGTGGGTATCTATTTCTTATAGCTAATTGACTTGAATGTTTAAAGGTATGACGGGATATTGGGTGTTTTTAATACTTTCTTTTTGTTCTTTGTTCTACCTTGGAAGAAAGGATAATCTATTGCATAAGTGTCCTTTCTTATTACACTATCTGCAAGTGTCCTTGCAAGCAGGTAGCCAATTGGGAAGAAGGCCACTCAGTTGTTTTGTCTGCAGGACCACAAATTTACATTGGGTCCTGTTTCATTCTTGTTCTAAAGCCCTTTCAAAAGGTTCTGCCAGGTGCTGTCATTCAGATAAAGGGTGTACTTCCCATTCTATTTTTTTAATTAGGTCTCCAATCCCAGGTTTCACTTCATTGACAAAATGAGATAAAAAGGCTGCTGTTACATTAGCACCTTCTTTAACTTCCAAATGTTGTTAAAAGGTATTTTCTAATTTATTCTGAACAGATCCTGGAGGTTATATATATATTTTTTTTATTTTCCTGACTGAATTACAGGACATCAAATTTTTATTTTAAATGTTTCAGGTATCTTCTGGGAAACTCTGACCTATATGTATAGCTTTTCGTAGTCCTCAGGTTAATTGTAGAAAGAGAGCTTGAAGGTCACCTCCTAGGTCTTAAAATCAGCTTCTAAGCAGGATTTAACCTCTGATGTTCTGATGGATACACAAACAAATTCATGCAGTCCTATGTGACGTGTATTCAAAATAATTCAAAAATGCTTTTATAAATAAATAGACATGCTTGTCATGCTTAAGTTGATGGTAACTTTTTTTTTCTATGACTCTTTAGTTTAAATTCAAGGTATAATTTATTTTTTAAATTATTTATTTATTTATGCATATAAAACTGGGATACCAGCCAGAGGTACAGGGGGATGAGAGGATTCACCAGAGACAGAGTGGGGAGCAGAACATGAAAGCGGACAAACTATACTGCTGAGGAGAGGAGCAGGTGAGTCAGGAGAGGTCTGCCGCACCATGTGAGTCACCATCCTGGCCAGGGAGCGAACTTGTATTAAGCAGCTGCAGTTGGCTTGCAGTGCTGTGTCCTAACCCTTTGTGGCACCAGAGAGGGCTTCGCAGTTTAACTTATTTTCTCCATACGTAGTTCTTGGGAGAGGTGATTAGAGACAGTTGATGTTTGGGAATTTCAGAGTAATTGTTAGATAGGACGAAGGAGCTGACATAACTATAGAATGAAAGATACCAGAGTTATGGTAAGGAGGAAAAGAAGAGTTACAACAAAGGCAGCAACTAGAGAATTAAGTCTAGTCCACTGTTATTTTTGTCAAGTTATTAGTTAAATGTGTTATATATAAAATGGGATTATAATATTATAGTTAAAGATATGTTAGAACATGACAGAATCAAATTGAATTGAGCAAACAGAAGAGACCAGCAATGCTAACAAGGGATGAAACTGATGATATGGGGAGGTTAGAATTTCCACTTGTTGAGGTACCAAGGAAATAAGATCTGTCAAAGATTTTTTTCCATGCAGTTGGGATGCATCCTCCATAGTTCTGGAGGTTTTGTATGTATAACAATTGTGAAGATCTTAATGTACCCTCCATTATATGTTACTTGATATTCTTAGAATTCCTTAAAGTTAAATGAACCAAATATATTACACATAATATATTTTTGGTTGGTATTAATGCTATTTTCCTTTTTTATCTCATATGTTCTTTATGATACAAGTAGTTTAAATGATGAGATTCTCATCTTTCTCCCTATACAGATTTAGCATGCAAAAAATATTAATCAAAAATATAAAATGAAAATGTAAATCTATCACTGCAGAAATAGAATATTAAAGTATCTATAACTGGGTACAAATTGTGACTAAACTAATATTACACATTCCATTCAGCTTTATCATATTCTTAACAGAATGTATATTTTTTTCATTATTGACAAATGCTTATCTACCACTTCAATTATTTTGTATTATGCTATTTTACAGTCAAAATTATACTACTGGGCCCTCTCTGGTGGTACAATGTTTGTTACAGCACAGTGCCATTAAGCTAGACACAATCACTTCAGCACGAGTTAAATCTCTGGCCTGGCAGGTGATACACATGGTGCAGCGACCTCTCCTGTCTTTCTCACTGCTCCCCTCAGCAGTGTGCTTCATGGATATGCCTGTTCTGCTCCCCACTCTGTCTCTGGTGAAGCTTCTCATCACCCCTGCACTTGAATGCACTGCTGTGGAACAAACAACTTTATATA
>NW_004567111.1:12402828-12420059 GCF_000260355.1 Condylura cristata
TATATAGAAAGATTAAACAAGTAAACTAAATAAAACAAAAATAAACCTTTAGACTTCAGCCCAATTAAAGATTATCAAAGGGAAGGGGTGGTAAATTGGGTTAAAGGGGTCAACTGTATGGGGGAGGTGATAGAAATGGAATTTTAGTGATGGACATATGTAGTATAAGTAGCCTAACAAATTTAGGAATCATTTACTAAGTCATTCTACAAGTACTTTCAGAGAAGTTACTATATATGAGACTATTTTAGATGTTAACTATCTGGTAATGAATTAGCAAACAAGCAATATAAAAGAAAAAAATAATCTGGAGTTATACTTTCTAGGTGGAGGGAGGGAATAAAGTCATCTTGGATTTGTTAAGGTAAATGGAAAATATTTTGAAAAATGTGGTGCATAATATTTCCACATAATTCATTCCACAGGGAAGATTCTCATTGAGTAGTTTTAGATTCTTAAAATAGGCCTGATAACAAGTTTTGCCTCTTGAGCAACTTTAATATTCTGCTTCCCCCAAATGAAACAAAATATAAATTTAGCGAATGTTTCCTGAAGGTTAGAGCGGAAATTGTATTGGGGTATTGATTACATTGATCAGCCTCATTATGTATCTGATAGGAAGTCTCAAAGATGTATGTTCTATCATTAATAAAATCAGGAAACTCTTGTAAGATCAGTGGTGTTTCTCTTTCTACGGGAAAAATTTAACTATGTTTAACTTCTTCCCAGACTGGAGACCAATGGTGAATCAGTAACTAAATCAATGCTGACATAGTTATTCTTCAATCATTCAAGATATAGGGAATTTAATTACCATATTTTAACCTTAGGAACAAATTTTAATTTTCTACTGAGAAGTCACTAGATATTTCTCAAAAGCATTTCTCTTTTGTCCAATTGTGCTTTTATTTCCATCTGAACCCACAGATATTTACTTGATACTTTGGAATTATAGTCCATTATTAATTAGCTTGTTCCAAGTGTTTGACTTTGGCCATTGAAAACTCTTTTAGTGGACTCCTGTAACTTTGAACTTGTCCCATCATTTCATTGTTATTGTTGATCACTTGCAATCAAGTTTATGGATCAATTTTTTACTTTTGGGACTATGCAGTATATAGAATTTTCTCATATGTTTCTGCCTAGGTCTAAAATTAGTCATTTCTCAAGAGACTTGGTTATTTTTATTGGTTAATAGTATTAGAAACTAAGATCATCACTGTTGTAGGGAATTAGTTGCTTTCAGATCTTCTCAGCTAGCACAGCAAAGCAATTTAAGTATAAATAGTAACCCACACATACACACATGCTTAGAAATAATATAAACATCTATATCTATATTCTACTAAATAAGAGTTCATAGTAAATCTAATCTACCTACTGGCTTATTCCCAGTAATCAAATATTTATTTGTATGCCTGGGTGTGTGTGCGTGTGTGTGTGTGTAAGAATTTGAGCCAACTGAAATGAAATAAAGATGGAGAATTAATAAAATGTTTCCTGAAGGCTGAAGAGGAAATTTATTCCAAAATAGAACATGAAGAGAGACACAATGCAAGTTAGTTTTATGTAGTAACAATGCAAGTTAGTTTTTCTAATAACAATTTAAGAAGGTCTGACAAATTCCCCCAAAACTTTATAACTGTATACTGGATGAATAACACATTGTATATTCAATATAACTCACCATTGAGAAAAATAGTCAATATCTATTTTATACAGTTTTATTATAAATATATTTGCAGTTTTATAAATTCTACTAATGAACTTTGCTAGGCATTAGTATATAAAGTTAACATATTGCATATTAGTTATTCAAACCAAATATTATTTTAGAAATGGACGAAAGCAGTTACAAAATTTCCTTCAGATTTTATCTACATGAATAATCCCTGTCAGTCTTAGTGTGTTATGTATTTTCTTTTCTATTTCTCTAAATAGGATGATTTTTTCTGTGGTCTGGAATGTTTTTTTCAATTATTTTGTTTTAAAAAATCCATTTATTTTAGACAGACTGGGTTGTGAGGTATTAAGCAACTGCCAGTTTTTGTTTTTTTGTGTTTTGTTTTTTGTTTTGAAACTCAAGTATGAAGCTTGATGAAGAAGCAAGTTTCCTTCCTGACCTTTAACTTTGAGTCAAGCATGAACTACTTACTACTCAACATTTCTTTTTCAGTGGTAAAAAATTCTAGAAGTTTTGGGGCTCATTTTCAATTCTGTTTTGATTGTTTGACTTTATTTCTGCTGGTTTAGAAGAGCTATGGTATATCCTACTATCCTAGACTTTTAAGTCTTCTTATCTAAACCAGCAAATGAAAAATCAGAAACTGAATTCTTTATCCTTATTCTGCATTTGCAGGTGACATCTAATCAACTCTTTTTTGGAACTCACATGATTATCATTACATCCCCCAATCATATTTATACCCTTTGTAAATGTTAGCATTCTGTACATGGCAGCAGGTCATTGACTTGTTTATGAAAGTATAAGCAGTTGAAATTTTCACTGGGACATTTTTGGAAATATGAATGGCTTATTCTCAGTATCTTAGAAATCCTAAAGAACAAAGTAACAGCATAATCGGGAAAATCTCACTATGCCTGTCCAAATCTCCTCCTAGAGAAGGCAGTTCAAATTGACTTTGTTCAGTTCTAATTGAAACAGTTTTGTTTTACTCTTTTCAGTTCTAACTGAAAACGGTGTTTGTTTTACTCTCTTAAAATCTAATGGTCATCTTATGCTATATACACATTTGATTGCTAGTATTCCAAATTTATGTCTAGTGGCCATATAGACTAATAGCGATAATCACATCAGCTGTGATACTTTGTAATGTTCCTCTATTATTCTCTCTCAAGAGAGAGGAAGAAACCACGTCAGTTCTAAAGTGGTTAAAAACATGCTGCCAACAAATACATTCAAGGTCAATACCACATATCTTAGGTCAGTGTTGCTTATAAAAGACAAAATTAAAAAAAGGCAAAATTACTCCAAATGAGATCAAAAAAGTATTTTATACATGTTCTATACACAGATATATATACATATACATATATACATATATATATACATATACATATATACATATATATGTATGTATATGTATATATGTATGTGTGTATACACACAATATATGCACCCATACATAATAAATAATATCAGCACATTTAAATATTGTGGTTAACTCTAATTATAAACTAGTGACAAAGTGGATAATTAATGCTAATCCCTCTTAATCCCTCTGAATTCACAAGGACCGTATTTTTATAATTTTATATTTGTGATAGCTAAGATTCAAATAACTTGCTAATTTGTTCATATTATAACAAACAAAAGCTAGATGACAAAAGTTTCTTTATGCCTATAACAATCATGCAATGAGAGTGTGCTATCTATATATTTATAATAAAGGTATCTGATCACCACTGGAAAGAATAAATAATCAGGCAGTTCATTTTCAAATCATCTCATGTTCACTGTTTGCATCCTTCTCTTGTTCTTTCACTGTTGCCTTTAAATCTATATCCTCTGTGTCTCTGCATTTTTCTCCTAACTACTTCTCTGTAAACTCCATAATCTGTCTGGTTTAAGTATATACTTAATTGGTTTATATACCTCTTTAAAATTCATCAAAAGAAATTATCTAAAATGGATTTACAGGATGGTGGTTGCTATATTTTACTACTAAGAAATTGATGGCATGGTCACTTTAAAAAAATTCTTCTCAGGTCCTCCAGGTGGTGCAGCAGATTAAAGCACTACACTAAGAAGCTGAAACCACTTCCCCATGAGTTCGATTCCCACCTGCCCCAGAGGTGACCACATGGTGCAGCGGACCTCTCCTGACCCGCCCGCTGCTCCCCTCAGCAGTGTACTTCATCGATCTGCCTGTTCTGCTCCCCACTCTGTCTCTGGTGAAGTCTTTCGCCACCCCTGAGTCTCTGGCCTGTATATCAGTTCTGTATGCACAAATAAATAAATCTTTAAAAAAAAATGCCTCTCAAACTTTGAGTGAGTACAGATACAGTTTTTCATATAATCAGATATATGACTTGTAATTAATGAATAATCTGAAACAATAGTTTGTTGCAGGTTTTCTTAAATTTCACAAATACTGTGATTTTTTTCCATTACATCTGAACATTTACAGGTATCCAATAGAACATTTTATCTCTACTTTGAATCTCAATATATTATCAGTCATCTCATGTTCATATTTCTCTTTCACCTTATCTGGAAACACGTTTTGTTCCTTCGATGTGCACTGATGTCTGTACTTTCTTTACCTGACCTGTGCATCACTAGACTGTAATAGAACTAAGGCTGTCAACCTTGTCTGCTCTGCTATATTCAATTTCACAGTAGTTAGCAATTCTATATGCAAGTCTGTCATTACTCTGAGCCCAATTCTTATAAAAAATTCAATAAATTCACTTTAGGCTGTTTATTTCAAAGGTAAACACCCTAATCAGGTCTTGGATATACATGCTCACTTTTATTCAATATTAATCTGTCATAGCCTATGACAAATAAATCTCTATTATGAAGTAGATATTAAACAGCCTCCAAACAAGCAACAGTGATATAAGCTGAATGAGAAAAATGCAATAATCCCATTATTAATCCCATAGCTTCCTGTTTATCCCCTACCCAAATCAACCACTTTAACTACTGCTATATAAACATCCAAAATAGCTCTTTGATCATGTTATAATATTGGTAAAAGCACTATAGTAAAAAAATCACTGCCTCAAAGACTAAGAGTAATTTATTTTCTATGTTTTTTTTTCTGAAGTTAGTTTCCAATCTACTTTTCTAATTTTGTTTTAATATTCTAATAACAATGTTTTCCAGGATAATTAATGAGTTATGCTTAAAGTATTCAAACTACATTCTTCTGATTTTTTGTGCAATCCCTGAAATAGCATTTAAGGTGTGTTTCTCTATAAGTCATAAACTTCAGATAAAAATTTCATAATATTTATTTTTTGCTCTCCCCCAAATTGAAATGATTTGGTCCCACATTATCCAACCTATTTTAACTTGCATATTAAATAACAGACTTGTGCACTATCTTGGGCTTAAAATACTAACTTTTTCTTTACTTATGCTGTTTAATGTGTAAGTCAGTGCAATCCTATTAAGTGATTGATGATAAATATTTGAACGTACAAGCTTTAATTAACCTAGTAAATTCCAGTAATGTTGTAATTATTTGTGATGTAACAAGTCAACATTCATAAAAAGAAAAAAATAAATTAAGGCCTAAAAATACAACTGTAACTTCATAAAAGTGTCACTTATATATGCACACATACACATGTATGTATATATATATATATATATATATGAACATATATTTTAAGTGACATATTTTAATATACACAAACATTTATGATGTTCTACAAAGATAAAATTTAGATAGCTTTTGAAATGTGTGTGTATAAAACACTGGTTGTGACCCAGACTGGGTTATGTAAAACTGGAAAAACAATTATAGATTTCAGTCACCAAAATGCAGATTTTTGTTATGATTCATATGTTTTATGAAATTATGCATTACCTAGGCCAGTTTTCTACTGTCTTCTGTTCAAGTGTGGCAGAACACAGTGAAGGGTGATTTTTCAAGTTATAGTCAAGCACGATACCATCTACCACACTACTCTATCCATCAAAACCACCTTGACCTTTCCCATAAAATATCAATTTCTTCAGCTTCTGTTTTCAACCCATGTCTTTCATAGGTATAATGTTATATATGGAGTATGTTTAATTATCTTATACTAGGTGTAACTATCTTATTTCAACATAAAGATTTTTTAAAATAAATTAATGACTCTTTTATATTATACATCACTGTTCATTTTTTGTAAAATGCATGCTTTGTTCTCACTGGTGTAGGTCCAGTAAAACAGATTATGGGTTTTTTAAAAAGATTTATTTATTTATGCATACAGAACTGGAGTACAGGCCAGAGGCACAGGCGAGGGAAAAGCATTCACCAGAGCTAAAGTGGGGAGCAGAACAGGCAGATGGACAAAATACAATGATGAGGGGAGCAGAGCAGGTTAGATAGGAGAGGTCTGCTGTACATGTGGGTCACCTTTCTGACCAGGGATCAAACTCAATATTGAAGTGGCTACAGCTAGCTTGCAGTGCTGTGTCACAAACCATTACAGCATCAGGGAGGGCCAAGACAGACTATGCTTTAAAGGTTGGCATTTGTTCGATAAATTGGTATTTATCTAGATTTTTGAATATCACTTTTCATCTTGCATGGTTTAGGAAATATTCTGTATCTCTGTAATATTCACCTATATATAAAAGAGTTATTTAATAATCATTCACTTTCACTTTTCAATTTAACAAATATTTCACTATGGGCACTCATAAAGCAGGTTTAATGAATGAGATGTGGGCAAGGGAGATCTCCCACCTTGAGGTTCTCAAATTCTGATGAAAAAGCCAATGGCTAAACAATAAATATAGTAATTTCTTAGTTACCAACAACTAGAAATGTATGTGAAAATATGAACTGTTGACAACTTTTCAATCACATCAGGCTGTTGGAACATACAAACAAATGAAGAATTACTAAAACAGATTCAATGTTATTCCAATCAAAATTGCATGACATTTTTCAAAGAAATAAAACACATGTTGATGAAATTCATGTGGATCCACAAATAAACTCAAATATCCATAGCTCTCATGACTAAAAAGAATGAAAATTAGCACTTATTGTTTATTACATAATTGATTATATTATTCAGCTTAATTCACACAACAAATTATTAATTATAGTGATATTAAAAATACACTGCAGGAGCTATATATATATTCTGAGGTTGTTTGGCACCCTTATTAGTTAGCTATTAATTTGGACAACTGCAACTTGGCAAAGCTACAGAGTACCTTTAAACTGAAATCTGAAAGATCAAATCAGGGTAAAGAATAAAAGATGGCATGGGAGAGGTATAATATATGCAGGTACAATGTAATAAGCAGAATTAATTCCATCTTCAAAAACCAGAAGTGATAAAAGTATAAAACATTCTTAGAATAAACGTTTAGTCAGGATCAGTTGAAAAAAGATCTCAGCTAAAGATTAAAGTACCATATACATTCAGTCTAGATAGGAAGTATCATATCATTATGCTTAAATTTAAAAACAGTACTGTGAAAGTGGTAAGATGATAGCAAAGATTTTAAGATAAGGGCATAATAAGGTGTGCAAGAATGCATGTAGAAAGATTATTCTGGCTGCAAATGAGAAAAAAAAAATCAGGGAGATGCAGTTCTGATAAGAGTAGGAAAACTTTACTTGGAACAAACCTGGATTGAGACAAAGTCTATATAGATAAACTTTAAAAAGATAATCTAAAAATATTGAAGAATTTAAATAACAGTGGAATTTCCACGCCAAATCTGGGATTAAAAAAAAAAAAAACACAGGGCCCTCCCTGGTGGCGCAGCGGGTTAAAGCACAGCACTAAGAAGCCTAAGCCACTTCCGCATGAGTTTGATTCCCGCCTGCCCTGGAGGTGACCACATGGCGCGGCAGACCTCTCCTGACCCGCCCGCTGCTCCCCTCAGCAGTGTACTTCATCGATCTGCCTGTTCTGCTCTCCACTCTGTCTCTGGTGAAGCCTCTCACCCTCTGCATCTCTGGCCTGTACCCCAGTTCTGTATGAATAAATAAATAAATCTTAAAAAAAAAAAAAACACAAAACTGAATTCACAAAGATAAGCAGAACTTTGCATTTTTTTTCCTTATTCTGATGGCATTTAACGTTATAACACACTTAGACAAGTGGGAAAACACTCTAAAGCAAGGAGGGAAATGTCAAAGTCAAGGAACACCCCAAGTAAGGAGTCTCTAAGCCATTCTTCCTCCATTATGGTGATATGACAATTCCCAAAACAACTTCAGTATAACGGAAAAAGAGACATATACTGTCCAATAGCACTACAATTAAACTGTATTGGTGCAGATCAGTTCAGAACAGCAGCAGAAGCAGCAGCAGTGAAAACAACCATTAAAAAAAAATGTGAAGAGCTGGGAGGGATTTTGGGGTGGCAGTGGCATGAGCACCAACATCCCTGTGCATCTGTGGGCAGCATGGATTTGGGTACCTGCAGCAAGGAGTCAGTAGTTTATTGGAACTGTCTTGCACCCCAGTACAATAAAAAAAAAAAAATCGTTTTGAAAACAATTTGTTCTAAGGCAATGAGCAGCAATCAAAGAAACCAGGTGCAAAGGAAACTGAGTGTGAGTTTCGAACAACAAATTCAAACACACTTTATATATTTATGTCAAATCATATAGTAACATTAAAAATCACTAAATAATTCTTTTAAAAATTTAAAAATCTCTATAAATCAAATAAAAAGCTAGCTCACTACTAGAGGTATCAAGAGGCTTAATTTAGAAAGTTTAAAGATTTTCATGTGTACCATGCTTATGAGTTGGAGGGCTCCATATATAAAACTATTACTACACACAATGGTATGGTAATACTCAGTGCAATATTAATGAAAACTTTAACTGCTTTTATTTTATGAAAATGGGCAATCTAAACATGTATATCAAAGTAGGAGGTAAAATTTGGATACTTTTGAAGTCAAAGAATAATAGAGGGAGGAATTAGTTACTTTACTAGACACAGAGATTTACTACAACACAAAATAAATTGTATCCCATTGCTTGGGCACAAGTATAAATGTATAAATATATGGAAAAGAGAATAAAGCTCCAAAGCAATTGGCAAATTGTTGGATATCAGAAACACCTCTATACTCAATGAGAATTTTTTTTTTAATAATGAAACTTGGCATTGGTGTGCTGAAATAAAGATTTTGTAAGATAAGATAGAATTTTAAATAAAATATCAACAAATTTATAGTTAGAAGGAAGAGAACTATACAAAGAAACCCAAGAACAACTTCAAGGGATTGAAAGAAACAGAAAGGATACCAATTATGGGACCAAAAGTGGAGGGGTAAGTTATTCAAGAGGTTATCATTGTCAAATTAAAGAAAAAAACCTTTAGAAACATCATCAAACACAAAATGAATAACAAGTTTTTTTTTGTGTGTGTAAGGGATTCCTGGGAGGGTAATAAGTCAATTGTGACTTGTTTAGGTTGGTTCGGTACTGTGAATGAGCTCTAAGCAAGAAGAGTGCTTTGAAGCTGGGCTTTCTTTTCTCTGTTGTATTCCTCTGAAATAATAATTGTATCAGTATGAACAGGACACTCCAACAGGTTTATTACTCCTAGGAAGGTGAAAAAAAAAAAAAAAGCTGATAGCAAGAAGTCTTCTGTTGAGCTAAGATCAAAAGGATAGACAAGCTAAATGGAACAGGTGAAGCCTTTTTTTTCTAAGATTCAGAATTTTCTGAAGAGAAAATCCCTCATCTGGCTAAAGTTCCACTGTGGCATTGTGTTCTCTGCCATGGAAAATGCTTTCCCTACTTCAAATCTCTCAGAAATACAAAGGAATTGCTTTGTCCCTTTCACCTTATTCACATAAAACAAGTACATGGTACCTCCAGGGAAAAGTTCAAAAAACAAAATAATAGATATTGAGGCAAGTGACAATAAGAAAAATAAATCAGCATGAGAAATTTATACCACATAAACCAGATAAACACACATAAATACACAAAATTATTACACCAAGAATAATATTTAAAGATATTCTACATCACAATCATGAAGAAAATAGAAAGCAAAAGTAAGTAATGAGTTGATGTAAGTCAACAGATGGAGATACAACATCTAACATAATTGAAGAATATATATTAAAATAGAAATTCAGTGAAGGAATTGTTACCAAAAGGCATGTGACAAATAAAGGGTAGATGACATCTATTAAAAAGTTTTAGATGTGGGGGATTTTTTTGTTCAGAGAGTTCAGACATACAAGAACAGAAAAAAATATTTAAAAAAATTAATAAGAACTTCAAAGAATTAAAGAAAGATAAAAGACTTCTGGTTGAAAGGAATACTATAGTTTCAAAGAGAATAGTTGAAATAAAGCCTACACATAGAATGATAATAAACTCATCAAAGAGTGATTTTCAAAAGTTGTTAAATTTAATAAATTCTTACAGAGTGAAAAAATGATTTTAATTCATAGTCAAAGTTGTAACATGGAGACTAGAAAACAATAAGTAGTCTATTATAAATTTTAATGAAAAATAATTTGGACTCCTGATTTTATGAGAATGAGTATTAATAAAATACGGGGTATAATACATAGGTACTGGATGTATGTAAATATTCTTAAAATCTATGCCAAATTTCACAGTGGTAAAAACTCTTAATAGAAAGCTGTAAATGGCATCCTTCAAGAATGAGAAACCATGGACCCTCCCTGGTGGCACAGGGTTAAAGAGCAGCACTGCTAAGCTAGTTGCAGCCACTTCAGCATGAGTTCTATCCACACGGTGAAGTGACCCACATGGCACAGCAGAACTCGCTTGTTTCTCTGCTGCTCCCTGCAGTTCGGCTCCCCACTCTCTCTGGTGAAGCCTCTCACCACACCTGCACCTTTGGCCTGTACCCCAGTTCTGTATGGATAATTAAATAAATCTTAAAAAAAAAAATAGAGAGGAAACATGACTCACCCCCAATGACGATTTAATGATCTTCAAGATCACCTCTTCTTACAGGCCTTATCTTCCTCCTTGCTTTCAGAAGGTAAGGAGGGACTCCTCTTCGGAGACTGAAGATGTTTGCAGCTACTGAAATTGGACAAATGCATTTTGTATGATCAATGGAACAGAGTTAGAGGCCATGGAAAGAATTCCATGGACTCAATGTATTTTCCCAAAAATTAGCATGTTGAAGACCTAACCACAAGTGTGGCTCTGTATGGAGCTACGGCTCTACATAAACAACTAAAGGCTAAATGAACCCATAAGGATAGACTTCCAGTCTAATAGATTTCTGGTCTGATAGACTTCCGTTCTAATAGACTTCCGGTCTAATGAGACTGATGTCCTCATATGATGAGACACTGGCAACTCACACTCTGTTCAAGCCCTGCACTGAGGAAAAGCTATGTAAAGTGGGAGTAACACAATTTGTTTTTTTTTTTTTTTTGTTAATTGTGGTAATAGCTCCAAGGAAAAGTGAGCAGCCCTCAGAAGGTGAAGGCAGTCTCCACCCAACAATGAGTACGAACCTCAGACTTGCAAGTACAAATTAATTCTACCCGTGAACTTGGGTTTCTTAGAAGCAAACTTTTCCATAGTCAAGACTTCAAATAAAAGTTAATGAAAAAGAAAACAATTCAGCTAAATTGACAAACACAAAATCATATAACATTATATGAGTTTCAGTAGGTATGACTAAAAATCAACATCTGCATATATTGTTCACCACTAAAAATTCAATTATATTCTTTAACCTGAAATTGTTTTTTTTTCCCTAATTTCTCTTTGTTTATTTACTCACTTGGAGGTTAATATTCTATTAATTCACAGTATTATCATCTATCATTTTCATATAGTATATTTGTTTTATTGCCAAAATATGCAGTTTATGTGATCCAATTCATTAAGAATTGACTGTAAAAGAATTAATGACATACAGATGTATCAGAGTAGTGAATTTTTTTCAGCTTTTTTTGAGTGGGTATACGTTCTGTCTAATTTTTAGTACTCAGTTCAATACATGCCAACTAAATATTATTTTTTTAATTCTCATCGATTTTTTGTGTGCTAATTAATGAGTAACTGGAAAAGGGATATTAAAAATCTCAGACTGTTATGGTGAATTTATTGATTATTCCCGTAGAACTGTCTAGTAATGTGAAGGAATTTTATGAGGCATACACACTTGAAAAATCATATTTGATCATATATTAATCTAGTTAGCATCTTTATAGTTAGAAGAACAAGTTTTTCTAATGCTTTGTCTTTTACCTTTATAAGTTATCAATAAAACTGTAGTGCTCACTGTAATTAATGTCTGTAGCATTTCTTCTTCCATCTGTTATGGACTGACAAGTGTTCCCCTAAATCCCTGTGTTGAAGCCCTAACCGCAATCATCTAAGTTGTGGTTTAATTGTGAATAGAATGTTTTAAAGAGGCAATAAAAACAAGGTCATTGGATGGCATTAATCCAATGTGACTGGTGTCTTTACTGGAGAGGAAATTTGGATACACCATATGCAGAGAGGGAAGATGATGTGGAAACACAGAGAAAGCAACATTCTGCCAGTTGATTGATGGTCTGAAAAAGTTTTTTTTTTTTTTTTTTGCTCAGCCAGGGTAGGAAGCAAAACAGCCAAACTTTCATCACAGACTTCTAGATTCTATCACTGAGAAAATAAATTTCTGTCATTTAAGAAACCTTGTTCGTGGTATTTTATTATAGAACTTCAAGAAAATGCCCATGTTTTTCCTTTCCACCTTATGTATTGCTTTTTAGTCCTGTACACTGTATTTAGAACTTTTAAGCCAATAGAAGTCTAGTCAACCCATTTAATTATTTACAGATACAATGTATTTGGATTTTTTTCCCCACAGCATGGGTATCTACTTTCCATTTACCTTATCATTTTTGGTTTTCCCATCATACCCTTTCTTCTTCACTGCAACTGATTATTTTTTATATTCCTCATTTATTTCCTTCACCCACATCACTTGATTTGGAAGGTATACAATTTTGTTTCTATAATTTTAGTGTTTACCCTTGATACATTAGGAGTATAGTTAACTAACATATTCTAAAATTAATCAACATTTTATTCTTATCTGGAACCACAATTGTCTATAAAGTAATCATCCCATGTGACTGATTTTAATTTATATGAGGTGGTTTATATATCTTACTCCAAATTTTGTGGGATTATTTTTTAAATATATAGATTTGTTACTTCTGTTTCCACTTATCTACGTTAGTTCAGCCTTTGATGAAATAACAAAACTATTTACTACTTTACAAGGACATATATTTTAGCATCTCTAGTTGCTTCCTAGAATATATTTTTTAGATAATTATTCCATGCACACAGAACTGGGGTATAAGCCAGAGTTGCAGGGGTGGAGAGAGGATTCACCAGAGACAGAGTGGGGAGCAGAACAGACAGATCCACGAAGTACATTGCTGAAGGAAACAGCAGGTGAGATAGGAGAGGTCTGCTGCATCATGTGGGTCACAGCTGGGGCTGGGATCAAATTTACACTGAAGTGGCTGTGGCTGGCTTGCAGAACTGAGCCCTAACCCAGTGTACCACCAGGAATGGTCTAGAATATATATATTCTCTATTATATATATATAATATCCATTCATGTTTTAGTAATCATTTTGATAGAGGTGACTACATATTTATCAGAAAATTGCTTTATTAAAGACACATTCTGGAGAAGGAGTTTTTCTGGAATGTATTTTTGGTACAAAAGTCATTTCTCATCAATAATTTGGACAGATTCCTTCATCTTCTCACTGCTTTAGAGAAACTGGCTCCCAATTATTCTTAATTCTTGACCGCATCCTCAGTTTTAGCTCTACAGATAGTTTTAAGGGTTTATCTTTTCTATAACTATCTTGGAGTTCCACAAATGTGTATAGGTGTGCATTTATTTTACATTATTATCTGTGTGAGAGGTTTTCTTTTCTGAATTCTAAAAAATAATTTAAGAATAGTGGCCATTTCAGGGCCATCATTTTTTGTTATTCAAGTATAGTTATTACTGCAACAGATATTAATATCTCTACAAAACTTTATTATTGAGAAAACTTGAAATTTTTAAGCTTTTTATATAGAAATTCAAAGGATTCTGGGCCCTCCCTGGTGGTGCAGCGGGTTAAAGCGCAGCACTAAGAAGCTAAAGCCACTTCCGCATGAGTTCAATTCCAGCCTGCCCCGGAGGTGACCACATGGCAAGGCAGACCTTTCCTGACCCCCCGCTGCTCCCCTCAGCAGTATACTTTGTCGATCTGCCTGTTCTGCTCCCCACTCTGTCTCTGGTGAATCCTCTCGCCCTCTGCATCTCTGGCCTGTACCCCAGTTCTGTATGAATAAATAAATCTTAAAAAAAATTTAAAGGATTCTGATTATTAATTTTACCTCCATTGCATTTTACAAAATCATGATATTTTAACTTCAGATGTAATAAGTTACTGACACATATTTTTCATTATATCTGACTAGTGAATTATAGTCTGGTACATGGAAATGTTCTAATTTCTTTGATAAATGTTAAAATTTATATCATTGAATCATATAGACTTTGTATACTACACAAGATATTGCAGTGGTTATTATTCAAGTCTTATCGTGGTCCATTACATGGTTAAGGTATTACAAAATCATTCCCAATTTAAGCCTGAGTTTATTCACTGTAGGAACTTTTATTGACTGTCCATGTGTTCGAATATATTAAAAACACCGTGGTTACAGGGGGCTCCCTGGTTAAATGGAGTATTGCGAAACTATCAACAGCTGCTTCAGCAGGAGTTCCATCCCCAGCCAGAGAGTGACCCACAAGGCAGCAGACCTCTCCTGACTTGCCTGCTGCTCCCCACATCAATTAATTTCCTTAGACATGTAGCATATATGTTTCAACATTTACAATGTAAATTTAAAACTTAAATCTGGTTGAATCACTGAAGAGTTTTTTTATACACGTTTTCCAACATTTTGCAAGCTATACATAGCTAAATCTCTGCAGTATTTTCTGTGTTGTAATTTTTACAGTGAAATGTGAAATTAAACTTATTCTTAGATTCTAACTGTATTCCACACCCCCCCTTTTTTTTATCTTCTGGTGTTTAATAATGAATAAAATAACTGTGCATGTTAGATATGGAGAACTTAACATAAGATATACATATGCTCTAATCTCTGCTCTTTGCAATTGTAATGACTGCTTAGCAAACTTTACAAACCTTTTTTTGCATTCTTATTTACTGTATCTTCCAGAAGCCAAGGTACATTTTGTGTTGGCTGAGTATCCTGTTTATAGTGGAGCCTTATTACAAAAGAATTGCAGGAGAAATGTTCAGTTTTATGTTTCACTAAGTTTTAGGAGAAACAGTAATTGATTTATTTTAACCAACAAAGTAATTCAAGTAATTATTTTTTAAAAGATCTATTTATTTGTGCATACAGAACTGGGGTACAGGCCAGAGATGCAGTGACAGTGAGAGGATTCACCAGAGACAGAGTGGGGAGCAGAACAGGCAGATCAATGAAGTACACTGCTGAGGGGAGCAGTGGGCGCATTCAGAGAGATCAGCCGCGCCATGTGGTCACCTCTGGGGCAGGCGGGATAGAACTCATGAGGAAGTGGCTTTACCTTTTTAGTGTTGTGCTTTAATCTGCTGCACCGCCAGGGAGGGCCTCAATTAATTAAACTTTTTAAACAAACTTTTAGAGCCTCTTGTTTTCAAGTGTTCTGCTCACAAGACTCAAAATAACAGGATTATTACAAATAATATTTTCCTATACATCTACATTGGTGAAAAAAAATCTATGTATGATGTTTCCTGAAATGAGGAAAAAAATCTATATTGAAAAAAAGAAAAATATATATATATATATCACCATTGCATGCTGATTGAATTTAATCACTTTCTCAAAATATAAATTGAGAGGGGTATAGCTTAGGTACACCTGCATTTACTATCCTATAATATTTTTACTTTATATTTTATGTAATATATATATACTTTATATTTTATATTCTCAGGACAGTTTATGAGCAGAATGCAGTGTGTGAGGGATACAGTACAGGGTACGCTTATACACACTGAAAGGACAAGAACATTCAAATGGAGATGGGAGGTAAGGCAGAAAACAGGATCACATCAAAATCAAACGCCTCTGATGTGATGACTTTATTTTGCGTCAATCCTCAATATCTATTGCTGGAAAATCAGAAAGCCTCAGACATTTATCATTTATCTTATCTTATTGGAGGATAGTGATTATTTTATTGGTCTAAAATGCTGCATATATTCTCAGAATCCAGAGTGACTATACCCCATAATGGAGAAGTGATAAGTGTTTCACAAAAGCATAATGTATCACATTGGCTGGGAGTAGAAGGGAGAACTTAAATCTTACTCACTTGGAAAATGATATCTTCAATATAGAAAATGGTTGGGAAAAAGTCAGATGAAATTCTAAATACATGGAGGATTGTAGTGCAAATGTCAAGCATCTTAAATTTCAAAGTTGATATGTAATGTAAAAAAATAAATAGAAAAGAAAACATGCAATACTTGGAACAGGAATAAGGATAGAAATTGCCTAGTTACTTAAATGTGGCCTCTGTTAGTTTTGAAATATGATTCAGAAGAAATTGTAGGGAATAACAGATTCCCTTCTTAGTTACCACATAAGACTAGTGAATCCATTTTTGTATTTTAATTGTCTCAGGTTGAATCCAATGGATTCAATGACCATTAACTGGAGCTTGTTGATTTACAAAAGCCAGTGAGAGAGGAGGGAGATAACCTGTTCACATTCTTCTTTGCTGAGCAGAGTCAATCTATGCTGATAGCTGCCTCACTCTCCCTTTTTAGGTTTCCGAGACCAGAGTAGGGTCTGCTGGAGGCCGGGATTGAGGCAGAAAACGTCAGTACAACTGTCAACATTAAAAGCCACAAAGTTCAGGAGTTTTATATAAGGTATTGCTTTGTTGGATCCTAGTACAATGAATCCCAGAGAATATTATGTGTGTTTTAAAAAGGTCTCGTATTTCTAATATGCAGGAAATTACCTATTAAAGAACTGATTAAAATAATTGTTATTGCAACCTCCGATTTTATTAAAATAAAACAATATTTTAAAATTTTAAGTAGTTCTGAAACAATAAATATCATTTCATTGTTGAAAAAGCAAGATAAATTTTCACAAAATATAATTCGAATAAAATATTTTATTTCTAATCTAATTTTTAAAAGTATCAAAAGGTGAAAATAGGAAAGTATCCTCGAAAGACAAAGGCCAGTTCCATTATAAAGGTGACTTCCTGCCTGGTACTTCAAAGACACACACACACACACACACACACACAGAGGATACATAGTTGCTTCATGATAATCTATCCAACTAACTGTCATTCTTTCATTACGGAGGACAAAGAACATTCATATTTAAGGCAAGTGAACTCTTTTAAAATTATAATACCTAATGTTACAATTTCCACGTTATTTCCATGAGAGTCATCTAAGCATTGAATATCATTATATATATATATATATA
>NW_004567111.1:12421009-12424357 GCF_000260355.1 Condylura cristata
CAGTTCTGTATGAATAAATAAATAAATCTTAAAAAAAAATGTGTTCACAGCTACCCCAGTCGAGAAGACAATGTCAGTGTCTTCAAACTTATAAGTCAAAATGGTTAGTAGCTTAAAACTTTATACTCAGGAAAATTATAAATCAAAAAAGAGCATAAAGACATATTCAGACTTGCACCACCTAACTTCTTTTTTGTTTATATACACAAAAATCTGATAAACACATAGAGGTAATTATACTGCCAAATTTGATTATCAAGCCACATAACTTTTAATGTATATCAGCATATTAATTTTGGTCCAATAATTGAGACAAATAAACCATATTAAGGTGAAATATTAATAATGCGTTCAGTGTTCCACATATACCGGGTAAAGTGCTAGAGATGTTGCCTTGCTTCATTTAACTTACCACAGTGAAATGAGAGAAGAGAGACAGGAGGTTGAAATAAAAAAAAAAAAAAATATATATATATATATCATATTTAAACAAAAGTGAGTAGAATGCAAAGGTGAAAGGGATTTCTGGCTTTGAATTTCAATTATTCCTCATTCTGAAACACTCAATATTTTCAAGTAAAGAGCTACAAAACAAAAATTAAACTGAGCTTATAAATTAAAGAATCGTCTGCTAAATGAGTTCAACTGGACAAAAGATCCACTGTTTTATATGTGTGCCTCCTAGTTCTTATTAAACTTCAGAGCTTCTGATAATCCTAAGAAAGTTACCATTGACTTGGGTTATACAGGAGACCTAAGGCAGATAAGTTTTCATGTTGGAGAAAACAAAATTAATATGGCTTCCTTTAAGTATCAATTGCTTCATCACAAACCCATGACAATCCTTGAGGAAGAGTTTTTTTCAGCCGGGACTAAAAAGAACAGAGACAACATAGACTTCAAAGGCAACACTGGACCCTCAGGTACCTGCAGGGCAACATCCAGTAACATGTTGCCAAAACCAGACAGCAGTCCCTGCCAGCTGTTTCTGAATTACTGCCAATCTGCCTCTCTCTGAGAGGCTGCCATTCCTCCTGACCTTTGTGAATGGGAGTGGTCACTTTAGTTATTCTATTTGTGTTCCACCATGGTATTTCAGAGGCAAAGGCCAGAGTATTTACCTTTGTATGTCTTGGATCTCAAGAACTGAATGAAGAATTAAAGAACAAAAGCAAAAACAATCAAATAAAAGAAACAAAACATGGCCCTCCCTGGTGGCGCAGCGGGTTAAAGCACTGCACTGAGAATCTAAAGCCGCTTCCGCATGAGTTCGATTCCCGCCTGCCCCGGAGGTGACCACATGGCGTGGCAGACCTCTCCTGACCCGCCCGCTGCTCCCCTCAGCAGTGGACTTCGTAGATCTGTCTGTTCTGCTCCCCACTCTGTCTCTGGTGAAGCTTCTCACCGCCCCTGAGCCTCTGGCCTGTACCCCAGTTCTGTATGCACGAATAAATAAATCTTTAAAAAAAAAAAAAGAAAGAAACAAAACACTATAGGACCTGAGTCAGAGGAGAGAAACCTAGTACATAGATGATCTATGTACATCTGATGTGTAAGATTTCTCCTGGAAACTCCTTCTAGGTCTGACACGTTTTTACAGATATACATGATTTATATATTTGTTATAGGAAACATCTGGGGTAGACTAGATGCATTCAGAAAGAAAACATAAGTAATACTTTTAGTTACAATTTCATATTTTCTCACATGATTTCATGCTTTTATATTAACTTCAAAAGTGTTATCTTTGTAAATTTGCCTAAGTTTGCAAATCTATTTTTATCAGAATTAAGCTGTCACAGCAACATTTTTATGGCATCTAATCATAGGCTTAATTTTCAAGTAGATTTAAACTATTTGATAAAAGCTGGAATGTTATTAAAACTGGCTTCAATGAGCAAACACAAATGCATGAGGGTGTCTGTGTCTAGATCACAGAATTCTTAGTGGCAGTGCTATCCAAATTTTACGTGAGGTTTTCTATATCTTTTCCTGCCGTTCCCTGTATGTATTAGGGAAACAAACTCAGATACGATACTGTAGATAGACAGATAGATCGACAAATCGATAGATTGACAAAACAAAAAAATAGATGCATATGTTCAATTACCTTTGCCTTGAAAGCATGAATCAGCATTTTGTAACCATCTTACAACTAGGCAAAGTGGAAGTAGCATTTGGAATGACACAGTACTGTGTCCTTCCCTCCTAAAATTCCAAACTTTGTGACAAGCCTTCAATCATTCTTTATCCCACCATGCATTTTCTTTTCACTATAGATTTGTGCTATCCACCTCAATAAGGCAGGCACATCTTACAAACAGGTAAAGAAATATAAGGGCTGGCCGGCTTAAGGTCTCGATTGCACCATATTTTCAAATTTGAGGCAGCAAGTTAAAAGCACAGGACAAGGGGAAAGAGGGGAAAAAATACACACACACAGGGCAAAGCAGACGTTGCCCTTCTTGATTTGAAATTACACTTTCTACCAAGCATGAGCTTGAAATTTCAAATACTACCCCGTATTTGAAATTAATCCTCTAGACAATTTTAAAAATAATCATATACTTTGGTATCAGTCTTTATTTCACTCTCACAACAATCTTACTGCAGAAAATTAATCTCTATTCTCTTCAGACTACTTCACTGGCTGATAACCAGGCAGTGATTTTCAGCAGCAGAATATCTGCCATATTAACTGATTATTTTCTTTTGAATTCCCTTTTCATTTCCTCTTCCATATTCAGTTAGCTTGTATCTTTCTCTCTCTCAATAGATCAGTGAATAGATAGCATGAGAGAATACAAAAGGATTCATTTTTTTTTTTTTATTTTTTACTGAGAATAGTTTGGCAAAAAATAAAAGCCTTCTCAATATCAAAATCAGCATAATGAACTAAAAGTAAATAATTTTTATACAGTGCATAACAAACAAGGTGCACATCACAGACGAGGAGAAAATCAAAGGCATGTCTTAGATGGAAACTAGCACATATTCTTGATAAAGAGAAGGAAAACTTCTCCCCTTACCCTTTCCACATCTGCCCCAAGGTGAAACCTAAACATGCAGGGAGGAGTTTGGGGAAAGTAAGTATCAGCACAAAACAAAGCATGGAATCTGGAGGGTGAGAGAATGTATATTGAATAGGACAGTGTTCAAATATCAAGTATGAAGGAAATTTGATGATCTTGATATTAATGCTAAGGACCCAAGTGTACACATATAACAAAATTACATAGAATCACACACACAAACCATGAATTAATGTATAACTCACAAGAATATAAATAAGCTCTGAGTATTATACGAGTGTGAATACGTGATATTTGACACCACACTAGTTACATC
>NW_004567111.1:12424752-12425535 GCF_000260355.1 Condylura cristata
TTCAACCCTAGGCCACTAGGGAGTCCCTTTTTATTATCTAAATAGAAAGTAACTACAAGTAAATTTTAAAATAATAAATTTACATTTTTATATTTCCCATTTATTATTTTGCTCTTATCAAGGAAATAGTTACAACTGATTGTGATGATGTAAAATGCAGAATAAGCTTAAAATAATGACATCCACTAAGTTCACTGTACTTCACAGAAAAAAAAAAGTGTCAAATTAAAAACTCAAACATTTAAAATAATACACTTGCATTTTATTTCACTGTCAATACATGTGAATCTGTGGTTTTATATTCATATAGTCACTTCAATTAAATATTCTGCAGTGTTTAGTTAATTCTAAAAACATGTTGATGCCTTAGCTGTCTCCTCTCTAAAAAGGGATCACCCATATTACCTCCTTTATGATACTGTTGTAAGGATTAAATGACTACTACTGTTAAAATACTTTCTGACAAAGAGAATAAAATAAAGAAGTGAAGTATTATTTTGTTGTATTTATTGATTAAATGAAATGACTGTCCAACCTGTGTTCCATTTTTCTAAATTTGTTTCTTCTCTGAAATATCTCTATAAATATATCTTTTGCCTTGGGTTTTCTACACTGAGTAAATATGTGTTCCTTGTAGTTATGAATATATATTTCTGAAACAAGTATTCCTTTCTTTCTATAACACAAAAGCAATATTTAGAACATAATAGTCATAGGTTTTATTTACATTTTGAATGATAATCATTTATTTTAAATGCATCTTCACTTTCCTCAATACCTACC
>NW_004567111.1:12426920-12428136 GCF_000260355.1 Condylura cristata
AAAAAAAAAAAAGAAAGAAAGAAAGAAAAGAAAAAGAAACAAAGGTCTCTGGAATCCCAATCATTTTCAAAAAGAGTTTATGCGGCAACATTTAAGTTGATTCTGAGCAAAACTATTTTTTGTGTGTGCTCAATAGGACCATATATAATAGACAACTACATGAGTAAATATGTACCGAATTCTACATCTGCTCAGAGACAATAGACATTTTAAAAAGCACAGGTTCCCCAATCCGTCCAAAAAGCAGTTTCCACTATACTTAGGAACTACTTTTGAAAGATACAATGATCAGAAAACTTACTTAGGGCCCTCCCTGGTGGCAAAAGAGTGTTAAAGCTCATCATTATGGAGCAATCTGCAGCCACAGCAGTACAGGTTTGATCCCCTGTGTTGCCAGCTTCTCCCCCTCACAGTGTATTTCAGTCCATCTGCCTCTTCTGTTTCCCACTCTGTCTCTGGTGAATCCTCTCACCCCCACACCTCTGGCCTGCACCCCAGTTCTTGTATGCTTAAATAAATAAATCTTATGGGCCCTCCCTGGTGGTGCAGTGGGTAAATACAGTTTTAGCTTAGAAGCTAAAGCTACTTGAACATGAGTTCTATCCCTGGCCCCGGAGGTGACGCACATGGCACAGCAGACCTCTTCTGGCCTGACAGCTGCTCCTCTCAGCAGTGTACTTCATTAGTCAGCCTGCTCTGTCTCTGGTGAATCCTCTCACTGCCCCTGCACCTCTGGCCTGTATGCCAGTTCTGCATGCATAAATGAATAAATCTTTAAAAATAAATAAATAAATCTTTAAAACAGTGAATAACCATGATCTGAAAGTTTATGAAGCCAGATGATTCAAATATCATGTTTAATTTTATTTTTTTCTAGCCACCACTTTATATATTTAAATTTTATTATAAATATTTAAAATTGAAGAATACTATTTTTTTTATTAGAACTCTTTTGCAGCATATTCTAATGCTGGCATTTTAACTTTGGGGATTTATGTCACTAATTGTCTTGATGTATACTTGCCTAACTCAACTGACTTTTTATTAAAAATGTTGTCAGATCTGGCCCTTCCTGGTGGCGCAGCGGGTTAGAGCACTGCACTGAGAGGCTGGGGCCAATTCCGTATGAGTTCGATTCCCACCTGCCCCAGAGGAGATCCACATGGCTGGGCAGACCTCTCCTGACCCGCCCACTGCTCCCCTCAGCAGTGTACTT
>NW_004567111.1:12428682-12458877 GCF_000260355.1 Condylura cristata
ATAGAAGCAGGGGCCAGGTAAATAGCTTGACCTTTGTTCCCTCCTGCCTTGATAGACAATTCCAGACATAATTACATATTTCCTTTCTAGAGAGGCCCCGTGTGAATGTTCCGCTGGTGTGATTATTCATGAGCTACCCTTGTTTCTCTCAGAGGAGCCTTCCTCATATCTCCTTCATTCTTGTCACCCTGGTATTACATCAACCCTTTCACATTCTTCCCCCCTCCCCCACTACAAAGAGACAAAGACCTTAATTTATAAGCTATTCCTCTGACTAGATTTTCTAGAAAAGGTGGGCTAAGACAATTGTTTTCAGCAGTGTTCCTACAAACAAGCCATCAGAACAAGGTTATAGCTTTTCATTCCACTGATCTGTAGTCAATAGAAAAACATCTTTGTGGATTGTTAGGGTAAATAATAACCCCTGGCTTGCACTGGTGTTGTATTTACTAAAGTTCTCACTGCTTTTAATTAAAGCATTTCAGATGCAATGTGAGGAGTTGGAAGGTGAGAAAACCATACTTGTATAGCAGCAATAGTTATTATAAGAAATGCCTGCTCTCTTCAGAATAGAAGACTTCACACACACAAAGACTCGCTAACCTTAAGCATGCTATGAACTGCCCCACAGACCAATTGTCGCTCCTTTGTGTACACATCCCTGTTAATTTGACCAGTGAGTTGAGACTGATTTGTCGTTTTCCTTTTTCTTTTCTTCTGCCTGTTCCTATGTTTAAAATCGACATGTTCATGCTTTAAATTCACCAAAATAAGTGAGACTGAGAAACTCTAACCCCCCACCCCCAATTCTCAGCTCAAAAGAAAGTAAGATCCCAGGTTCCTCTCTTTTTCTCCTCTCCTACCTCACTATGGCCCAGGTGTTGTGTGTTAAATTTCAGGTCTCCCAAGTAATTGACTTTTTTGTTCAAAGTTTCATGGTGGTTATTGCTGAAGGGTATCTTATCAGAATAAGAAGCCCACGGGCTGTTCTCACAATGGTAATGGAAACTGTCTACATGATTTTTACCCAGGTGAGTGCCTCCAGGCATGTCTAATAATCAGCATTATTATCAATATTTGAGACCTACATGAAATACCTTCTCTTACCAAACCAAAGTTGTTCTTTTTGATTTGTTCCTTCAATATACAAGAATGTTCTCTTCAGAGTTTTTGTACTTGTTTTTGCTTGTGTTCCTGTAAATTTCTGCAATTTTCTGTAGGTTTTCATGAAAATGTCATTTTCTATGTGAGAATTTACTTGGCCATTATAGGAAGTAGAAAAAATGGTCCCTCAAGAATATCCACACCCTAAACTCCAAAACATGGGGTCATTACCCTAAGTAAGGGATTTTACAGTTATGATGAGGTACTGGATTATGAGATGGGGATCTTATTCTGCATTACTGTGTGAGTGAAATCAAATCACATGAGTCCTTACAAGTGAAAAAAGTCCTGGCTATATTCCATAGAGAGAGAGAACCCTAGAGCTGGTGTTAGCGTGCACTTACAGTGGCTGTGTGAGAATTATTCCACCAACTTTACTGATCCTGAAGATATAGTAAAGGGCTGCTGCACATCCATGGGGGATACCCCAGAACCCCAAATCCTGCATCATCTAAAGCAACCTAGCCATCTTTGCATATAAATCCAAAGACAGACTCTTAGTGTGCAAGATCTTTAATAGAATTAGTGTGTATAGAGAGGGAAGAAATGAGAGGCTATTACTAATAATAAAACAGTCAAAATTAACCATACTCAGTTGGACAAATGTCCAGCCAAGCAGGGTCAGCTGGAAGGACGGTCTGTGAGGCTTAAACATGTGCCATAATTCTAAGACACTTTGTGATCTGCACCCAGAAGAAAGGGGTTTTGAAGTAGGTCCAGAAAGCTGGGACAAAGGAGATACCACATTGGATTAACAGCTGCAACTGTCTTCCTCCCACTGGTCTCTACATGTCTCTCCTTCACGTGTCTCCTTCCATGTCTCTTTCCCAGAAGTAAAGGGGTCCTGGTTGGGGCACAGGAACAACAGGAATGCCCTCTAACCAACTGCCTTCCTTGTTCCATCCTTTCACCTAGAGGCTCAGCTCAGTCCACTAGTTCCAGAATCTAGTCCAAAGTGGATGCATGGTGAGGGGAAATCGGTGGATCTCTTTTATTGAGCTATGTCTGGCTCAGGGCCTTGTGTCAAAGGTAATGAGTGGCCTACACAAGGTGGGAAGGGAGAAGAGCCTTCTCAGAGTAATGCAATCCTGCCAAGAAGGATTGATCCCAGAGAGACTCGCATCAAACTTCTGATGTGAGAACAGTAAGGTGTTACATTTGTGTTGTTTTAAGTCATTTAATTTTGGTAGATTTTTAAAGGAATGGGAAACTATTATAATCATGCTATCTAAATTTGCAACAGCCCTATTAAAAACTCCCATTCATTTTCTTAGTTTATTTTTTTTCAATAGCACTTAAATGACAGTATTTTTATTCATTTTTTTTAAGATTCACTTTTTTTTTAAGATTTATTTGCACATATAAGAACTGGGTGCAGGATGTTAAATGGTTCACCAGAGACAGAGTGGGGAGTAGAATAGGCGAATTTACTGAAATACATTGTTGAGTGCAGCAGCAGGCAGGTCAGGAGTGGTCTGCCATGCCATGTGGGTCATTTCCCTGGCTGGGGATCTGAGAGCTTCATAACACAGTGCTTTATCCCATTGTGCCACCAGGGAAGGCCCCTATTCACTATTTTTAACCACTAGATTATAGATTATGCATTAGACAAGGCAGAAATTCTCAAGAATGCTCTCTTTCTCTTTCTACTAACCCCCAAATCTTCAAGATCATTTAGTATATAGTAATTCCTAAATTAATATTGTTTGAAATAACAAATAATATACCATGCATTCCATTTTTATTCACACCACTTTAGTAAAACTATTTCATCTCTTACATTCCCAAGGTGGAAATTCATTGAACACGCTAGTTCCTCCCCTTTCATAGTTGCCAAAAGTCAAAGCTCACACCAGAAAACCATGATTGTATTATGAAAACACCAGATATTCATTCTATATTCTCCAGAGTCCCTCCTTTTATTTATTTTATTAGTTACCAAGCCAATTGTCCTCAAAGTCCCTATCTGGGCTTTCATCTCTTCCTGCATATACTCATCCTAACTAAACTCAATTCCTATTTTAATAACACCACATATACATTGACCACCACTGTACACTGATAGTCAAGACTCTTTTTCCAGGTTCCAGAGATCTATCTCCAAATCATTACTAAACATTGCTACTTGTCTCTTGAGCACCTATCAAAGTATTCTGTCCAATCTGGACAGGGTATTTTGATGTATGAACAGTGGAATTTCATGTCTTTTATCCAGTGTTTATAAATTAATGTTGTCCTAGGGTCACTGCAAGCATTTTACACTGCTAATATGTTAAGATCACTTTCACTGGAAAATTAAGCTAGATTTACTATCATTCTGATAAGGAATTTAAAAAAAAAATCCCTTTTCTTTCTCTCATGCAGAACCAAGAACATTTCACCACACTCACTCACTCAGAATAGTCACTATTAGCAGAGATTGAGAGAATGGAAAGAGGCTTGACTCAATTAATCGGGTGCCTGTGTGGCATATGCTTGTATTGAAACTGCCTGTTAAGGTGGCTTTCTTTTCTGTCTGCCAGGTCTCTTACTTTGGTCTTACTTTCTTGGGTTAAATGACTTTAAGTTCTTTGAAAACAACGTGTTACTAATGTCAGGTTTTGTAGTGAACTACTAACTCAGGACGCTTGCTGGTGGGAAAATCCTATTAGAGATTTATCAGGAGGAAAAAAAAATGCATTGCAGTTTTCAGTGGGAAGGATGAAATTGTTGTCAAATAGAAAAAATATATATATGGAGACACAGTCAAATAACTTATAATTTCGGAAATGTTAGAATGCCTACCCGATCTCTTACTGCTCATTTTCATATGAGAACTGAAACCTAAAGGGTAAATGGCTTTCTTTAGGTCATATAGTTATACAAATAGACCATCAACTTGTCCTAATTATAAAGTGATTTTTGTAGCAAACTCTTATTTTGATTTTTTGTACCTACAGAGAAGGCATTCACCTGTACCATGCCAGTGAAGGATGGAATTATGATTATAAACATCAGATTATTTATCAGACACTCTATAGAAACTTGGTGCAACAAATGTCCCATATTTATCTTAATTTTTCTAAAACATATGAAATATTATTATAATCTTATTTAAGAAATGATCAAAATGAGGCCCCAAGAGATTTTATACAATAATAAACATATTCTGGTAGGAGGGAAGCATTCTTAAAATGGACAGGTGATAAGAATAATAATGGCCATTGGTGCTTCGCTATTGGTTATTAAGATTCCAAGCTGAGATGCCGATTTCAAATCCCTCATCCTGTAATGAATATCATAAACACAACCCAGATATTTCCTTAAAAATAAATTAGGACTATGAAAAGCAATTTTGGCTGCTTCAGATTGTATAAACTATTCCTGCAGATGATAAATGAAAGAAGATGGGGAAAATGGAATGTGAATGTGTGTAAGGGAGATAGAGAAGAGAGAAAGAGACAGAGTGTGTATGTGTGTGTGTGTGTGTGTGTGTGTGTGTGTTTTACTGATTTCTTCTGAGTTTGTATTTTCTCAAGATACTAGGTAAATGTTCCTCAAGTTCAGAAATACCTGCCATATATATCCATATATATATTTTTTTTCTTTGCTCCTCCAACCCTCTACTTTAGGCAATATAGAGCCTGTGAAACAGTGAGTTTCCTTCTATGCTAAAGTGAGGCAAAATTAATCATTTAAAAACAAAACAAAACAACAACAACAAAAAACCTGCCCTCATTTTAAACTACCATACTGCAGATTCTTAGTGTTCACAGAGATGACAAGTAAAATTCTAAACATGAGATTGAAATTTTGAAGCAGATACTCTATGACATAAACTGAGATACCAGAATCAAATGTAATCAGAAGACTGGAAAGTCTGCACAAAGATGATACTTAACAGTGTTTATCATAGTATGATCCACAAAATGTTACTGGGTGGTGAGGGGATAAGGAACTTGTACCAGAATGTAAGTAGCATATTGTATTTTGTTTAGTAGGTTGATCAATGTACTAAAAGTGTTAAAAAAAATTACAGCAGGTCTTTAATAATTAGACAAAAAGAGTGTGTCACAGCTCTAAATAGGGGTCTCCAGAGGCAGTTGAATGTGTTGTTTTTTTCTGTAAATGTCGCTAGTAACTTTAATAATAGTTTTAACTATAAAATGTATATGTTTGCATGTGTATTATGTGTGGGTATAGAGACATATGCATATGTACTTTTTTCAGTGGGAGGCACAGTATAGGAAACAAGCCACTTGAAACCAAGATGATTTCACATGCATTTGATTTAGGATATTTTTGATTTCCTGGATTGAGGATCTCTCTCATTTTTGCATGTGTCTTACATGATATTTAATTGTCTACATATTTTAGAATATTTCACATGTCTGCCTTCAAAAATTATAATGTTCTAATTTTTGAATCATGTTTTAATATTTTCAGTCATTTCATCTTACATTTTTCCATTTTCTTATCATTTTTTCACTACAAATTCAAATTTTAAAGACATTTTTCTAACATTTGTATTTGAAAGTATGTATCTTATTACTTATATATTTTTATTTTTAAAATGGCTTTTCTAGGATTGGAATATTTTTACCTTTAATTTTGGCTTCATCCATGGACTCTTACCTTAGAAACCTATGAGAACGTATTAATAAATAGTAATCAAATAGTTCTTTTAAGCTATGGCTATGTTTTATTTTTTTCTTTTAATAATGAGAAAAGCTAGATTACACAGAAATTTTCCTTTTCAGTGAGCATGAGCAGAGCCAATCTATATAGCAGGTTATCCAAGTGCCAGAATGCCAGGATAAGGAAGACTATTCTGAAGTCAGCTACAACCACACTAACTTCACTCTTTCTCCAGAGATTATATAATACATCAGAAAGGAATCCCAATTTTTTTTTTTTCTGTGGTAGGCAAATTCTGGGCTGCCCTGCAATCTCTAAATAAAGGCAGGGTGGGAAGTGTGAATGCATAATATACTGTTATGTAAATGACATTCAAGACTTCAGTTAGTACTTATGATTTCTGCCTCCACTCCCCCCCACACCCCTTTTCCTCTAATGTGCCTGCCATCTTTATGTCCAGAGTCTCTGTGGTTCCAAAATAACTCAGCTTCTTTGTTTTCAGCATCTATAACATGCATACAGGCTATGATCTCCTCTGTCTGCTGTATTAGTAGTCTATTATCCCACTTTCAATTTCTAAAAAATTGGCTAAAACTCACTTATTGAGATTTTATTAATGTTATAAAGCCATACCATTAATTGCTGTTCTACTAACAATATGACTAGGGAATAAGGATGGCACAAAAGCAGGTCCTTAGATTTTCCTTTATTCTGAGTCACTATAAGGATATTTATGCTTGGAGATATCTATCATTTTTGAGGTTCCCAATTTAGAATAAAAATATCCGAAAGGAACATCCCCACTACACATCTTATAACAACATTTGAATTCAGAAGAGCTAAATCACAACTTTTTGAAAGTATTAAAGGGCAGAGTTCATAGAGCAAACAAATGGAACAAAATCATTGAGAGATCATGTATGCAGTGAATGAGAAAGGAAGACTTCTTTACATGGTTTAGGCATAAAGAAAGGTAAGGAGAATTGTGAATTGATGAGCTGGGAGGAGCATAAAACCACAGAGGGCTGAAGACATAGGAGTCTCTATCCACTTATGTAATTTCACCATGAATCACACTAAATTCTTACATATTAGAAAAAAATCCCCAAAAATTAATTGCCCATGTTGTACAGTGATGGGGTTAATAAAAAATAAGTTGAACAGGGATGACAAAACATTCAACTTGGACTCTTATCCCTACCTGCTACTGAACTAACCCTTACTTCTTAGAAATTTGGCAACCAAGAACTGAAGAACTTAAGACACTGGTGAAAACTCATTACAAGGGTGGGAGATATCAGGCTTACACAACAAATTAAAAAAACAAAACCATTTCTTAGAGAGCAACTAATTACTTATTGGCACAGAAGTGTAGTTGGGGAAGGACAGAAAAACAAATACATAACCTCCAGGCCCAGGGATATCCTCCAGGATTAAGATTGAGGCTTAATTAAATATTCAAGAAGACACCCCTAAGAGTATACAACCCTATTAAATGAAGCTTCAAATAACTGAAAAAAAAAAGTTGGAGAAGGATAAGAGAAGACAAAGAACATGAAAGAGATTCTTGTGAGGCTTACACAAAAGAATGACCTAGCATCAGAGAAATGCTGCTGTGGAAAACTGATCCCTCTGTCCATACACAAAGGCCTAGTGGAAGAGTTCACCCATTTTCAAACATTTTCTTTCTTACATGCACTGTCAGCATTAAAATGAAATAAAGCAATGTATCTTGGTATATATTTGTTTTGGTTAAATCTATTTGGAGTAGTTTCAGCTTCCTAGATCTGGGTGATTTTTAACCATCCTTCTTTCATTTTCAGATGTCTGCAACCCCTAAGATGCAATTATGATTTCTCTTGATGTTGTTCCACTATTTTCTAACACTGTCTACATCTTTCTTAATGCCTTTTTCTTTCTTTGTTAGTCCTCTTTGCTAGCCACATGTAAACTAGATGTCCTTGGCCCCACAGACTGTGTCATTTCAGGAAGGTATATTTGAGCAGGTACAAGCTAGGCATCTGTGGAGGGCCCCTAGACTGGCTAGGTGAAGTGGAAATGCCTCTCCGAGTGCCCTGTTATCATCCCTGCTAACCATGTGTCAGACATCACTCCCTTTCCAATGGTCTCTGTCTTTTTGCCCTTCAGAGCTTGCACACCTAAGTCCTCAGCTCTCTCTTCCTAGTGTCACCTCCAAAATGCCATTGGCTTTACCTATGGATCAACAGATCTAGGATCCCGGGAGTCTTCCTCCAGTCCTAAAATGTCTTCCCCTTCCAATATCATAGTGGAAGCAGCTAAGTCCTGTGTTCTAAGCAGGGATCTAAAAGGAGGCCGAGGATGATCCGGATGTGCTCGTATCAGGGGTAGTTCAGAGAATGACAACTTAGGTCAGAGGTAGGGGATAGATTCTAAAAATAGCTTTAATTAATCTTGACATAATTAATTTTATCTAAAAAATCATGTTTTGTATTCTAATAATTAACTAATGGATAACTCATGGAGAGGATACCTTTCCTTCCAGATGGAATAAACTCATCAGGACTTATCAGGGATGCACTTTGGTACGAAAGCTATGGACTAAATCAGAACTAAGTCGTAATGAGGAAAGAAAAATTGGTTTAATATCCCCCCAAATATTATGCTATTATATTTAATTTTTATGGTTGACTAGCGATATATATTGTAAAATAAATATCAAGTGGAAAGATTACTGGCCTAATAAAAGCTGTGGGAGAAAAAAGCCATTTGGAAGTGAGAGGTGTAAGTATTTTCCCTCTGGCTTCAAACCTGTGTGAGGCTTCTAAAATGCAAATCAACATTGTCTTTCTCTTGTTTTAAACATTTTCTAAACTTCTCAATGTCCTTAAAATAAAATTAAATGGCTTAATATGGTCATAAAGAAGTCACAGCCTGTTTATCTCCTCTGTCTTATTTTTCTTCATCCCAATCTTACCTCCTTTCCCATTCTAAGCTATGATTATTATGAGAACATGTCCACTACTAGCATAAAACATCTTCTCTAGCCTGTGGATGCTCAAACACTTTCTTTCTCTCCCAAACATTCCAGCCCTTCAACTTCAGATATCAGATTAAATATAACCTTCCGGCCCTCCCTTGTGGCACAGCGAGTTAAAGCACAGCACTGAGAATCTAAAGCTGCTTCCGCATGAGTTCGATTCCTGCCTGCCCCGGAGGAGATCCACATGGCGCCGCAGACCTCTCCTGACCCGCCCGCTGCTCCCCTCAGCAGTGTACTTCGTCGATCTGCCTGTTCTGGTCCCCACTCTGTCTCTGGTGAAGCCTCTCACCGCCCCTGAGCCTCTGGCCTGTACCCCAGTTCTCTATGCACAAATAAATAAATCTTTAAAAAAAAAAAAAGAAATATACATACATACATACATATATATATATATAACCTTCCCTGACCATCCCTAGAATGGTGTGGCGAGGAAATATTTTTATATACAACTTGGGAAGATTTTTCCTTCCTGCCTAACTGCATTTTCTTCTTTCTTCATAATTCTTGCAAGAGCAGGGCTCTTGTCTTCCTGCCTCAGGGGAGTTGTCAGCCAGAGGAAAAGATAAGTAGAACAAGTCAGGAGGACTTCTGGGCTTTTGTCTTCAAAATCTTAAAATCATCGAGGAAGGATAGGTTTTCAGTAAAGTGACTATAAAGAGTGAGTAAAAGCTAGAGAATTGATCTGCTAATATTACATGAAGGAACAATATAAGCCAGGAAGGGAGAAGTAGGGAGGCCTGTTGGATCCTAACTCCCAGCACCTGGACCTTATTGCCTGCTACTGCCCACGTGAGAGCACTGTTCTATGTGATTGATGCTCTGAAATGTCTTTGGGCTACTGAAGGTGCGAGAAGTATAGTAGCGCTTATTATAGTGTATAGCATTAGAGGCTTGAGACATGTTCTTTGAATGATTTTATCGGAGTATAAACCCAGAGCAGAATAACCTGAGAATTAGTGAGAGAGTGTTTCTAAGGGCTCACGGGCTTGCATTTGAGAACTACAGGAAAATTTAAATTATTGCAAATCAAGTGATTTTCTTAAACATGAGCATTTGTACACAAACCGGTATTAATAGAGTGGTGAATGGTTCCATAAAAACCTAGTACCCTGGGCCCTCCCTGGTGCCGCAGTGGGTTAAAACACAGCGCTAAGAAGGTAAAGCCACTTCAGAATGGGTTCGATCCCTGCCCTGGAGGTGACCCACATGGCGCGGGAGACCTCTCCTGACTCACCCGCTGCTCCCCTCAGCAGTATACTTTGTCAGTCGGCCTGTTCTACTCTCCACTCTGTCTCTGGAGAATTCTCTCACTGCCCCTGCACCTCTGGCCTGTACCCCAGCTCTGTATGCATAAATAAATAAATTAAAAAAAAAAAAAACTAGTACCATTGTAACAGGACCTAACTTCATTTTATGTTACTGCTTAGTTGTTTTTTTGTTTGTTTGTTTTTTTCAGAATAAGGTGAGTAATCAAGTCTATTGTTCTTTACCCATCATAACAAACTGTCTAACAATAAATGGATTAAAGATTTATGTTTAAACTTAAATCTTTAAGAATTAAAAGTCAGACCATATAAAATGAATTTCCATTCAAATCATAAAACATTTGTAAAAGTTTTGAAGCCACCCTCTTCATGGTTTTACATCTGTCCACTACCTGGGAGGATACAAAATTTCTTTGCTCTTATTAATTCTGAGACTAATCCAGGAATCAAATTAGCTCCAAGCAGATTAGTTGAAGAAAAAGACAATAATAATTACATACATATGAGGAATCTACATAGATGAGGGTTGCAAAGACAATGAGACAAAATGGAGAGTGTATATCCTCATCTAAGGGATGAGATAAAGATCTGTGTCCCAAGAAGAAAAGAGGGGTCTCATATGACAAAGACCAGTGCGCTGTAATTAGATGCTCGATCTGACACATAGATAGGTTTCCCCAATAGAAAGGTTATTTCTAGTAAAAATTCTAATGAACAATTAAGATTCATATGAAAATTAAGAAATTGGCAGTTATCTATGGGCTCTCAGATTTCATATTGCAAAATCACACCGTGGATGCACTTCCTCACAGAAATAGCGACTGCAATGGAGAGGAATTTGAGTTATCCTCAGGCAGTTTATCACAGTGGTAAGAGAGAGAAAATATACTGAGCTAGGGATCCCTAGCTTATGATTTATCATTTACTACTTAACTGTGTCAGAAACGAGGCTCCTTTGTCAGTCACTGATAGTCAGGAAGAGGTGGAATTTATTGGCATTGTGTTTGTATAAGAATGAAACTAATGAAATATACAGGCTAGGTATGAAAATCCCAGAAACGACAGAAAAGTGCTACTTTGAGAAATTTGGCAAATCAACACTTTTGGTGCCTGAAAAGGTGATATTCTATGAAGATATATGAACACTGCTCTGAGTGAAAATGAATTTTAGACATACCTTAATCCTTTTAGATAAATTACATCTTTCTTCCTTATGTATATACCAAAATGACACATAGTGTATATCTAGGTCTATATAAACTTTAATGAAATATTTCTATAAGTCATAAAACACAATGTAGTGTGGTCAGAATTTTTCCATAATTATAGCTCTATTGTTTTCCATTAATTAGTGTCACATAAAATAATGGAATGTGGTACAGTCGATTGCACTTTATATTAGAGGAAATAAGATAGTTGATCAAAATATATTTGCAATTAACTAGTCAACATGTGGGATCAAGTGCATTGGGGAGATAAATAACCTCTAGGTTCTTTTAGGCAATTGATTATGGATACTAATTTAATTCAGATCATCCAAAACAGAAAACAATAAAGTTCTATTTGAAACAAGATTTATAAGAAAGGCTGGACATTTGTCTGTTAATTATTAAATGGCTATTGAACTCCTAAATAAATTCTGGCTTCCAAAATTTAATTCTGTCCTCTACAGTATCAAAACTCACCTAATTTCCATTGCCCTCTCACTATGAAGAAATGACTTCTCATTAGAGTAGGTAAGCTCCTAGAGGCAGTCTTGGCTACAGCAACCAGTATCTTATCAGTCTCCTTCTAACTATCCACAGATAAGATTCACATGTTCTCTTTTCAGATTTATCTTATTTCAGACCCTGGATTCATTTCCTTAATTCTTCATATTCATGGGCACATTTGACATTGAGCTGTTTTCCCTAATCCCAGATCTCTCTCTTTTCGATTTCACTCCTATGTGCATATAATGGATTCTACATTTTCTACCACAGATTCTCCTTTTTTTTTTTTTTTTTAACCACAATTCCTCCATAACCTTGGGTGGAAATTATTCACTGAGCCCCTGCAGCTCCCAGCTCCTGGAGAGAGTCCTGTGTCTTTCTGGAAGACAATATAGCTCACTGGACATGACCCACAGCGCATCTGTTTTCTTAGATCTTCTCCAATCTCCTAGTAATCTGGAGTGGTACCTCAACAAATGTGTCTTATTTTTCAGCTAGCTTAAACTTTAGAGGTAGAATTAAGCTCCTGAAATCTGCTAGGGAGACTTTTGTTTGTGCTCCAAATAACAATGCCTCTTAAAGTTTCAAAATAGTACAATATAAATTCATGTTGACTCTTCAGTATCTAGTTTAATATATACCTGCATTAAAGAAAATCCTGAAGCTGCTTTCAAGCAAGCGCAAGGCTTATTGGAGTTGGAATAACCATTTCACTTTATGGACATAAGGTCTTTGCTTCAGCTGCTCTCGTGGCCTCCTGCTTCTGCATTTTCTGTGATGATGCAGATGACACCAAGAGCAACATGCAGGCATGTCATTCCTATAATTCCTGAGTGTTCTGACTAACTAACTTCCACTATCATGGCATCTATTTCTAGTTATCTAAACCCCAAACCACCAATCTGTAGGAATTTCTAGATAACGAATGTACATTTATAAAACATGATTTTGTATTACTAAAGTCATAACTTCAGAACTTTTGTGCTACCTTCTTGTCTAAGATGTATATAAAAAAAAATCCTTTGTGAATTTGTAAGTACAACATATAATAATAGTGGATATTGAAATACAATTTTATAGCACTTTTTTTAATACAATTATGTGTATTTTATGAGAAGGATAACGTTCAGCTTATGAAAAAACAAGTAATTTTCTGGGAGACCAGACATCTATTTTTCTCTCTGATAACAGCTATAGCAATTTTGTTCTTATTTCACTACTCTGTGTTTAAATCATATCAGGCAGTCATTTAAAAAAAATTAATAATAAACAACGTATGTTGTCTGACTATGAAGACAATGAAAATAATAAATAAAAATAAAGCAAACTTTAGCTGACCAATTTCAACAATGGAAGATAGACATTCTGCAAGCATTTTGGGAATGCTTTTCCATCATGATTTTGAGAGTGAAAGAAATTTCTATTACTTATCAGGAATACCCAATGATAGATTGGAGCTAAGCAGCAAATAAAAATAGAATATTTCCATATGTATTAATAGATCCAACTCTCACTTGTGCATATTTATTGACTTTAATGACTTTATAGGAATGGCAGTAATCATTTTTAAGGGAGAATATATATATATATATATATATGCATACATACATATATACATATATTGCATGTACATATGCACATATATGGATACTACAATTCATTAACAAAATAGTGTTGTTTGTTAATGAACTATATTTATTTATACCCTCAGTATATCAGTTTTGATAAGTTTTATAACATAGCCTTATTAATACAATTAATATATGGTGTGACTTGTTGGTGTATAATGTTGATAATCTTCTGGCCATCCTCACTATGCAGAATCAGCTTATTAAATCCCATTTTAAGCAATAAAAACCTGTTAGTACCTTGAAAATAATTACATTATATTTATACATTACTATGGTATAATTTTCCTAGTCAAATGCTGTCTGCTATCTTCTACCTTCATAATTCAGAAATATTTCATGTACCGATAGCTCAAGACTCAAACTGTCTGAGGAGTAGGACATCATGATACTCACCAGCCTGTTAGGGCTATGGCTGAGGAAAGTCAGTTTTGTGAACAGATAAGGTTGTGTTTGACACTGTCCCAAAGACCTGGAAGGCCCAACATATTTTCACCCAGTTTCCTCAGTGGAAATATCTACACCCCCTGTCCTGAATTGGGAAGTGGTTTTCATCACTTCCTCATACAATACAATGTACTTTGAACCCTCCTATACTACTACAAAAAAAAAAAAAAAGGACATAATTTTTCAATGTTTTCAAAGGTGAAACTCAGCAGATTCAAGTCATCAGTCACACTGAAAACTCCGGACATGAATTATACTTCTATAATATTTAAAGATCATTTTCTCTCGTGTTTTTCTTATTTTATATTTAATGTGTCATTATTATAGGTATACAAATAGAGGGGGACACATTGTAGTTTGTGAAAAGTAATCTTACCTAAAATACTCATTAATGAAAGTTAGCATTTTCTAAATCTTCTAGAGCCAAACTATTCCCAATGTCATGTAATTTTATCCTAGGAATGATATAGTTTGATACATTACATTTAGGTCATGTATATTTAACATTAATTTCCCAATAATGAAAATTGGGCTTTACATTTAACATATAGTTAATTGGTAGTATACAGTAGCCTTCCTCAAGGATACATGATGCCCACTTGATTTAAAGATTCCAGAATCTGTAAGGTGGGTGAAGTCTGGAAATTGAGAAGCCATAACTTTCTTTTATGATTCACCATCAAGATCAATTAATCTGTGCAATGTGACTTTGAATTTAGGGTGAGTTTACCCCATTTCATCAGGGTCTTTCCAGATATCCCCCAGACCAAATGATAACCTTTCCCTTCTTCCCAAACCATGCCTTCACATTAACAACAGACACTTAGAAAAGCTGGGTGTTCACCAAATGTTGTAATCCAGTCAGTTACAAAATAAAATTCTGACTTTGATTTTGAGCAATTTAACCCTATAGCTATGAGAGATAAGCTTCCCCATCAGGGCACACATAAAGTCTTGACTTTTTATACAATAATAAAGCTGGAATTTAAAGTTCTATACACCTCCTTTCATTTTCTCTCTTTGTCCAAATGATGTTAGAAGCTTCTAGACAAGTTTACTATGTATTAGTTTTCCAAATTGTTCAAAATTAAATATGCACAGTTAGCCAATTATTTTCTTTTATTAATTAGGATTTTACAATGGATATATTTTGAATCCCCGTATTGCCGGAGCAAATCATGAACTATTAGCCACAAACCTCTTTTAATCTAACCAGATTAGAGAGTCAATCCTAGAACCCCCTGAACCGATTCAGAAGATTCATCCACAAAATTCAATTGCTGCAGAACCACTACTGGTATCACATCTGTATTAGTAAGATTTCTCAAGATAGCAACACAATAGGAAATTACAGATAGATTCAAAGATAGGAAGACAAATAGATGGATGACAGATAGCTACATAAGTAGATATTTAAAGTTTGAGGTATCAATTTAGCCAATCAGTACAAAAATAAAATCAATTTTTTTTTATTATATTCAATGAATTGGATGATGACTACCCTTAATGAGAAGGGTCATCTCCTTTACTAAAATAATGAAGTCAATGAAAATTTCTCCCAGAACTAACCCAGAGCAAACACACCCAGAAATAATGTCAAACAGATGGCTGGGTACATCTTAGCCCCAACATCATCATCCTTGCATATAAAATTGAATATCACAGATGCTTTTGTGAATGATATTGTTTCCATAATTTCCTTTGTGATTGTTCATTGTTCTTACATAGAGACCCAATGATTCTTGTATAAGGACTTTGCATCCTGAAACTGCTGAGTTTGTTCTGTAGTTGTTTGTGGAGACTTTCCTATTGTCTAAATAAATAAGATCATGCCATCTGAGAATAGAAATGATTTTATATCTTCCTTTTCAATTTGGATGTGATATAGATATAGATATAAATATATAGATATAGATTTATAGATATATTTTCTTTATCTTGCTGAATTACTCTGTATATGAGTTCCAATACTTTTTGTTGGACAGGAGTGGTAACAGTACACCTCTTTACCTTGTTCCTGAATTCAGAGAAAAGGTTTTCCATCTATCACCACTGAGTGTGTTAACTGATTAACTAGCGTGTAGGTTGAAGTTTTATCGGGTGCCTGTTTATATCGGGTGTCTTGACAGTGTGTGATGAATATTTACCAATGTTTATCAGTTGAGATGATCACATGTCTTGTTCTTTGTCTTGTTAAAATGTTGATTAACTTTAATGTCATTAAATTTTGTATAGAACTATATTTACATCATAGGAATAAATCAAACTGTATCGCGGGATATAACCCTTTCACATATGCTGTTTAATTTGAGTTGCTGGTATTTTATTATGGACTTTTCACCCATATTGATGAGACTATTTTTCTATCATCTTCTATGCTTACTGTGTCTGTATTTGATTTTATATCACAGTAGTGCTGACTTCATAAAATGAGCTTGGACGTGTTCACTCTTCTGATTCTGTTTGCCATGACCTTTTCTAAAGGTCTAACTTTTTAATTACCTTACTTTGAGTTGCCTTTTGATATCTGCATTATTCCCTTGGAAATATCTCCCAGATTTTTTTTTTTTTTGTCATATTGAAAGCGACTGAGAAGAGCTATGAGGATGTTGTCAATTTTATTACTTCTATGTAACTTTCTTTTCCTCAATGTTCATATTTTTTTTCTTCTTTATCTCTGAGGATTAGTATATTACCAGAATATGTTTGGATTTGATTTGACTTTATTAAATTCTTCTGAAACATGGTGATGCTTATCAATCTACGAATTCAAGTCTTTACAATTTTGAATGGTTTTCTGTGCTGTTGTCTTGCTCACTACTTTGAGGACACTGGCTGTCCAAATGCTTGATTTTTTTTTTTAATCTGTCCTTCTCATAACCTTTATTCTTTCTTGGCCTATACATACACACACACACACACACACACCACAAATATATATATGTGTGTGTGTATATATATATATATATATATACACATAAATATACACATAAATATAAACACATATATATAAAACACATAAAAAACACATATATATACACATAAATATATAACATATATATATATGTTTCTACTCATTCACTGCCATTTTCTTAAGTTCAAATAATTTTCAGTTTTTGAGTGAATGCTACACATTACTGTGTTCAATGAACTTATAACATTTACATATACAGTGCTTAAAATAATAATTCTTCTTTTTGTTCTATTGTTATATCAAATCTACACAAAAAAGGAAAAAGTAGATTCCACACATCATAGATCTGATCTTTGCAACAATTTCCTATGCCATTAAATAGCCATTCTCTTTATATTGCCTTATTACATTATCATTTTTTTTTAATTTTTGCATAGAAGAACTAGGTGTAGGCCTGACTTGTAAGGTGTGAGAAGATTCACAGAGAAAGAATGGGGAGCAGAACAGGAAGATACACAGGAAGCCATTGCTAAGGGGAACACTGGGCAAGACAGGAGAGGTCCACTGTGCCATGTTTAATCCTATTTTAAAAACACACATTGAAATATGAAATATGTACAGCCTCATTTCATATTTTAATTTCATAGTTGATATGATATAAATTACTATATATATTTATACAACAAACATATTTTTTTTTATTTTTTAAAGCATTTAAAGCAATTTGGCTACATGTCCATTTTCCTAGAAATGGACTTTTAGATTATAGGCAAATATCTTCCACCACAAACACTATTACAAAAATCTTCTTTCACCATCACAGAGTTTGTGCAAACTTGATGGGGATATAAACAGAAATCTTGTACTGTTCATGTGTGTTGTTTAATTTAATAATGTCATATTACATATTACAGTCAATGTTTATAAGAAGTGAAAATTGTACTGATCCCCCAAGATGAGCATGTCGATGACCCGATACAGAAAGTTTTACAAACTAAGCACTTTTAGGAATTATTGATTTAGTTTGCATTTATTAACTTAATAGTAGTCTCATAGAGAATCTTCATACACAGTACTTAGTCATTTTATTTTTAACAGGTATTTATTCCTATATATAATCAATGCCACTTTCCAAAATGTGCATTTTATTTATCCTCTAGAGATGTGATATCTGAAGACTTCTGCCCAGTTTTCTATAGATCTGCATTTCTCTGTATATGTTTATAGTTAAAATTTATTTTTAAAATATTATATATCAGATGTGTGTATATATATACACATAATTCAATGTTTTTGTTTTTATTACATAAGAGTCTGAAACACCCTGTAGTTTATATAAAAACACATTTGCCTCTCTTTTAGAGAATATGGGGATACACAAATAGGATTATTAGGCATTAGAAGCTTTTAGTGGCTCACTAGTGACAACAGTCATAATAAATTATAACAAAGATGTGTCCACTCAAGTTCTAAGAAAATGTTCAAACTGTATCACCCACTCAACGATCATCATGAATTGACTATATATATTATGGTGTTGCTATACAACATCCCAGTGGGTCATTATTTCACCCAGTATTACAAAGTTACCCATGAAAGTATTATGAATTACACACTACAGAGAGTAACTATATATAGAACATGATTAACTTATAGGAATAGGAAGCCTTTAAATATTGGTGGTAAACCTGAAATCCCTGGAGCACATTAAAACTACAGTTTAATAGTACTGGTGTACAATTACATATATCATAAAGGTTTACATAAGTAGAGCAATATACATGGAATAGATAGATTTTCTATATCCGAGCTATGTTGCTTCCTACCCCCTTATAAAAACTTTTGCTTTAATACAGTGCTGCACAAGTATGTCAACATTATAAACTTTTAATTATACATTTATCTAACAAATGAAAAATATTTTTGTTACCAAAAGTAATTTGTTGTACACTTGTTCATTTTCTTCTTTCTACATTTTCCCCATTTTTTTTTTTTTTGGCAATGTTCAGGAGGATAGGATATTGATCACATTCTGGGATGTGATTAGTCTTTGAAGTTCAGTATTTTACATTTTTCATGCTTAATTTAGTTATATGTTTAAGTTCTCAAGTCCATCACCTATGACTTATAAAATTTAAATAATAATACATATGAAAATTTTCTTGATATATAGCATTTAGACTCTAATATCTGATATTATGTGTTTAGTAATTTATTCTCTGGACTCCTTACTAACACACATATATGTATGCATACATACTTATAACTATATACATAAATATATAATACAATACTGCTGCAACTCAGGTAGTTTAATAACCGTTTTTCCTTGTTGTTAATTGGCATGATTCTGTTAGATATTATTTTTTCTGCTTATGCCTAACTCTATTTTTTTCCATTTTGGAGTGCTTTACACATAAAAATCAACAGTTTATTTTTTTTTAAATATTTATTTATGCATACAGAACTGGGGTACAGGCCAGAGGAACAGGGGTAGTCAGAGGGTTCACCAGAGACAGAGTGGGGAGCAGAACAGGCAGATCGACAAAGTACACTGCTAAGGGGAGCAGCGGGTGGGTTAGGAGAGGTCTGCCATGCCATGTGGGTCATCTCTGGGGCAGGGATCGAACCCATGTTAAAGTGGCTTTAGCTTCTCAGTGCTATGCTTTAACCCACTGCACCACTAGGTAGGGCCCAGTTTGGTGTGTGTGTGTGTGTGTGTGTATATATATATATAATTTAGATTCAATACTAAGATCAGCATATTTAACTCAATGTAACTTATCTATTGAACATTTATTATAAGATAAGACTGGAACTAAATTGCTCAAATTACCACCCTAAACAAAGGCATTACTGCTGATACATATATATATATACACACACACACTATTAACTACATCTTATAAATATTACATATGGAAAAAGTACATATCACAATGGAAAACTCATGAAAAAATGTCCATATTTTGTTGAGCATGAATAGCTTAGATATATTTACATGCTGTCATATAAGAGATCTATGGAGATCTTCTATTTATAGTCAGGAAAATGGAAGATGCAGCCTACACTTAGATTGAACCCTACAAAACAGATCCTACTGCTTAATTCTAATATATCAACTGTCAGCATGCTATCAAGTTGAAACTTGGCAAGAAAATTAATTTTCTACCTCAAGGTCTTCTGAGAAAAGCATTCCATTAGATTGTATCTAAAACAAAATATTTATGTCATTGAAAATGTTAATAATATTTAATAAAATGGTATGATATTATGATACTATGAATAGATAATTGTTAAATGAAGTTCCTGTAGAATATAAAATGATCTAATGTGAAAGAAATTATATTAAATGCAATTTAATGTAAAATACAGAGGCACAAGCTGTTTATCAAAACAGAGAAACAATATAATTTACTTATGTTTTATGATAAAAAGTCATTCTAGACAAATTATTATATATTGCACAGGTTATAATTAATAAAGAAGAACTTAAATTCAAATGATCAAATGATCATTTTATTGATCATTTCCTTTACAGTTTTTTGTTTGATGTTGACTCACTTGTTTATATATATTTTTGTTTTGCTGTTTGTGTTTTTAGATATGACATACATAAAAAAAATCATTGCCAAATCCATACATCAAGCACATTTATCCCTCATGGTGTCTTCCAGGAGTTTTATGATTTCTAGTCATAATATTAGTTTTTAATCCATTTCAACGTTAAAAATTTTGATTGCTCTAAAACAGCAACCTCGTTTCATATTTTTTTTTTGTTAAAGATTTATTTATTTGTTCATACAGAACTGGGGTACAGGCCAGAGGCTCAGGGACGGTGAGTGGCTTCACCAGAGACAGAGTGGGGAGCAGAACAGGCTGACTAACAAAGTACACTACCGAAGGGAGCAGCGGGTGGGTCAGGAGAGGTTTGCTGCACCATGTGGTCGCCTCTGGGGCAGGCGGGAATCAAACTCATGTGGAAGTGGCTTTAGCTTCTCAGTGCAGTGCTTTAACCCGCTGCGCCACCAGGGAGGGCCTCGTTTCATATTTTTAACCTATGACAATCTGGAAAATTTTCCAGAATCATTTATTGAAGAGACTGCCTTTTCTCCAGTGACTATTTTTGGATCTGTTATCAAATATTAATTGAAATATATGCATAGGTTTATTTCTGGGTTTTCAATTCTTTCCCATTGCTCTATGATTCCATTTTTATGCCTTTATCATCCTGATGATTACTATAGCTTGGTATTGACGCTTGGAATCACAGAGTACGATATCTTCATTATTATTTTAAGTTGCTTCAATATATCAGTAAAATTTCCATGATTTTTGTAAATGATTGCCCAACTTAATGTATTCTTCATTCTCTTTAAATGTTTCAATATTAATTTTAAATAATAATTGAAATCATGACATGCAAAAAGTGAGTTGGCATACAACTTTGTGTCAATTATGTATAGTATATTACAGGAGAAAACAGACTTTAAAGAGAAAAAGGAAACAAAGCATTGGAAAGATAGAGAAGGATATGTCGTAACACTCACATATTTAAAAAGAAATTCTTCTCAAAAAAAAAAAGGAAATATTTCTCATCACACATTTACATAGTATGATGCTTCTCTGATCCCTTCAAATTATGAAGGATTCACATGACTTACTCTGTAAAATTTGGTTCATGAATTGAGATTTTTCCTAGTTTTGGGAATTCTGTATTTGAATTTATGAGTTAAGTAAACCTCCAAATGTACATCCTCTGACTGCTGTTTTCACCAATAATAAAAAAATTTAAATTCCCCTTCCTTTTATTTTTCACACATGCACCAATTATGTTTCAGTAATGAGATGAAATCATTATTACTACTTTTCAATTCATATGGGGTGTACTCTTATAACATGAATTTATCACGAATATTTGAGGGAAACTGTTGCACTGCCATACTATTTCTTAGGTTTCCCTAGGATTTAGCCATGTAATCTGGAATTTAATATAATGCTTTGTCAACATTATTTTAATTTAACCAAACAAGAATATACTGATATTCCCTTAAGTGCTCACATTTAACACACCAGAACATAGTAATGTAAAGGAAATTTTATCCAACACATAAAAATCTCCACTGAATATCCTCATTTACGCAAAATTTAAATTATCGCAAGTATCTTAGGAAATAGCTTTTTCCCATCCACATTTTACCTAGTGAGGGTTTACTCTGTTAATCACAGTAATTACAGTGTGCTTCCACCAGCTGTTACTGTTTTCCACAATTTTGTCAGTCTCAGGTTTTTCTTCTTTTTTCAGCCCAATTTAGTAAACTTTACATAGATACATACCAGACCATTTTAACGTGAAACTTATCAATAAAACCCATGATTGAAGAGAAATTTTATTAGTTTTTACATTACTTTGGCAAAATCCAGAAAGATCTAGCTTAGAGAAACAGCAAAGCACCTCTAATATTTTATATAAGCCAATCAAATTCCGATTTAAATATAAAGAGTAGCATATTGCAATAACTATCAAATAGTTATAAAGAGTAGCATAACCAAATAGTTACAGTTAGAATGCTTCTGTTTAAGCCTAATTTGTTTCTAATGATCAAGAAAAACATATTGCTAAAAAAAAATCTTAAGAAAAGTTAATGTTAGGTCATAGTCAGAAATTAGCTTTATAGATTTGATCTCCCCTACCTTTTAATTTTTTTTTTTTTCACAAAGGACTTCACTTACAAACTTTGAAATACACATCTGAAACTTCAATACCAAAGTAAAAAAATATCTACTGGCTTTTTTGGTCTCAGCAAAAATAAGACACATTTGTTACTTTCAGGCCATATCTTATAATGAGCAAAGACTATAACTCCTTTCCTTTCAATCCCAACTGTTTTTCAGCCAAAACTTTTGGTTTCTTTTCCATTATTATTTTAAATTAAATTATTTATAGCAACCTTTATTTGGTCTAACTATTTAATTCCACTAAAAATAACAGTAACAATAACTGTTGCTGTTCAACTGTTGAACAGTTACCACTTCATCACTACTTTGTCTTAAATAGCGTCCAGTCCCCACTCTATCACAAATTGCTTCCAGAAAGTGATATTTTACTTTTCTTTCTTTTTACTAAGAAATTCTAGAAAACTGTTTTTCTTTGTTATCAAAAGCTCTTTCTTCCCGCTCAGTTTGACCCTCTATGAAATAGTTTTTACCTACTGCATTGTTGCGAAGACATCTGTGACTGCTTGCTACTGTTGTCTTCAACTCTGCTATTGTTGTTGACATAATCACACCTTCCTATTCTGCCTTCCATTCCTCCACCAATCTCCTCTTTCTTCTCTTATCTCTGTTGAACGTGAGTAACCCTTACAGACAGAAAAAAGAAACAAAAGAGATTTAAGCAACAGCTTTTCATTGCAGTTAAATAGAAGAGAACAACTGACCCCTCAACTTTATATAAGTGTGTTTGAGCTGAAAATAACATGAACAACCCAACAATATTTTTGTGGAAATGCAAGTATTTACTCTGAAATAACAGGCATCGTTCTGATCACTTCTGATGCTGATAAACATGAATTCCAAACAACATCATTGAGTGTCAAGTAAAAACCATTTTGGATAATTAATTTTTTCTTTCTTGACTTTATATTTTATTAGAAAATATAGATTTTTTAATTGAAAATTAATTAGGACTTAACTACATAACCAAATTCCTGCAAAAATCCAGTCATGGAGTTTTGAAGGGATGTAGTATTCCATTCAATACACAAATATTATGTATACAGTGGGGGAGAACCACCCACTTTCAATTTTAAGACATAAGTAGAAAATGTCACTAAAGTGCTTCAGATTGAATACTGATAAATTGGCATTGTATCTAGGGTAAACCCAGAGGTTATTAATCACACACTTTTATATATATATATATTAAAATCACTAGTTATAATCAACACTACATTTTATTATAAATGAAACTGAATGACTCATAGTCATACTGCAGTGCGATTTATTGGGAGCCATTGAGTTATTAAATATGTGCTATAACACATAAATACTTATGGGCTGAACTATACTTCATATATAAATGTCTGAACCCCTAGTACCTCAGAATGTGACACCATCTGAAAATAGAATTATTGCAGATATCATTCGTTAAGATGACGTCCTAATGCTTTAGTTACTGTAGGCACCTATCCAGTGAGACCCGTGCCCTTCATTAAGGGGTATTAAGATACAGACAGATGCATGGAAAGTCACCAGGAGAATATGAATGCAGAAATAGAAGAAGGCAGCGGAAGCTATGAAGGAGAAAGACTGTCAGTAAACCACCAGAAAATAAGCAAGAGGCTGGAATAGTGTCACTTTCACAACCTTCAGAAAGATTGAACTGTAAGAACGCTCTGATCTGACTTCTACCTTCCAGAACTGTGAGACAGTGAACTTCTGGTTTTAAGCTGCCAAATAAGTTTTGACATCACCCTTAGCTTAATGAAGAGTTAGTTAAGGGTCTTCCTGCAAATGTACACTTGAGCTTCCTTTTCGTAGAGCATATACTTTAGAAAACTTGCAATTTTGAATTCTTTATCTGTACCCTTGAGTAAAGATAGAAAATGTCTTCCCTCTTGTTGCCCATTTCACATGCCAGGATTGTCTTCTCAAAGACCTGTGGGAGTCCCATTAAAATACAAACATCAAGAGATCTAAGATCCTAATATCCCATTCTCTGAGGGAGAACAGGAACCAGACTTTAGTAAACACCAAGTGGCAAACACAGATGACCTGATTCCATTGACTAATCTGTCCTCTAGTGTCCTCTAGTAATTCTCCATCAGCTCCCTTCATTGTTAAAAAAAAAAACTTGCCTGTCTTTTGTTTCACCTGAGTTCTCATCCCTGTTTACTTGCATATCTAAGTCTGATACAATCATATTTCTTTAGACAAAGCTACCCAGTTTATGGTATTTTGTTCAATAACCCTAGTAAACTAATATAATGAAAATATCTATTGTGTGTGTGTGTGTATATATATATATATATATATATATATATATATATATATATATGTCAATAAGGACTAGTGCTTATTTTTAAAAAGTAGATTTAGAACAGAAATACTACATCTCTAGAACTTTATAGTTACACTAAACTATAGTTTATAAATGTCTTAGAAACAGTTATGGCAGCTGCAAATAGTATGAAAATTGTTTCAACTGTTATAGTAAGTTATAAATGAGATAAAGTAAATTATTTGGGACAGAGTTTTAACAAATATAATCTCAAAAGTTATAAAATGGTTTTAACATGTTACACATTTTTGTGTAATAGATACACAGGCATTATTAAAATTCAACAAAACTAAAAGTACTGAATGATAATTTTTTAATATATTTTATTTTCTCTATGAGTCAAAATTAAAGTACCTTAAGATCTCAGCTTCTGATAGCTCTTCAGAGAATGTCACAGAATAAAGTCAGTGTATACATATTCTTCCTTCCTAGATACTAACACAACATCACAACTCACAGCTCCCCCATGAGACTCCTATAACAGGTAATCAGTTTGTCATTTTTGTCTCACACTTCACAGTTTTCAAATCACCCTTTCTGGTTATTGGGCCTCTCTGGTGGTATAGGGATTAAGATTCAGCACTATGAAGCTATCAGCAGCCACTGCAGCATGAGTTCCATCCCTGGCCAGGGAGCTGACCCACAGGGTGCAGCAGACCTCTCCTGTCTTGTTCACTGCTCTGCTCAGCAGTGGATTTCAGTCAATGCATCTGTCCTGTTCCCCACTGTCTCTAGTGAATCTTCTCGCCTCCACCCTGAACCTATGGCCGACATCCTGGCTCTTGTAAATATCCATAAACAAATAAAATATATCTTTAAAAGTAAATCAAATCATCGTTATTTATCCATGTTGTCTCCTTATCACTTTTTTGTTGGTTAGTTATTTGTTTGTATACCTGTTTGACTCCTAATATTGAAATAGCAGTAACCAAACCACTGGCGAAGTGGCTAGTTTCCTCGCGCATAAATATCTAACTTTTGTAAATACTCCAAAGATTTGTGCATTTTCCAAATTTTGTGTTTCCCCTTTCCTCCCAGATAGCTAAAACTTTCAAACTGGTTGTAGCTGTCTTTCCTGAATTAAAATGGTAAAAATAAATGACACTGGGAGGAGAGTATAAAGGGAATTTAATGAAAAAAAAAATAACATACATCATGCTATTCAAATCGGAGACATCTGACATGGTGTCACAGTCAGAGTTTGATATTCTAATACCAGTTGTCAAATGTCATCTTACACCCTGCTCATCCTTCTACTCATTTTATGCAGTCGGGATATACTGTAATTCATTAATTAGCATCATGCACTAATGAAATTACCAAGGATGAGTTTTTCTTCTGGAGTGACACTTCGAAGTAAATTGATGTTCCCAAATATATCTCTCACTTTCTAACCAAGTCACCGTTTCTTTATATCTGGATAACTGGAACTGTTTCAATGCTTGCCTCAGCCTTCTCATCGCCACTCCTATAATCCATTCTCCACACAGCAGTCAGTGGAAAATCTTACCACACAAATCAGATTATGTTATTTTCTTTCTTAAAAACCCTCAAGCATATCCCATTGCCTCCAGGTAAAGTTCAAACATCTTTCCACAGCTTGAAGGTAGTACAGAGAGGACCCTGCCTGCCTCACCCCCACACCTGAGCTCCCACTTCTACCTCACACACACACTGGAGTTCAGCCCGTGGGATTCTTTCTGACCCTCCTACCACCAAAGTGCTTACTTCTGTCGTGTGCTCTTTGCAACTGTTGTCTCCTCTGCACAGAAAATTCTGGTATTAATTTCCTCATGACTGACAGTCTCCTCATAAACAAACGTCTAATGAGAGTTTCCCCAGTTTAAAGGATGACTGTGGTCATTTTTATGCCCATGTCTGTGTTCATAGTACTTCTTCACTCCACAGTACGGAATTAACTTAGGGGTACAGTCATTTCTATACACAATAAGTGGTTCATCCATTCACTTTATACTTAGGACTCACCAGGTCAAAAAATGCTTAACGATTTTTTGTTAATAAAGTAAGTAACTGAAAAAAAAAGGCATTTAAAAATCTATTAAATACCAACACCTCCCTTTCAAGACTGGTGAAACATTCATGGTTTACGTCCTGACTAATGCCTTCATAATGAGCTAACATCGATCAGGCAATGATTATACTAGGCAACATTTCAAGGGTTTATACATTAAAACACTTAAACTCAAAATACAACTATGACCCAGATTCTATTTTGTCCTGTTTTTACCAAGCAGAGCATGTAAGCACGAAGAGGTTAAAGCTAGGTGTGGCCAGATGTGGGTTCTAACAAACTACACTGGAATATTTCTACAAGTCACATATTGCTTCTATGTGACAAACTACACTGGAATATTTCTATAAGTCACATATTGCTTCTAACAGCAAAATATACAAGTTGAAATCACAAGCTAACATATCTATGAACTAGGATAGTTTTGACTCATTCATAAAAGTCAAATAATTTCTTAATTGAGATCCACAATATTTCTATAATGGCCATTAACAGATCCACAATATTTCTATAATGGCCATTAACTTTTTTTATTATTATTAAACATCCCATGCAGTTAATGATTTATCTTTTTTTTTCTTTCTGTATATAGCTATGGCTTATTTCCAAAAATAATGCCTGATTGGACATAGAGAGATAGTGTATGTATTTTGGAGACATGAGGTTCCTGGGGATTGTGTGCAGTCAAAAGTTTACTGCAGAACCGTCGCTAGTGGCACAATACGTTAAAGCATAGCACTGCAAAGCTTGTGGCTGCCACTTAACATGAGTTTAATCCCCTGCCAGGGAGGTGACCCACATGGTGTGTCAGACCTCTCTTGTCTCGCCCACTGCTCCCCTCAGCAGTGTACCTCATCGATCCACCTGTTCTGCTCCCCACTCTGTCTCTGGTGAATCCTCTCACCACCCCTGCACCTCTGGCCTGTGCACTAGTTCTGTACTCGTATATAAAACTTAAAAAATTTTAATACCGCAGGTGTTTTATAATACTCTAAACAGATACCCTTAAAATAATTTCATGCCACAAATTTGTCCTATGTTTCACATAATTCCAGAAGTGTATCTTAGGAAACAAATACATTTCCTATGAAGTTTTACAAAATTTGCATGGCTGGAGGTCCTGCCAACATTCAAAGCAAGTTTTCACATTTCTGATTGAAAGCACTTAGAGAAATGTCTGCCATGTGTGGCTCAGTCTTGCTCAAAGCCACCTGTGCTTCTGCCCGATATGAATGTGGGGTTCTTAAAACAGCATTTCGGTTGTACCTCTCTGTGCTGAGCTGAAATCACACATCCCTCTCCACTTCCACAACAACTTGGGGAGGTCACATTTCAATTCTTCTCAGTGTCCATGAAAGAGGAATGCCATGGCCCATGTCTTTGTCTTATTAATTCATGGTCACATTTCTCTGCCAAACATAGTGGGGAAAATCCACAGAGCTCAAAACTATTTGATCATATTAAGAGAGAAAATGGAGAAGTGTTTTCTGTGGTAGCCAGGATGTTCCAATTTTCACTTTCCCTATTGGAAATATAAATCCCAGTTGTTGTGAAGAAGAGGCGACCCAGAAATAAGTGATTTCAGCTTCCATATTTGTCCCACACCAGCTCACAAGTTTTCTCAAATTTTCATCCAATCCATCTACAGATGAAACCTATTTAATAAGCAAGTTTCTAAACCATTTTCCTGTGAATTGCAAAGTCTATGGATACCAGGGAACTCATAGTGTTTAAAACATTCCACAAAGTTTACGTAGATTAACACTAATTTTTGCAATTGCTTCTCCAAAATCCTCTCAGTCACCTAGAACTCTAAATTCCTGAGCTCACATGATAATATAAATTGGAAGTTAAAGCCAACACTTTTTTTTAAAGATTTATTTATTTATGCATACAGAGATGGGGTGCAGGCCAGAGGTACAAGGATGGTAAGAAAATTCACCAGAGATAGAGTGGGGAGCAGAACAGGCCAACTAACGAAGTACACTGCTGAGGGGAGCAGCGGGCAAGATAGGAGAGGTCTGCCGCGCCATGTGGGTCACCTCCCTGGCTGGGAATTGAACTTGTGCTGAAGCTGCGGCAACTAGCTTCGTAGTGCTATACTTTAACCTGTTGTGTCATGAGGGAGGGCCCCCAACACTTCTTTTGAAAGATTTTTTTTTTCTTTATGTGTTTAACACACACATCCTAACACTTCTGATAAATTCGCTCCTTTCTAGGCACTTTACAAATATCACATTAACTTGCAAGGACATTCAGCATTGTTTTTGTTCTACAGATAGATGAAGCCAGTGCAGAGTAAAATGAAATTAACCAGCCTAAAGAGGGCCCAGGTAGCCAGAAAAGCACGAGGCAATGTGACTTCAAGTCCATCCTTTCCCCTTCCACGTGATAATTTGTTACTGGAAACGCTACATAATGAAGGCATATGTTTTTGTCCAACTTGTTAGATATGGGAATTTGGGAAATTCTCTTTATCTTTTCTTCTTGGAAGCAGACTCACTGTCTTATTGTGAATGCTCATATCCACATTTTGGTTTTTGCTTTTGTAATACAAATGCCTTTGCTGGTGCAGCCTTCTTCACTTTACTCATGTCCAGCTTCAGAGATCTAGACAGTTCTTTTTTGAAAAGGAAATGGAACACACTTTTCAAAGTAACATTTCATCATATTTTAAGTAGGGAAAATCACTCCTGTTTGCTTCTATCCCAAGTGATGATATTTGAGGAGATGCTTGGAAAACGACATAGTAAAATATCAATATAAGATGAATTAAAGGAGGATCAAATCTAACATTTACTGAGAGATTACCAAGTGCCAGATATTATTCTCGGTGTCATTTTTCATATTTAAGCATATTCTGACCTCTTAATGACCTTGAATTAGGTATCAGTAGTATCACTTTCTTAAGCATTTTAGGAAATTAAAGCACATTGTGGTTAAGGAAAAAAAAAGATCTTAAGACCCCGGATTTGAATGGCAGTTCACCTTTTAAAGATTAAGAGTTTGGGCATCCATGGTGGTGCAGGGGTTAAAGACCCAGTGCTATAATCCACAACTGCAGCAGCATGAGTTCCATCCCTGGCCAGGGAGCTGGCCCATATGGCAGAGCAGACCTCTCCAGTCTCACCTGCTGCTCCCTCAGCAGTGTGACTTCAATTCATCTGCCTGTTCTGCTCCTCACACTTACAGCCTATACCTCAGTTCTTACATGCATAAATGCATCTTTTAAAAAACTAAAGAGGGGCCCTCCCTGGTGGCGCAGCGGGTTAAAGCACAGCACTGAGAATCTAAAGCCGCTTCCGCATGAGTTCGATTCCCGCCTGCCCCGG
>NW_004567111.1:12459787-12460596 GCF_000260355.1 Condylura cristata
CCATATTCTTAAAAGTAAATAAATGTAAGAAATATTGTGGGGGGAAATTATAGATATATATTACCCAGGCATTCAGATTTGGGGCCAAGTTCAGGTTTCTCTAACTTCTGACCTTTTGTGAAAAATATTTACAAAAAGATTTCCCTCTGTCTTCCATGGGAATGTAAAAATACCAAGTCACTAAACACATTTCACATGAAATTCAAAAAAATAAAAAGAAAATAAAAATCTGTGTGCCTTCAAAACCAGAGACAGAGAGGACTACTCATTTTCAAAAGAAGGAAATTAAGCTTATACCTGGATGGAATCCTTCTGGCCGGATGGTTGACTAGTTGTCTACAAATAAGGTATCACCTTACGAGACTCACAGTTAAAACTACTGCTGGAACTTCAGGAGTCAAACTGGCAGTTGCCAGTTCACTTGGAGAGACTCCAATTGAGCTAAGTTCAGCGCTAGAATATGTGCTTAGAAACTTATAGCAATTTGGCATTGCGGTGACATTATAAGTTATATTAAAATTACAGTGTTCTCAATGGACTGGAAATAAGCCCTGGTCCTTCACGATAGAGAATTCAAGAAGCACTGCCCTAGAATTCACCTGCAGTCCCATCGTGATCAGTGTTGTGCTGTGCCTGCCCATTGGTGGTGATTTGGGGAGCAGAAGTTGGGGAGAGGAGCATTGACAAATGACAAACAGGCTAATTTTGCCTATTCTTCCATGCCCAATTTTGTGTACACATATAATAATTTGGAAAAAAAAAAGGAGCAGTTATATCTAAGAAGAATCATTTGAGCTAAATTCCATGAG
>NW_004567111.1:12460951-12463708 GCF_000260355.1 Condylura cristata
AGCTCTAGATATTTTTTCAATAAACTAAAACTAAGCCAAACATACATGTGTCTTTGCATAGGACACAGTTAAATCTATTCTCCCAAAATTTGATGATCCTAAGTGATCAAAGAACACAGGAGCGAAGGGCACAGTACAAGGAGCAAGTGAAGATTGGATGTCTTACTGTTCTTATTTCCAAAGTCCAGAAAAAGAAAACTTCAAGAGTTCAACAGCAATGCTGATAGTATGCCAGCTTGCTTTATAGTAAAGGGTTTTGGAATCATCTCATCACAAAGACACCGCCTAACCATTCAGCCTCACCAAGGAATGTAAAAAGATCATTTCTTTTATGTTTACCAAAGGCACCTTTACTATACCCACACTCCCTCCTGAAATGCTTTTCCTTGAACACTCTCTCTCAGTCAATCAATATTCTAGGGCATTTAATCTTTTTTTTTTTCATTTATAATTCATATTTCCATAAGATTTTTTTGTCTATTTCCGGAGGAAACTATTTAATATAAGCATGGAAAATTAAGACTTTTTTCCATATCTTCTGCTCATATGTACTTCCCTCTTTCTCTGAAAGGCTGATGGCTTTATCATATTAACTTAATTGAAAAATCCAGAACACATCCAATATAAGTTAAATGAGAAATAAAAGTAATGAAATACGTGAGTTGTATTGTTGCAGTAAGTTTTTCTTTCCCAGAAAACAAGGGGTTTATTATACAAGGTCATATCTGGAAGAAAAGATTAAATATTGCAGTGCCATTAAAGTCTACAATAACTGCTCTCTTGCACCTCTATTTAAAGGCTACGTGATTGACACATTTTATTAGGTAGCTCTATGCCTGTAGCTTTGTCATAGCAATTGCTAAATTAATTTACAAACTTCAGTGGACTTGTTGTGTTTTTATAGCTGTCTCCCTGAATATCCTTCACAAGCAATACTAGAATTCCCCACAGACAGTGCACTGCTGTTCAAACTTTAATTCCTCCCTTGTTGAATTGTTGTGTTCTTTTGACTGTAGCATGGGTCTAAAGGGTAAGCTGCCTTTCACAAGTGCTATTTTGTCAATGACTAACTACTCCAGGAAGTAGTCAAATCACAATATGTATGGGAAGGAACATTCACCTTGCATTGCTACAGAAGCCATTATAATGCATTGCTTCTATATGATGCAGATTAGAATGCATTTATGGGCAAAATATTTAGGATGTTGGTAGGATAACAATGATTCAGAACACACTAAGAATAATTTGGTGGTTACAAAGAAATATTTTAAAGGAATTTATTTATTAAAGTGAAAAATAATACTGTTGAGAATCTAAGAAAACAAATTCTTCAAAATTTCCAAAATAGACTGAACTAAGTTAATAAAAATAGTTTTAATATTATAATCAGAAAAATAAGTAATATTTACTGTGACCTAACTGTCTCCTAGGATATGTGCTACAAATTGTATGCAACCTATACTTATGCCTCTAAACCATTGTGTGATTTAGAATCTGCCTATCTTATGGTTTAAGAGACATTAAAATATTGAAGTGACTTGTCCCTAATCACACAGATAGCACATGAACAATTTGGAATAAAAAAGTCAGCACATTGTTTGCATCCATCATGCATACCAGCACAGTTTTCTCCATTTTTAATTTAAAATGAAATCTGAAAAATTTATAATACATACCCACCAGTGTTTCATAGAATTATTTTTAACCAGTGAGAGAATGAAAATTTTCAAATATCAATGGAGATGGTTAAAGCAGATGATCATGAACTGTGCTTCTGGAAATCAGTGAATGTCTAGGATTATACACTGACCTATAGAGAAACTGCGAAAGTGTTCTTGGCAAGGGCAATTTTTATACTTTCTACTTTAGTGACTCTCAGATTTCCCTGCAATACAAGTTTTCTAATTTTCAAGCACTTGCACTCCCCCTCATTGTTTTATAGCCCTCTTTGTCCAGAAAAAAAGAGTGTCAGAGTGTATAATCTGTTAAACTATTAAATCAACCTGGAGTTCCCTCTCTTGGAAAATGAATTTTAGATCACTGAAGTTGTGAATAACTGCTTCCAAATGCCTGCTCCTGAATCTACTGTTTTTCTTTCTCATGGGATAACTAAGCTCACTGTGTCTCTATGTAGAGGTTTCTAATCTACATTCAATGCATCAGAAGTCAAATGTGTAAGCAGGTTCATTCTAGCCATCAGTGAAGGGCACAGAGAATTTCTGGATCTAACGAAGGCCACCGTGTACCGGCTGTCCCCTGAACTCACAATTAATCATATCTGACAACTGACTACGGAATGCAGATTACTTGGCTGATAGCCCTTATGTTTCACATATTCTCCTTCCTCTCCTTGAGGTGTTTATTTTCTACCTCATGAACTTAGTGCTCTATACATACTCAATGGATTTATTAGCATGGTTGCTTTAAATATTTGCTACTTATGTTTCCATTTAATTATCTGGTATGTTAGCAATGTGTCAAGTGAGTTGAACCACAATGAAGGATATATTATTTCAAGGGCACTCATGATGTTTGCCAATGAACAGAATGCATCTTATTGAGTGTTTATATAGAGTCACACTCTAGAAACAACAAGGATAAGGCATTTTGTATAGCTCCTGTCATAATAAGCACTAGTTTCATCTTCCCAGAATGTAACATTCATATTAAATACTTGATCACAATTATTATGCAATTGTCATTGTCAGAAATATTAACTTGCCAAACACACTTAATACTGTATATACCTCTTACAAT
>NW_004567111.1:12465983-12471420 GCF_000260355.1 Condylura cristata
AATTCATAGTTTATTATGTTACAAGTTTAAATGTCAATCTTATGGAAAACACTCAAAGAAAAAACTATGAATGATGCTTGTTAACATACATGGGACTCTTTGGCCCAAATTTACACATAAAATTAACCCCCACAAGCCACTTCTTGTCAATTTGGCATCTATAAACATGTCCTTAAATCATACTTAATAAGCATATGAAGACAATAATGAGATAATAATATTATCTAATGCCACTATCCTGTGTGTAACACACTATAGAAGAAACACACTATAGTATTCATGCCTAACAAAAGTCTTGAGTCATGTTTAACCTTTTCTTTGAAATACATAAAATAAATGCTATGATAAAATACTAAATGTTAGCAATGCACAGTGATATAAAGCCAACAAATCTTATGCATATCATATCACAATAGTGCAAAATTCTCACGGCAATCACAGCCTCAGTTCTGGAAATTGTTATGTGGCTTTTTCTAGCACAACTGCCTTCTCATTACATTCCATGTCCCCTTCACCTTTATCTAGCATGGTAGCTGGCCATGATGCTTTGCTTATTGGGATGATCTTGGAGGGTCTGGACCATTAGCATTTCTGACTGGATCAGGTTGTTAAAGTTTTTCATTTATCCTAATCATGGAGGATCGTGATAATAAGAGATACCCTCAGTGACCCCGTGTATTCTAGAAAGTCACTCTAACTATATTCTGTAGTATTTCCCTAAGAGTTAGGAATAACACAATGTATTTCAATATATGACATAAGATCATATGATATGATATGCATGATACTATATGATATCATAAGGAACGGCTATCAAAGTGGATAATTCTCAAGTTTCGAAATATGAGCTGGAAAGTAGGAAAAACAGAGTATTGTTGATCATATAGAGTTAGGTGAATGACCTGCAGGCTGCAGGCCCAGCAAGATCTATTGTTTATTTCAGTTTTAGTTTGAATGCAAGAAAAAAAATCCTGATATCCCTATTCCGAGGCATTCAGATGGGGAAATTCCTTTTGACTCAGAAGAAGTCAGCCTTTTTATATTATTCAGCTCCTCAAGTTCAAATTCATTTAAATTATTTTCTTTTTAACACTTTAAAATATGACACTGATAGAAAATAGATATTTAAATATTTTAACCATAGAATTTTACAGCATTCCACATCTAGAATGAAGTACATAAGGAAATAATTTATAGTGTTTTAAAATCCAAACATTTTTGTCCAAATGAAGTATTTTTTTACTAGAAACATAAAAAAAAATAAGAATACAACTTTTTCTGGATATAACTAGTTGATCATTAGTAATTGAAGTTGATTCTTGGTTCTTAGATTGTTTAATGTATTCATTCACATTTTAAGCTTCTTTTTGAAGTATAATGCACCACCTAAAGAAATGCATTATAGCATTCTCAGGGAATTTTCACCTATGAACACACCTCTGGGTGAAAATAAAAGCCTTGCACTTAGCTGCATCCAGAGAACCAACAGAACTCAACGCCACCAACCGTCACATCTTCTCCCTAAAGGTAACCACTCTCGTTTTTGTACATGTATGATTTCCCTGTGAAAATGTACATGCATGATTTCCCATCACTGACTCACCTGTGCACCATCACCATAGGCCCTGTGCTCTTCCCACCCTGTCCTGGTTCGTCTCTCTTTTCCTCCCCTCGGAAGGTCTCTGATTTATAGTTGCCTGATGATTTTAATCTTTATTATAGCTACTTTTTTTTTTCTGATTGCTTATTTGTTTTCTCTACATTCTCCTATAAGTTAGACCATTAGGTATTTTTCTTTTTCTTTCTGGCTTATTTCACTGAAAGATGATGTAATGAATGCATTTTTAAAAATCAAATAAAAATAAAAAAAGGTAATCGTTCTCCTGATTTACTTCACTGTGAATGTCTTGATATTTCAACACTGAAAATTGAGTCGCACAACATATATTATTTCTGCCTTCTTCTCCTCAACACTCTTTTTCAGTTATTCCAAGTGCAATTATAATGTATTTATCTCTTTTTGTCAGTGTTCCATTTTATGAATCATTTATGTCTTCCTTGCTACATGAACACTTGAAATTATTTCCTGTCAACTATAAGCATACACATCGTTTACTGTATATGTGAACACATTTTTGAGGAGTGAAAACATCTTCATAGAAGGGTGACATCTTTACTATCACTATATTCAGCCTTCAGCTTTACAGAGTCATAATCTGAATGTTAAGATTTGTAACAATGAATAGAAGGTGGAATTTTTGGCTAGGTGGGCCTGGAGATGCAGGTACAGGTGATGAGGGTATATATATTTTTTTTTTCCCAGTATCTTAAAAGGTATCATTTACCAACAATTTTCTTTCAACCCCCCAGAATAGACCTGACTCATAAAATGCAACAATTTATATCAGGTTTATAGAAATAGAGAAATCAGACATAGGAATGAGAATAGAAAACTATAAAAACTCTATTGATTATGAAATTTAACAAAAAGGTATTATGGGGATTTATGCTTTAATATTTTCTATAAACATACTATACATAATTGACACCCATTATCCTTTAGCAAAGCATCCAGGGTTAATGTCAGGATAGATTTAGGAATTTTTTTTTCATGCTAAATCTGATTAAAAAATTAAATGTACATAGTTTTCTAGATATATCTCAATCCCCCTTCTAAACATACATCTGAATTTTCATTTTCTATTGCTAACTGAACAAACATTTATGGAAAATCATCTTAGAAAAGTTAAGCTACATTTCCCTTTTCCCATGAAAGAAACAGTAGTTGATATAGTTGCATGATGCATGTCTCAGAAATATGAGTGTTATTTTAATTAGGTAATTATACATAATTGTAATTATACACATGTAACTGTAATTATATATAATGTGAATTATACTGTGCATTATGTAATTATACATAATTTAAATTACACATTTGTCATAAATTCTAAGAAGTTAGACACAAAATCTCTACCAAGTCACATAGTCAATCCTTTCCTTAGAATTCCACCCTGAGATTTTCTTAAGGATTATTCCTAAATCCTCAAATAAATTTAATCTTGTGTGCTCAATGATCAGTCTTTCTATACAATCATTAGCTTCAATTTGTGTTCTGTTAAAATCTGCTATCATTCTTCTCAGAGTAAGAGTCATGTTGCAATGGGTTTATTAATATATGCACAGGAAAATCCACTGTAATTAAATTCATTTACAGATAGGTAAAGTGTATGAATTGAAGCTAGCTGAGAGATTCCTTTCCCAATCAGAAATACCCGATTTGTATTTCAGGTGCTGAAAATCAGCATGGAATCCAATAGAAGTGTTGCTGAGGAATTGTGACTTCCAACGCCCCCATCTCTGACAACTGGCCCTGACTGTGTTGGAAGCTGGCTTTTCTGCAGCACTGAAATGATGACTCAACATTAAAATAGTATGGTACAGACAAGGAAGTCAAAACTGATGCTACCCTCATACCCACCAAAAATGGTATTTACTTGGTTTTACTAGGTTTTGCCATCCAGATCATTTGGGCAGATACTTTTAACTTGAAAATAAATTGAACACATAAGTTAAAGCTTTCACAAGCAATATTAACTTAGATCATCAGCACTTTCTTAGAAAACCACTTCAGGGATGACTGACCTTAGCAATGCTTGCAGTATTCGCACATGACTAAATTGTTCTTTTACATGACAGCTACATTAGAAATTGACACAAATTACCTTTCAGTGGTAACTAAGGTACCCAGGTCTGTGTCTCCACCTCTCCCCTCCTCATTCTGTATATTCATGTTCATATTTATGGACGAGAAACTATGTTTTGTTTTTTTTTTCCATTGATCAATTTGGGATATGTGTGGGGCTTGTGTCTCCCCATTCTGCTGCCTATACTTCCTCAACCACAGTCACCATCCAGGGGTGATTTATGTCAACCATAGACACGTCCTAATCTCTCAAATAGAAAATGCAGTGAGATGCCCTGCTGATAACATGTACAGTGATAATTACTAAGACATCACCAAAGTCAGATTACATAACTTCCACTTGTTATCGATAGTTGAACTATAGCGTGCATCTACTACTAACCATGTGTCCTGTCTGGCAGTGCAACAATGCATTTGGAATCCTTGAGAACTCTAATGATGAATGATTGTTGAACCGCAGATTCTTACTTTGTTAATTATGATGCATATGCATTCCTTCCCAAGCTTTAGTGGAGTGTCCTTTCTCTAAATCACAAGACAGAATGTTCAGCACTGACTGCTCAGTAGAAGTTTTCCTCCATTTGTCTAGTCACTAGTCACCATATTCTGTTCACAGATGACCTGCATGTCATCCCTAAGCTATACTTCTATTACCTGCTGTACTCTGAATATCTAAACCTGATCATGCCTGTATTTATATGTCATAAAATGTCCATAATCATAGTCATTAGCATTTAGTTGTGTTTCCTATGTAGCAGGCAGTGATGTACTAAGGATTCAAGTAGGAAAATTACGCATTGAAATTGTAATGGAACTGAAGAATATAAAGACCATGATTATAGCGCATGCAGGGAAATAATGTGATTTAAACTTTATTTCTACTTCAAAGGAAATTTTATCTTCCTTTCTAAGACAGCTTTGTTTTCCTTACTGTCAACTGGGGATAGAGATGGTATCTGGGACATAAGAGCTATGTGAGGATGAAAGTTAATAGTGAATGAAGCAAATAAAATAATGTCTCACATAGAGTAACTGTAAATGGCCTTAACAAGGACAGGATTTTTGTTTTCATTCCCACATTAAAGCTTATTAAATAATTAAGTGAAATTAAGAAAATAAGGTTTTTGACAAGTTAGTAGGTCAGGTGAGCTGACCTATCTCATTTCTGAGCCCTTGAAGTCCTCAACTTTTCCCAGTCATTAATGTCATGTGTTCAATTTATAAATTAAGCTGCTAGGAGATCTCAGATCGCTGCTGCTTTGTGATTTCACATAATGGATACCTTGTTTTTTGTTTTTTATGGTTGACTACTTTTTTTTTTAAGATTTATTTATTATTCATACAGAACTGGGATACAAGCCAGAGGTGCAGGGAGCAGTGAGAGGATTCACCAGAGACAGAATGGAGAGCAGAACAGGCAGATAGACAAGCTACACTGCTGAGGGGAGCAGTGGGCAAGGCAGGAGAGGTCTGCCGCACCATGTGGATCACCTACCCACCGGAACTGAACCAGCACTGCAGCTAGCTTGCAGTGCTGCGCTTTAATGGCTGTGCCAGGAGAAGGGCCAGATACCTTGCTGATGATGTTGTTGTTTTTTAATAACTCAATGCGTCAGGAAGTATGCATATTACCTGGGGCACCTAGCAGGTATTTGTCCACGACCTAGGTAATACACTAGGAATGTGAAGAAATACTTGTAAGCTATTTCCAGTTAATAGTGATTTTTTTTT
>NW_004567111.1:12473305-12474727 GCF_000260355.1 Condylura cristata
TCTCAAATAATAGCACCATAAGGAAAAATCTCAGTTCCAAAAGTAAAATAATTTCATGTAGTTCTACTGTGAATGTCATAAATGAGTGAGGTTTCTGTCCATGGGATGATAAATAAGAATATATTCATTATAAAAGTTCAGTATATCTACCTATACCGCTGTCTCCCAATAATTTATTTGTGATATAAAATGAAACCCAAAGCTTCTTATAACTTGTATTGAAATTACTTAGTATGTGTTCTTTTTTTTCCCCAAAATGAGTCTATTAATATAAATAATAATTGAGGGGAAAATTTATGCACAAGAAAATTCATAATGGGTAAAATTCATAATAAATTGTGTTTTCTAAATCTGAAGTGTATTTATTCAAATGCAGGTGTCTTTTTAATCTATGTGGCAAAGTGAGAAATCATCTGATGACTAATTTTAAACTGCAAAAGTAATTAATCAGAAACTATGCATAGCACATAGGATTAGTAATAATGAAGGTTCTTACTTAGAGACTTGCATTTTTAGCTATCTATATCAATCTGAATGTACAAATCATCATGGTTATTCTTGTTAATGTGTAATTATTTAATAAATATTGCCATGAAACATATCCTGATAACACTTATTCTGCTACTTGTATTTTGCCAAGATTCAACTTAGACATTGAACCATCATTTCCAAAATGCAGTGTTATGTGTGCAGAGAAAGAGATTATATTTAAAAGGAAATATTAATATTCTCTAAAATTTGAAGAACCGTTATTCAATTCCTATTTGCAAATTATATGAATAAACAACAAGAGTTGTTTATCTAATTTTTAATTGACAGATTTCCAATAAGTTGTGCAATATTCTCAAAATTACCTCTCAAATTTTAAATCACACTCAAAACATTCTCTGAAAATCCCTAGACTGATTATTAGAAAGCACAAGAGGAAAACCAATTCAAACTACTACAGCACAACCAGGGGCAGACTATAAATGGATCAATGAGGTGTCACAGCCACCCAGATCACAGCCTGTCAAAAGGTCCCCACAAACTAGTAATGAAAGACAACCTCTGTCAGCAGTAGCTATGCAGTTGTTATACACTTTTAATAGAGCAATTTTGAGATCAAGATGGGCACAGAATCCTACTTGAAATGGCTGAAATGAGTTCACCTATCTGAGGCAAGGTTATAACTGAATTATGAAAAGTTTCCCTTATACATTGAGTTTTAGGCCTGAGGTAACTTCAATTGTCACTTACGAACTTATTTAAAACTTTTTTAAAACTTATGAACCTCGGGCCCTCCCTGGTGGCGCAGTGGGTTAAGCACTGCACTGAGAATCTAAAGCCACTTCCGCATGATTTCGATTCCCGCCTGCCCTGGAGGAGACCACATGGCGTGGCAGACCTCTCCTGACCCGCCCGCTGCTCCCCTCAGCAGTG
>NW_004567111.1:12475022-12475653 GCF_000260355.1 Condylura cristata
ATATTAGCTACTCATAGTGTGGGAGTGTTCTGTCTCACTGAGGCTTTGATTTGCAACTCTGAAAATAAGCAAAGAAAGGCATTTTGTTCCCATCAGTCATCAGTATGTTCTCTTTGGTGAAGTGACTGTTGAGGTTTTGGCCCATTTTTTTTATTGGGTTATTTGTTTTCTTGTTGTTCAGTTGGATGAGTTATTGGTAGATCTTGAATAATAGTTCATTTTATGAGACCAAGCATGTAATTTCACTACGATAAAATTAACATTAACTTTAATCATTTCATTTGGAAACTATGTAACACACTCTATAGGAGAAATCAAAAGGGAATTAAGAAGTATATTTAGTTAAACATACTATTTGGAAAATACTTTAAAAACATGATTATGCTCATATTGAGGATAAAATTCAGATATAAATTGTCTATATGTGAAAAAAAGCAGGTCTCATACCTGCTTTGACAGCTGGTTTCACTTTCCACATTAAGGAATTAAAAAAGAAAGATCAAAATGAACCGCAAAATAGGAAATAATATCAATCATCGTAGAAATGAAAACCCATAAAGTGACTAAGAATAGCAAATAAATTAATAAATAATGCAAATCAGAGAAAGAGACACATCATTAAAATTTGCAG
>NW_004567111.1:12476078-12510828 GCF_000260355.1 Condylura cristata
CTTAAAAAAAAAAAAAAAGATAACCTGAGTTATCACACTGTACCTGGTACCGAATTTAGTTTATACATAAACACCTACACACAAACTATATACTGGACCCTGTTACTTCACTGAACTTGTTGACATATTTAAGGACAAAGTAATACACACCGTAGTCCACTCCTTAATAAAACAGAAGGAAAAATCATGCTCTCCAATTAATGCTACAAGTTCAAGAATATATGGTATCAAACCCAGAATTATGAAGACAGAATATTTTAGATGAATCTCTCTCATGAAAAGAGAAGCAAAAGTTTAGCAAATAAACCCTAATAATATATAACTGTTAATATGTCATAGTCTAGCATATTTTACCCCAGAGATGGAGGGCTGGTTTAACAGTAAACAATTCATCAATGCAATTCATCATAATAATAATCAAAAAAGGGATTGCATCTCAGTTGATGTATAAAAAACATTTGACACAAATCTAACATCCATCCCTGATGAAAACTCTTAGTAAACTTGGACTAAAAGAAAACATTCAAGTTGATTTATAAAGGTTCAAAAGTCCTGTAGCAAGCATCCTACCTAATGGTGAAAGGCTATAATTGTTGTTTCCAAGATGATAAACAAAGGAAGGCTGTTTGCTCTCAATGTTTTATTCAGTGCACTATTAAATTTCTTTCTTTTTAACAGTCATTTTTATTTATGCATCCAGAACTGGGGTACAGGCCAGAGATGCTTTAATTTCAGCAATGTTTGCAAGTTTTCATGGCACAACTCAACACTGTCAGGTTTGTTCTTAAATATTTCTAATTTGATGCTGTAAAGTGGCATGTTTTAAAATGCCAGTTTTCAGTAGCTACTAATATATGGACAAAATAAATGTACTGACATATCAAAATTTATTGATTGTAAAACTCCTATATCAAGATGATAATCTCCTTAAACAATCGATTCAATCCAATATAATCAATCTTCAGATGGTATTTTCACACAAATTGAAAACTATATGAAGACTCATATGAAACTCCAAAACCATGAATAGACAAGTTAAAAAAAAAAGTTGGCAGACAATTGATATTAAATAGTTACTGTATGATTCAATTTTCAGGAAAACAGTTGTAAAAACAGATAACTAAATGAATACAACAAGCAGAGCCAAGAAATAGATCCATTGAAAACGACTTAGTACATGGGCAATTCAATGAAAAGAGGATACATTTTGTATAATCACTGAAAGATAACAATTTATAACTTGTTAATTCATTTGTTTTGCTTGTGTGTCCTCTTAGCAAGGTACTAGGGGTTTTGAGTTAATTTCAATGAAGTTAAAGACTCTACCTTTGTATTATTTAAAGCAATTAACACATTTCTATGTGATTAATATTTTCCACTTTTCCATAATACATAAGAATTTATCACTTTTGTTTCAAGATTTTTCCTATATTAATTTGCTACTTATACATTCTTATCATGTGATTAGTACTAACTAGGTAGTTAGTTATTAGTTGCCAGTTTTCTAATTTTTTTTGTAACATACACATGCTAGATAGCAAATTTTATGGGTAATATTGCACTCCCCAGAGTAGTTACAAAACATGTAAATGTGTATAATAGATACATATGTCAGTATATGAGCTAAACTAAAATGCATTTATATAATTAAAAATGGCAGCAAGTGGAAAGCAAAAGAGAAATAGAAAGCATAAAATAATATAATTCAATCATAATGACATTACATTAATGAGCTAAATGTTAATGCAATTAATAGGAAGATACATAAGTCCCATTATATACACAATGTAAGAAATTCATTTTAATTATAAATGTATAAGTAGATTAAGTAATATAATGGAAAAATATGCATCTACAATGCAATCCAAAAGCATTGAAAGACTGGAGTGACACTGGTGAAGCAACATCTGATAAAATAAATTTAATGACAATGGGTATTAAAAAGAAATAAAGAGAACAATTTCACAATAATAAAAGGATCACTTCTCAGCAAGACTAAAGGATCATAAATGTGTATTTGCCTAATTAAAGAGCATGATCATTTTAAAAAGATAAAAACTGACAAAACTAATGGGAGAAATAAATGAGAAGACAATCATAGTGGAAACTATACACTCATATCTCAAAAATTTAAAGCACAAATAGTCAAATTATGATAAAAGTAGAAAAGATTTGAGCAATACTTTCAACTGTCTTGCCCTAAATGACATTTGAATTAGAATATATAGATATATATAGAGAGAGATATAGATATATAGATATGTAAATTCTAAGAAAAAGAAAGGTAGTCTTATAAAATACACTGGGACATATTCAGCAAAATACACAACATGCTTGGTCATATAATAAAAGACTTGGGAAATATAATATGTTTGCTACTATAAAGAAGCAGGAAATAATAAGAATGTCATACAAGGGCTTTTATAAAATTATGTGATATATGTCAAAAGGAGAAAGACAAATACTGTGTGATTTCACCCATATATCAGATAAAGAAACAAAGAATGAACAAACAAAACAAACTCTTAAATTCTGATAACAAAACATTGGTTACCATGAGGGAAGTGAGACAGAGGTGAATAAAATAGGTAGAGGGTATAGAGGTGGCTAAAAACTAGCCTTTTGGTGTTCTCACAATATCATATAAAAAAATAGAAGTACAAAACTGCATACCTGAAACTTACACATTATATCCCAATGTTCTTCAACTAAAATAAAAGTGGGGAAGGGCAAGAAAAAGGGACTGGAGTAGGAGAGGAGGGACGAAGGCAGGCATAATTTAAAAATCATAGGCTTATAGTTGTTAGTCTTCATTTTTACTTTATTACAATTACTTTTTTCCCCCCTGATCCCTTACACTCCTGCTATGAGTAAAACCATCTGCTCTTTTTCCTTTTCTTTCTGGCTTAGTTCACTAAGCATGCTGCCTTCGAGCTCCATCTATGGTGCCAAAAATTGCATTAGTTTATCTTTTTGATTGCTGGGTAATAGTCCACTGTGTATATGCACCACATCTTCTTGCACCAGTCATCTGCTTTTTGGCATTTGAGTTGATTCCACATCTACCCTGTTGTAGATTCCACATCTACCCTGTTGTAAATAGTGCAGCAATAAACATAGTGGTGCAGAGACATTCTGTGTGGGAGGAGAAGGGAATAACGTCAAGACTGGGGCAGGAAGAACACACAGGACTATGCTGGTGGCACATGGGTAAAGTGGTGGTGGAAACCCACGGGGATTACAGGTGAGATGGAAAAAAAATGTACAAAATGAAGAAAGTTGTAATATGTATATTGTGTGTGTATAAATCATAGGCTTAGGAATCCAAGATTCCTGAACTCCACTTTACTCTGTCCCTTAACCAGCTTTATGGCTTTGACAAATCATTAATTTAATCCATTAAGTGTGAAGATTGATAATGTTAACCATAATAGGCAGTTTCTCCAAAGTAACTTTCACATGCTTTTGCTGTATACAATGAACGGGAACAAATGATAACAGCATTTAACAGTAGTAGCATATATATGCAACCATAGTGAAAACACCAGCCTAGTTTGAATTTTAAAAAAGTAAGCAATATAAAAGTGTTGATGAAGAAGTCAATTATTTATTGGTAATAAAGCAAAGATTTTTTTTTGATGTTTACTATGGTTCCTTGGCAGATGTTCCTGTTACAAATGATTTCAAAATAAAAGTTAGAATAAAATGCCAAATAGTCATTTGATTTATCTTATAATATTAAAGCAACATCCCAATAAGAACAATAATGGCCACACTGAACTTCAGCTTATTTGTTGCACATGCTTGTCACTGGTTTGGGGTATGGGATTTTAATCTTAAGGAAGTTGAAAATGTGGAACGATTTCATTTTCTATGCATTTCCTCAAATAGTAACTAAAATAACTTTTAAAGTAAATTTTAAATATCAATTTTTAAGTATGTATATATTTGCTGCAACTTACTCTTCACTGTGCTAAAAAATATCATGGAAAAATAATTTATATTTTGTAAGTAAATAGTTTGCTTCTCTGTCCATTCAGCATTCACTAGCGAAAATCCATTCATGTTCAAGAAAAACATCTATGAGAGCTAAACGAAAGGGGATTTTGGTACAAGCAATAAAACACCAATGCCAACAGGACAAAGAAGAAGATGTATATAGAATAAAATCAAAGACGTGTAGAATTGTATTGGATTTATGTCATGAATAGATAATTGCTCCTGAAGAGGCAATTTACTATATAATGACTCCATTCCCTGTCCTCTGTCAAATTTAATTCTTCTCACCCAGGTGACATGACCTGTTCAAAGGTTCTGTCTACACAAGCAACATGAACAGGACAATCAAACATTCATTCAGTGACTTTAATCATTTGGGAGCGATTTATATAAATTCCTGGTATTTGGGAAAAACAATTTATTTTCCCCTAATTATTTTTAGAACCATCTCTGTGTTTTTTTTTTTTTGTTTGTTTGTTTTTAATTTTGACTCTCCATATGTTTTCTTGGGCACTGATTGCTTCCTAGTATTTAATGTTCTATTCTGTTCCATGAAAAAAAAAAAAAAAAATGAGATGAGAGGATTCACCAGAGTCAGAGTGGGGAGCACAACAGGTGACTTACTGAAATACACTGCTGTGGGCAGCAATATAGAAGTAAGGAGAGGTCTCCTGTGCCATATGTGGGTCAGCTGCCTGGCTTGGGATAGGATTGACAATGTTGAAACTTAACCCCTAGCCCACTACATGATTGCCTGTCTGTTTATGATAAAATTTGACTTGGACATAAACTATAACAATAAAATCTCCAGTAACTGACAGCTGCAAATAGAAAAAGGAAACTTATATGGAACACTGACATACTACTAAAATATTCAATACAAGTTCAACCATGAAAAGACAATTTCTCTACTCTTACTAAGAAAATGATGCAATTTCTCCAAACAGTCATAGGAAGCTACCCAGGCTTTTCTAGTATACTATAATATGTGACTATCCATTGAAGTTTTGGTATAATAGCATAAATAATGACAATTTACTTCCACAGGGCACAAGCCTTAAGCAGGGAACAGATAATCTGATTACAGAAAAGGAAGGAAAAAAGGTCATGTAGAAATCTTGATCAAAAGTCAATGCAACAGCAATTTATCCCAGTCAGAGACAGAGTCAGATGATCAATAGAAACCTTGTTTTTCACTTTTCAATATATTCAAAATAACTGGCTCCCTGACAAGATTTTTAGAGAATAACACAACAATTTGTGGTAATCCATATAAATACTTCCATAAGGCTAAGAAGTAAGATTTAGAGAAGTGACTGCACATTTCACCTTTACTGAAACTAGAAATTATGTTCCAAATTATGTTCCAAAAAGAACTTGCTGTCTTATTTAAAATGCCAAAGGGCTTTTACATCTCTGAATTTCTATCTGTTTCTGATAACACCAGGGTAATAATATTTCTACACACTGAAAGGTATATTATAGCATATACTCTCAAATTAAGAAATAAAATCACACCCTGCAATCCCTGTGTGTTCATCTTTAACTTTAGATTCTCCATTTCCCTAAGAGGTAATCTCTATCCTGAATTTTTACTTATTTGGTTTAAAAAGAAATAAGAGAAAAGATGTACAAAGACTTAGAATTTCTTTCTATAAATGGAATCATATTATGTGTATTTTTTCTGCAACTTGCTCTTACATTTAATCATTATTTGGGATTTTACATTTTTATACTCATCAATTCAGTTTTTTGTTTGTTTGTTTGTTTAAGATTTACTTGTACATACAAGAACTGAGGTACAAGCCAGGAATGGAGGGAGTAAGAGCATAATAATCCAGCAAAAATCAAGCAAACAGAAACCAGTGCAGTACAGTGAAGCCTGGGAATCACCTTCCTATTGGCTAAGTTTATCAACTTATGGGGTGGGGTTGGGATGTGGGGGCTGTGAGACTTGACACAGGAATGACATGATGGATTTCAAAGACAAAGGCATCAAAGTGGTCCTAACAGTTCAAAGAACTAAATAAAACCAAGAACTAAAGGAAAGCATGATGACAAGTCTTAACTAAAGAAAATCAATAAGGAGATAGCAATTATAAAAAAAGTCAAATTGCAATTTTAGAGTTACAAAGTACAATTGAACTAAGAATTCATTAGAGAGGTTCAGTGCAGGATTTGATCTGGCAAGCGAACAAGACATATAAGTCATTAAGTAAAGTGAATATTCTCCAAATTTCAAGATAATTAAGAAAATTAATCATCCAACACTTTCAATGTTCTAAAAAATTAGTTCTTATAGATACTAACCTAAAAGTTCCAGGAACTCAATTCACATAATTTAGACATATCTTTGGCAAACATGACTAATTTAAAATATTGGTTTAATAAAAACAGTGATGTTTTCTCTGTTACCAGTGTTATATACATATATATTTTAACTTGTTTATGTTCTTCTTAAACATACACAGGTTGATAATCAGATAAGCTGTATTATTCTTTACAAGACAACTGAAAATATCTATTTTTTGTTCATCTAAATTGAATTATTGTAACATATTTTAATGCAACAGTTAATGTGGTTTATAGTATACCAGCTTAAAGTTGAGAAGATTCTTAGAAAGTTAAACATTTTGACTATGTTCAACTAAGTTAGTAAACAGATATAGAAAGTACATAATTTATAAAGATTTGAAATATGAATTACTGAGCATACCATTATGTGATTTTACCTCCTCTTTTTTTTATAGGGTTCAGAGAGGATGTGTGTGTGTGTGTGTGTGTGTGTGTGTGTATTTGGGCCTGTTACTTAATGTGTTAATTTATTCCCCCACTAGGAACTTATATGCTAAAGAAGTAAATTATTACAGAAAGTTGTAGTATTATGCTCATAAAACCTACAAATCTGCCTAAAATGCAAAATGTAGAATAGACCTTTTTTTCTAATAATTGAAGTTAATGTGGTTAAATGTGATAATGGCAGAAAACAACTTTTTATGCAAAATATGTAGGGTGTGTTTGATTAAGAAAGAGAGAGTATACTGGCCCTCCCTCGTGGCGCAGCGGGTTAAAGCACAGCACAAAGAAACTTAAACCACTTCCACATGAGTTCAATTCCCGCCTGCCCCGGAGGTGACCACATGGCGTGGCAGACCTCTCCTGACCCGCCCGCTGCTCCCCTCAGCAGTGTACTTCGTTGATCTGCCTGTTGTGCTCCCCACTCTCTCTCTGTTGAATCCTCTCACCCTCTGCATCTCTGACCTGTACCCCAGTTCTGTACAAATAAATAAATAAATCTTAAAAAAAAAAAAAAAAAAAGAGAGAGTATAATATTTCCCTAAATTATAATAACTGGTGGTTTCCAAAGTGATGCAGAGAAAAATAGGATAAAACAATCCTGAATAGATACAGCATGCTATAGAAATATCATATCATTACTTTTGTCATTGTCAAAACTAGTTAAACTTATTATATATATATATATATATGTGTGTGTGTGTGTGTGTGTGCGTTCTTTTTTTAAAGACTGTTGAACATAATAATGCAAAACAAAACCTTAGTGCTATCAACTCTTAACAAACTGTGTTTGTATTAGTGATCTGCTATTAATAAAAAGCTGTAAAAGTGTTTTCCTTAACTGATTTAATCTATTTAAAAGAAAGATTCTATGTCTCATCAGAATAACTGTGTTTATATTGACTATTTTCAGGTCATCAATTATTTAAGAGAATGGTCTCCTCAACTTTGAAAGAGCTAAGACTCTTTAAGATCATGTTACCTTCCATATTTATTTATTTATCACTTGTTTAAATAGTTAGCCAAGTATTAAGTATTGTCTCTCACTAACTTATGATCCTTTTTAATCAAATGTTGAATCCTTCTGACAACTTCTGGTATTTTTCCTTACCCAAACAAATCCTAAGTGAGATTTTTTGCAGTCTGAGATCTCCCAGACGTTCCTGGGAATATCACAAAAGGATTTGTTCTTTCAGCTTATAAAAAGATCTATATTTATTTGATATGAGTTCCTGAGGAAGTGTTATCAAATCAGAAGAGGAGATTATGCTTCCAGGGTTAAATTTGTCTGAGTAAAATTTTATTAATATAAATACCACAGAAATCACATGAGATTTCCAGAGATTTGTCACTGCAATGGCTGTCAAAGATAGTTCTATTTATCAGTCCTGAAGCTACCTTACTGATGGTAGACAGAAGCTTAGTGTGCTAAGCTATAATTTCACATACTTTTAGAAAATTAGTCAAGTCATCCTTTTACTTACTTAACTGAATACATTATTTTCTGTGATTTTCAACTGGGGATTCCCATCCCACACTAATGAGGGATTATTAATGCACAGATGCATAGGTACTAGTCCAGACACAGTAAATCACTTTTGCTTGGTAAGCTTGATGGTTCTTGCTTCATTCTTAATAGTTGATATATTCTTGGTTCATTCTTGATATATTCTTTTTTTTTTGTTTTCAGATTTATTTATTTATGCACATAGAACTTAGGTATAAGCCAGAGGTGCAGAGGTGGTAAGAGGTTTCACAGGTGCAGAATGAGGGGAAAGAACAGATAGATGGGCTAAGTACACTGCTGAAGGTAGCAGCAGGTAGGTCAGAGAAGTCTGCAGTGCCATGTGGGTCACCTCCAGGGCCAGGGATCGAACTCACACTGAAGCACCTGCAGCCAGCTTGCCATGCTGCATCCTAAAACCTGTTGTGCCACCAGGGAGTGCCCAATAGATTTTTAAAAAATATATATTTTATTACACCCTCCCTGGTGGCTCAATGGGTTAAGGAACTGCAAACAAGCTATAACCACTTCGGTGCAAGTTTGATCCCTGGCCCCTGAGGTGACCTATATGAAGGGACAGACCTCTCTTGCCTCACCTGCGTGTTTGCTTCAACTGCCTTTTCTGCTCCCCATTCTGTCTCTGGTGAATCCTTTGACCCCTCCTGCACCTCTGGCCTGTACCCCAGTTTTTATGTATAAAACTCTAATAAATCTTTAAAAAATATTTTATTTATGTATGCATGCAGACACTGGGGTATGTCAGAGGAGGTAAGGAGATGAGAGGATTCACCAGAGACAGCGTGGAGAGCAGAACAGGCAAACTGACCAAAATAGACTATTGAAGGGAGCAGCAGGTGAGACAGGAGAGGTCTGGGCACCATGCGGGTCAGCTCACCGGTTGTAGATCAAATTCACTCTGTAGTGGCTGGCGACAGCTTGATAGTGCTGAGTCTTTAAACCCTGCACCATCAGGGAGGATCCTCACTCTTGATATATTTGCAATGATCTTGGTGAATGTTTGGCAAATATGTGCATTGTAATATATATGGCTTCTATATTAAGCTTAGCACCAAGATTTTTTCTCTATAGTTGTGCAACTATTTTCATAACTGAGATGAAATATCTATCTATGAAATTATAATCAAGTTTAAAGGAGAATTTTTCTAAAACTTTTTTTTTTAATTTTGTTTATTTTTGTATAGGATAATTGGGGTGTAGGCTAGAGGTGCACGGGGTGAAAGGATTCACCAGAGACAGTGTGGGAAGTATATCAAATAATATACTGCTGAAGGGAGCAGTGGGCGAGACATGAAAAGTCTGTTACACCATATGGGTTAGCTCCCTGGACAAGGATCAAACTCAGGTTCCAGAAAATCATGTGGTAATAGTCTGAGATTTAGCCCCTAGGCCACCAGGCAGGCCACAGTTTATCTAAAAATTTTTGACTGAATTTAGTTTTTCATGTCACAGAAAGAACAAATTTCTTGCCAGCTACTTAATTTGATAATAAAAAATTTGTAAATATGCCTCCTTTGCATTTTCACTTCAATACTATACTGAGATTATTAATGTTTAGATGTACTGATGGTTTTAGAAAGTAAAATTGGGAAAGTCAATGAAATAAAAGTCATTCATAATTAAAAAATTATAACAATCTCCAACTGTATATCTTGTGATCTGCATGCAGAAATATTGGGATATTCTATTAAGGAGCCATTATAACTAAAAAAAGTCATAGGTAGCATGAAATAAGATCAGTATACAAAAATTCAGTATAATTTCATATGCTTGCAATGAACAATCCAAAAAACATTAAAAAAGGAAACAATTCAATTTTAAGTAGCATGCTAAAAGGTAAAATGTGTTTGATACCTTTAACTAAAGGAAAAAAAAATTCTCTGAAATCTACAAATAATTATTGAAAGACAGAATATGACATAACAGAATAGGTATCATAGAACAAACCACAATATTGGTAAGATGTCATTTATCTACACATTCAATTCTCATCAAAATTTCAAATGGTTTACCTGTAGAACTGACAAACTGATTATAAAATTCAAGGTACTTAGAACTAAGATACAAACAGAATCAGGCTAATGCAGATAGGAGAGCTATACATAGTAGCAAACATCTTGGCCAGAAAGATACCTCCATGTAGGAGGCCAAGATTTATTGTAGAATTCTAACTAGACTTCAAAAGACTTCCTAACAAGTCACCTAAATGGTTGGTTTATTATATTATTAAACTTATCTGATTAATAGTATTTAAACCAGTGACTAATAATGAATTGAGCACTTATAAATAGTAAGCACTATGTAACTTTTGAGTGCTAATTTTGCCACTTAACATTTTAGAATTAGACAGTCATTTAAAACAAAGAACAACTACTATTGCCACTTGGACTATCTGCAATTCTATGAAAGCCTTAGTTGAAACTGATGAAATTTAATGGGGTTATCATTTAGAAGCCATGAATCCTGAAAATCTGAAGATAGTCTTAAAACCAGGATCCTACTTAGACTTAACCACTAAGCTGATTATTATTGTAAATATAATTAGAATTATTCCCGAGGCAAAACCAGTTCAGTTTGGAACCAAGTTTATTTCATATCAGGTACAGCCTGCTACCTAACAACCAATGAGTTGGACCTGATTGGTGATCTAGTGGTTAAGACCAAGTACGGTTTCCCTGCCAGGGAGCTGGCCCACAGATAGAGCAGCAAACTCCTGTCTCATCCGCCGCTCCCCATAGCTGTGTATTTCAATAAATTTGCGTGTACCATTCTCCATTCTGTCTCTGGTGAATCCTCTCACATCCCACATCTCTGACCTGCACCCCCATTCTTCTACATTTCCCAAAACATAATTAAGAATAAGGAAAAATACTATTTTTTTAAATAAGTAAGCCTATTCCCCTTTTCCCATTTTGTTTTGCAGAATCTAGTTTAAATGGATATTCTTTTATTTTTTTAAGATTTATTTATTTATTCATACATATAGAGCTAGGGTACAGGGTGAGAGGATTCACCAGAGACAGGGAGGGAAGCAGAACAGGCAGACCTACGAAGTACACTGCTGAGGGGAGCAGCGGGCGGGTCAGGAGAGGTCTGCTGCACCATGTGGGTCACCTCCGGGGCAGGCGGGGATCGAACTCATGTGGAAGTGGCTTAAGGTACTTAGTGCTGTGCTTTAAACCACTGCACCACCAGGGAGTGGTGCAGTATATATCCCTAAATGGATATTCTTAAAAACACTACTAATCCCATCATGTCATCACTGTTTCTCTTGTTTATGAAGTAAGACCTATTGTAAAGGAAAAGTTTCATATGAAACAACTAGAGTTCCTTTCTTCTACTAACCCTTAACACTGTCTAACAAATGTTGAAAAGGATAAGAAGGAAAGGGAGCCTTCTTTGTACTGTAAAAGTAATGTAAATCCTTCAGCCCACCAGCCCACCTCTGGGGGGACAAAAGATACTGCTCATTACACAAAAACAAGAAATCCCATATGACACAATTAGCCTACTGCTGAGTATTTACTGGAAACAAAAAAATTCAAGGAGATAAATGGAATCCCAAGTATACTGCAACACTATTTATATTAACCTAGAACTGGAAACAATGTAAGTGCCTGTCAACACCTGATTACATAAAAAAAAGTAGTATATGTATATGTGTACACACAGAGACACATATACACACAATGGAATACTACTCACTTGAAAAAAATATGGAAAATCCTGCTAAATAGCAGGAATCCTCCCAACAATGTGGGGGGATCAGGAAGGTATCACACTTAGAAATATAAGTCACATAGACAAACGTTGTATCATTTTACCACATGTGGTAGAGAAACCAAACAAATGAGTGAACTAAACAAAATAAGCTTCTATATTATAAGATGGTGGCTATTATGTTTATAAGACAGAAGTCACCAGAAAGGAAGAGAGAAGGGAATTGGGTAAATCAGGTAAAAGGGTTCAATTTTATAACGAAGGATATGATTAGAATTTCATGGAAAATTTAATGTAGTTTAGGTACATTTTCATTTTTAATAATGCCTATCTGAAATCCATGTTATTCTATAATTCAATGATAAAAATAAAATAAACACAAAAAGACACCTGAGGGGTAAATGTAAACTCCTCCATTTACTCGGTACGGTTTATATTCGCCTCTCATTCAAATCTTGATTGGCTATAGAAGGCATAGTGAGGCTTAGAGGCTGCTTAAAGACTCTCCTTAGCAGGGCAATACATGTCCTGGCATGCAGTACCTACTGATTTGGAAAAAAAGAAAAATTTTATTTTCTATTACAGTGGTAACCTGGAATCAGTTACTTATGCCTGGAAAATGTATAAACACAATCTTAATGTTATTGCCTTAGATGGCAGCCAAAGTTGCATATCAGTGACATATATCCTATAAGGACATATACCAAATCACCATCAAAAGAATATCCTCTTTTCCAATGTATTCATTCCATGTAACATTTATAGAACCTGCAAATAAGAATTAGTAGGTACCCATGATGCAAGCTGCATGTTTGGGAAACTAGGAAAATGTCTTATCAGGATAAGGATGACTACTACTATACCATGCAAAACCATTTGTGACCCACATGCTGGTCATAAAGAATTCAACTTAAAAACAGATTGGGACTGAGGAGGAGGCTGTGTGGTGGAGCATATATCAGAATTGGTAAGAAATCTGCTTCTACATTTGTTTCAGTTATTAAGATTCTCATCCCATACTCAGGACAGGTTTCATTTCGCTGTCAGTAAAACAGTCGTTCTTTACTAGAAATGTATGCATTATAGATATACCTAGCATTCCTGTCTTTGTGTAGCTCCATTCGCAACAACGTCTGGTAACTCACAGAAACTCTTCTGCTATTGTGATATTCCACATATTGTTCCTTAACAATTACAGTTTACTGAGAAAACACACACACACACAGATAAAAGGCAACAAGCTTACACATATAGGGTTCATTAATCTAGTTATATACCGGGTTTATATAGAACAGCAGAATCTTCTAGGAAAGAAAAAAAAAATAAAAAAAGCCAACTAAACATCTAATTCAAGGGTCAATATAAAGGAAAATAGTGTGTTATTTCCCATTTTTTTTATTATTATTATTAAGTTTTTTTAACAGATGGTGCTCTTCACAGAACATCTAAAATATAATGATGCAGGAATCAACAAGTTGATTTGGGAGTTGTCCAGCTGATAATAAGTGATTACACTGCACATATACTCTACAGAGAATATTTCCATTCATGTGTATAAGTTCTAGGGCTAATACAATATTTAAAGCAATCAACAATAAAGTCTACACTCCTTAGGAAGAAGTACTGCCCCCCCTCGTCTAAACAAGCAAGAGGTAAATTGAAGTGTCGGATGAATTATTTGACTTTCAGAAATTCTACAAAAGGAAGATTTTGGTTCACTCAATGCAGCACACACAGTTTCCTACCTAGCTGAAGGGCCAGGAAAGCATATGCACCAAGCATTTATTATATGACTTATCTACTCTCTCACTTTTCAGTGTTCTTTCCACTTTACCTGCTACTGTGATAAAATCAGTGAAGGAATGGGGTCCATTAGAGATTATATCATCAAAGGTCAGAGAATCTATAAGATAACTGTGGATTTAAGTGATTTTGTATTTTACTGTAATAGATTCTAATGTCCTCATGAAAATGTCTTAGATGCATTTGCTTAGCAAAAAAATGTGTATGTACAGGTAAGTAAATGTGCATATTTGACAGCCATGAGGCAGAATGTAGGTAATTTGTACAGTCATCAGTGTTGCTTCTCAGCATTTGCTCATATAAGTCACTGCCTTTGCTATCTCCAGAAGGGTGCGTATGTAACCCTAAGGAGCTTCACCCTTCAAGGAATTTGAATATCCTGTAGACAGTGTCTGAAGGAAACTTGAATTAGTCAAAGAAAGAACTGAAGCAATATCCACAGTCTCAGCTACCTTATGTCATCAAAACGACCTTGTTTTGCAGTTTCCATGGTATCTAGTCTTCAAGATTTTCTTCATTTTGTGAAATTTCAAATTTCTTCCCAGTAAATTGTTTTTACTTATGTTCAACATGGTTTCTAATTAGTGAAGTACAGGGAGAGGAGTGTTTTTTTTTTTAGCTGCATTATATTGCATTATCGTATGTCTGAGTTTGAATACTGTTATCTGTGTCAGCCTATATAGCTTAGAAATCCTCTTCCCTTATAGAGAAAACATTCAGAGACTTTTACTAATGTGAGATTAATAGTCTCACAAAACACTCGAGAATGTCAATGTGAATTTTGAATTGAAATGTAGAATGCAATGTGTTATAATTTTGGTCTTCTGATATAAGTATTGTTTTATTTTATTTGAGCTGAACATATGATTTCTAGGATGGATCACTGATGTTAATATAGGTTGCCTATATTTGGCTTTGTCTATATATTTTTTAAGATTTATTTATTTATTTATACAGAACTGGGATACAGGCCAGAGATACGGAGGGTGAGAGGATTCCCCAGAGACAGAGTGGGGAGCAGAACAGGCAGATCGATGAAGTACACTGCTGAGAGGAGAGGTGGGCGGGTCAGGAAAGGTCTGCCACGCCATGTGGTCACCTCCGGGGCAGGCGGGAATCAAACTCATGTGGAGGTGGCTTAAGCTTCTTAGTGCAGTGCTTTAACCCGCTGCACCACCAGGGAGGCCCTGTCTATCTTTTTTAATAGAAGGGAAAACACCGAGGTATTAATTCAGGAAACCAGTGCTATCTGCCACAAAATCTATACCTGCTCCATCCTCTGGGTCTTAAATGAAAAAAAAAAAAAGTTTAAGTCACAGTTGACTTGTACCTAAGTCAAACAGACTGTTTTCTTTGCATAATGTGATGGTTAACATATTTCATAGAGGACATCAGTTAATAATGAAAGTTGTACTCAGTCTAGAATCACAGAGGGCGCTGTAATACTTTGAGAATGAGGCCACAAAGTCATGTGATCCTTTCTGTCTTCGGTGAAATGAACAGGCTGTGTAATAGGAAGTTCAGCTGAGCAAACTCCCACAGCACACTTGTACCATTCCTCTGCTATTCCCATCTTTTTCCCAGGGCATACAAAACTTTCTAGATTATAATTCAAATTATATTACTTCATGTTTAATGTCCTTTTACAAAGATACCTACCCTAGGGGATAATGCCCAAATACATTTTCATCATATATTGAAATTTGCCTGTCATAGGTCAGGAATAAGATTTATGGAAATTAAGCATGCAACATTTAGAGAAATAGAACATAGCAGTATGAAATCTAGGGCGAGGATGACTCAAAGGGCAATCACTGAAGAAGTTCAAAAACTAGGGGCCTTTGTAACCAAGAAATCTTCAGGAAGTAAAGTATTTCCAAGGAATGTGAAAATAAAGCCAATAACAAATAATAAAAAAACCTAAAGACCTATGTAAGAAAATTTATTTTTTTAGTCATACAATTACTCATTGACATTTCATAATAAATGCCCACCTAATTTGAGAATTTGAATTGAGAAATATTTTGAAACACAGATCTTCAATCAGCTTTTCAGGGAAAATTTATTGGTATTGAATTTATTATACTGAAAATATGAGAAATTAAATCTAACACAGCTAATATAAATTTCTCCTGAAAACATATAAACATCTACATAGGCTAACTAGACCACAAGTGTAATTAACTAGGTAATGGTGAACATTTTAGGGCTCAAATAAGCAGTAGAAAGAACATTTAACTAAAAGTTGAGGTATTTCATCTTCACATTGGCTCAGACATTGTCACGTATTATGGCAATAATATGTACGGTAAAGAAACTCATAATTAAAAGATTTGTATTTAGGCCCTCCCTGGTGGCGCAGCGGGTTAGAGCACTGCACTAAGAAGCTAAAGCCACTTCCGCATGAGTTTGATTCCCGCCTGCCCCGGAAGCGACCACATGGCGGGGCAGACCTCTCCTGACCCACCCGCTGCTCCCCTCAGCAGTGTACTTCATGGATCTGCCTGTTCTGCTTCCTGCTCTGTCTCTGGTGAATCCTCTCACCCTCCGTATCTCTGGCCTGTACCCCAGTTCTGTACGAATAAATAAATAAATCTTAAAAAAAAAAAAAAGATTTGTATTTAAAGGAAACATAGCTGTTCACACAAAGTGAATGAATATGTTGTCTGACAGTGTTCTTATCAAATACTCTCTATGTCTCATTTGAAATATGACTTCAACAGGGATTTCATTTCTTTAACAATAGCTTCTAGTTACTATAGTAGTAATAGTTGATTTAATTAAATATTAATTTCCCTTCTCTTATAAAATATTTTACTCCTGTATCTCATAGAAACAATGCAGATTGAATTTTTTTTCAAAAAAAATCTTATTGATTTTATCAAGATAAATTTACATGGTATTTGTTTTATACCTTACCTGGTTTCATGTTCTGAAAGATTCTATATTATTATTCACAAATGTATATCTCCCCAGTGATCAATAGTTAACAAATAAAAGCTATGATTAGAAAGTAGAGTTTAAATAAAGGCTAGTTGTAGATATAATGGACAGTTTTTCAGTTAGTCATGAAGAATTTTGGACATTTTCCAGAGGTCTTTTAAAGGTAAAATCAATAGGTAATATTATAGGGATTAAACTTTAGTAATAGTTATCTACATGCAATAAGAAAATAAATTGCAGTATGGTAATTCTGAGATAAACGGTAAGTTTAGTGATGGAAGCAAAACCCAACAAATAAATGATAATGTCCAACATTTAAAAAAAAATCAAAAACCAAGATAAAAGACAGGGATCCATTGTCCTGGTGGCTGACTAGAAATGGAAAGTAGGGCAGAATTAAAAAGGATTCTGTGATAGCTCCAGAAAGCAAATTTTCAGGATAGCATTCCATATTTATATCATTTGTGAGACAAATAACAATGATCATATTGCTAGAAATAAAAAGGAAGCAATATGATCACTGCTAATTACTGGCAAGGGAAATAAACACGGATGTGACAGTGATGGTTTACAGGTGATGTGGTAGATGAACTGTACAGGGATCTGAAAGGAGAAATCAAATGAAGTACAAAAATGAACAATGATGTAATAGATATAGATATATCAATCTGTAAAAGACAGATGCTCCAGACCTTACAACGTCATTGATAGACCAGCAGGACTGGTTCCATCTGGAGGATTGTTGGGTTTAATCATCAGACTCTAAAATTAGAGTTTCTAAGTCAGAATTTTCACAAGATTCAGCTGAAACAAAGAACAGTCACTACACTGATGAGGAATTTAGGATCCCTCTCCCTCTAACTTTAAATACTGCAGATATAGTGATCCTTGTTTTTGGAAATAAAATATTTATATCACTAGACCCAGTACAGAGTCCACTAAAATTGAAACTGCTGCTGCTAATTCACACTTTGTGTTCTTGATGTAGTAGGCATGTAGGTAAATAAAGGAGAAAATGCTTTTTTTCTATTAGAAAGGAGAAAGTGTTTCTGTGACACATTGAGAACAGTCAGAATATTTCTTAAATTTGGTGAATCCACACGTGTGTGTGTGTTTGAGTGTATAATTTTAGCAATGACAACCTGGCAAAACATTGTAATCAGTGAACCCTTAGGGAGAAAGGAATCTAGACCAGCAGATGTAGCACTGAAAATGAGCAACTTGAAAACGGGATGTTGAGAAAGATGATATATGCTGGTTATTGACTTAGTATCAACTCCACCAATCAGTCAGGAATGTTGATTGGCACGATAAAGATTGTCACTTTTTAAAGTTATGAATTAACACTTACTTTGAGAATCAATGATAGCAGCGTAAAATTTTCATGCAGAGTATGACAAACTGGTAGCAAGATGGATGATAGAAGATCATATATCTGACCCAGCCACAGTGATCCCACCATCTCCACTTCCAAAATGCAGCCTAAGATCTTGATAACAGCACATAGGTATCTTTTCCTGAGAGTTTACTTGATACTCTAGTCCTTTCTGTCTACAGATAGGGAAAAGGTCCTAAAGTATTAACAAATTTAGGAGCAATGTCTTATGAAGCAATGGATAACTATGCCTACTCTCTTCCAGTTCTTGTTGAGAACTGGAATATACACCATATGATGACTCTAAGAATTAACCCACATTCTGTATCCATTCATTACAGTAGAAACTTACCTGAGAACATTTTTTTTTTGCCTTTTGCTCATTCTTTCCTCAGTTTTAGACTCACATCACTTTCCTGAGATCACCTCTGACATACATTTCCAGGACCCAAATGACCATCTCAAGGGGCGTCAAGCTAAGCTAGCTAGATGTTCTTTACAAAGACAACGGAGTAAACTTGGATTTGACAAGTCTAAGATTTGGTAGCAGGACAGAGAATGTAAAAACAATTTGGGGAAAATGTTTACAATGGTGCTAGGAAAGCGTAGTCAGAACAAAAAGGGGAGAGACTTTCTTATCAACAAGATAAATGCCAATAGTCAGTGTTTAACAGTTTCATAAAATGAAGTGAATTAACAAAAATCTCCATTTCTTTTGAGGCCTTCATACTTTCTGTGATCCATGTGTAGGGACCTTCATAATTTCAGCTGAGGTTTTTTGTTTTTTGTTTTGGCTTAGACACTCCTTGTTTGCTAATCTGCTCTGTCCTCTGGTTTTGGTTATTGAGCCCATTAACTAGTTGTTTGCTAAACTGCTCTTCCATTCTTGTTATTGAGTCCAATCAGATTGTGTCCCGATATCAGTAGGAGGGAAGGAGGAGAGGTTAATTTGGTGAATGATTAATAAGGGAAATTGGGAGAAATTAAAGTTGCAAACAAATTGACTATAGAAGAGAAAAACTTCAAAGGGGAGTTTGGAATTTTTTTTAATAAATTACACACACACACACACACACAGTGGCATGCAATAACAGAAACCTGTTAGATTTTCTTCAAGTTACAGTAAATGAAGTATATGATCCTTTTTCAAAGAGAGCTATTGCAGAATCAATATTTTATGAGAAGGTACATTTTTTTAACCTGAGTTTCAGGTATTCATTCACTATCAAAGCAGCAAAAAGTAAATGAAAACCCTCTTTGTAATTAAAACTTGATGAGCCATTGCCAGAGGGGAGCCTTGAGCTATAGGCAATTGCAAAAATTTCCCTAGATAAGTCTAGTAGTATAAAGGATCCATTTAATGTTTGCAGGGTTTTATAGTAAAAGTGGTTGATGATATATGTCCTAGGTTACCTAAGAATTTGTTCCATTTAATATTTACTTCTATATTCTTAACTTGTTGGTATTCTATTTTCTAAAATTATAAAATGAATCAATTATCAATACTGACTTCAATTAATTATCATAATGTAAACTTGTGTTTAATCACCACTCAAGAAAGAAATTCCCCATTTCCAGGATATTTGCTCTTTGCTTCTGATCAATAGGTATTCCCTCTTCCCCAGAGATAACCATTATTTTAACTTCTAACACTATCCTTTAAAATTGTCTCATTTTGCAAGTTAAGTAGATTTAATATAGATTTCTTTCCATCTACATTAAGATTATGAAAGTGATCCATACTACTGCACAGATATTTTGCATTATATTTTATTGAACTGCAATATATATTAGTGTGAATATATGTCATATATAAATTTAGTCTATTTGTGATAGCTGTTTCAACTAATTTGTATTGAGAGTATCGTCTCAATTTGTATTGAGAGTTTCATCTCTTCTACCCTGTGATTTAAAATTGCTTGTTATGCTGCTATATTTAGATCTACATTCCATCTTGAGTGTAACTTCCTGTATGTAATTTTGTACAAATTATAAATACTGCTTTTTTCCTGCATTTTTACACATGTCCCTTGTTTGTACATGATATGTGACGGGTAACATATTTTTCAGTATGTGTGTATGTATGTATGTATGCATGTATACAATTAGTGTCAGTGTACATACATATATAGATACATGTGTATGTGTATTGTGTGTATGTGTGTGTGTGTGTGTGTGTGTGTGAAGTCACTTTGTTTGTAGAATGTATCCATGTTAGACATTCCCATCAGCAGAAACTATCTTTTGGATTTCATTTCAGGTAAGTTAAAAGAATCTTAGACTCATTAATAATATTCAGGCAGCCACAATGAAGTATAGCTAGATTAACCAATACTGTTGCATTGCACTAGAAAATGTCTTTATAGCTGAACCAACATAGTTGCCATAGACAGAAATATTGATCTTTGGAATTTGTAATAGTGGAGTTAAAAATGAAACTCAGATTAGTTAACTTCTTTGAATCAAACACTATTCTCATTTAACACAATACTAACATTACTTATCTCATCATGCTAAGAAAATATATACGATAATGGAACAGAACATCTTTGGACATTTTACATGGTCAGTATGTGTCAGATTCTTTACCTCTTTATAGTATACACATATAAACAGAGTCTGATACTTAAAACAAGCTAACTCTATATTAACGTGGGGATATTAGCTGCAGGACTAAGAATCGTCTTTGGAGTTCATTTTGCAGTATCCAGCTCATAACTGTGATTTCAAATTCATTTCAGACAAATGCATACAGAACTCCTATCAAATTGCTTTAACTAAGGGAATAAAGCATCATTATTTTAATTAGAAAATCTAAATATTTCCAATCAAATTCCATTTTAAATATAAGGTACTCTAAAAAAAAGAAAAAAAAAACTGAAAACATCTATAGACATACTGAGGCACATTGTTATAACTTCACACAAAATCATATTCCATTTATTTAATCTTGCTCATTAAATAACCAACCGATTACTTACAATTGTCAAACTTTACTGTTTTGCATATTAGGTATAAGACTTCATTTACTATTTCCAGGCCACTGTTATTTTAATGTTTATTATATATCAGACACTTCTGTCTTCATGCCTGGACTTTTTTTTTTATTTTTACATTCTTTCTTCTGCATGTACATTTTTGAACATGGCTTATGTTCTTATGTCATGAAACAACAAACTCTTATAAGAAAGGCCTGATTCACTCTTACTCTGAACAAGAGGTAGTTTTGAGAAAGCATATTAGTTACTTTCTATAACTGCTTGTGGTATTTCCAAGTCTCTGAACAGTTAACTGAGGCATTACACATTAGCCAGAGGGATGCTAAGTCAGACCAAGTACCTTAAGCAGAACCCACAGCATTTGTCAACAAGAGCAGCCAACACTCATATGGGATATGAGACCAGGGGAACTTCAGGAGAATATTCCAGTGCTAGAATGTAGGCCACCTTCCATCCTAGCACCAGCGTGAAAAAGAGCAATTTCTTCAACAGAAATATTAAATTTAGAATTTTTGTGCCCATCATCCATACCTATTTGTTTACATTCTGTAGAGATCTGTTACACATTCCACATATTTTAGAAAATATCATTAGTAATGTGTAACAAGGCCCAACACTTCAATTCTATTACATAAGCTATAAATTTTATATCTGTGTCCTTATGATTTTTTTTCTTTCAACACAACTTGATATAAATTTCTTATTGTTATTGTGATTTTCTTTTTATTTTTGCTTCTCAATGTGACAGCGCCCAAGAGGTTTTTTTTAAAGATTTATTTGTGCATACAGAACTGGGATACAGGCCAGAGGCTCAGGGGTGGGGAGAGGCTTCACCAGAGACAGAGCAGGGAGCAGAACAGGCAGATCGACGAAGTACACTGCTGAGGGGAGCAGTAGGCGGGTCAGGAGAGGTCTGCCTCGTCATGTGGATCTCCTCTGGGGCAGGCGGGAATCGAACTCATGTGGAAGTGCCTTTAGCTTTTCAGTGCTGTGCTTTAACCAGCTGCGCCACCAGGGAGGGCCCACTCCCAAGAGTTTTATGTGTTTTGCATAAATGTTAATCTAGGTAAATATGTGTGTGTGTGTGTACACACACACACATACATACATATATATATATACATACATGTTTATATATATATATATTAAACAGAGCATTTATTTCATATAATATAAACACCTAAATAAAATATCAAGCACCCTTTCTTCCTGTTTTCCTCATATTATAACTTAGTAAAGAACTCACACACAACTTTAAAAAAATAAAGTAAAATACCTTTGTGAGTTGCTATTAAGATGCTTAGATTTTATCCTCTGAAGGTCATATAAATAATACTAGTTTAAGATAACCTGTATGTTTAATTAAAGCAATTAACCAGTCAATTTGCTAAACTCTTACATCTGACCTTCTATGGATGAAGCTATCACCTGACTAACATTTTTATTAGCTTTGGATTTTTTTTGAATAATGCACATTTTAGAGTGACAATAAGTCACACACCATGACCTAATAATGCTATTAAAATTCAAAACACTGTTCATAAAACAGCTTAAGTCTCTTTGCCCTTTATAAGCCACATTTCTCTAGATCTATCTGTTGGAAGTAGAGTATAAAGGTGTGCCCAGGCTCTACTCAGCAGGTAAGCCTGTTTCTTAAATACTCACAAGGCACAATTCCTTCTGTGTCATTGGTTCACCCAGGGATTCATGGGACAGATACTGTAGTGCCAGATCTAAAATATTTATAGTCTGGTCCTCTGAATTATAATTTCCCAATTATTGTACTATACCTTAATAGTACATCATTGGAAAAATGATGTGGATATATCATACTGTGCTTCAGTAATTCACAACTATTTCATTGTTGAGTTTTAAAGTCAATTTGAATCAATTTGAATAACCTATCTGAATGTGAAACTAGTGACTTGATGTTCTGTTTTCTGCTAAGCAACACATTAATTTTCTTCATGTAGAAATATAGCTTACTTTACCGATGAATTTTCAAACAGGTTATTGCATTACAATAAGGAAAAAGCTTTCCACATACTGGTTTAATGCCACTTTTGCCTGGGTTTCCCTGACTTTGTTTTCAGTACTGATTAGGGAAAAGGACTCACCTGAGTTTCGGTCTTAGTTTCCCCCCACTAGTTAGTTGGGATCTTGGAGTGAAATTTTATTTTCAAAGTTTAAGAAAAATGTCTTGCCATTCTCTATGTTATAATGTTACCAAAATATACATTTTACATCAAATAACAGATATAAAGCATATATACCATAGTGATAAATGGTTTCTATTGATAAACACACAAGACATATTAAAAGGTGTATGTGTATATTTCAATAATTTTATTTTAGTCATTGGTAAAAGTAGTTTCCTTAATCACATTTTGTTTGTTTTAATTGAATATGCTGGTAAATAAATATTCTTGAATGATAGAGTTTTCTGAAAGACAGCCATCATTGCATTCTATACAGTTCCACTTCTGTATGTAAGAGAAATACCAAATGAGAAGACAAATAGGGAACAAAGAGAAAGACCGTATTTCTCAGGAAGGTTTCTCCTGATCTAGGGTTCTGGTTTGCAAAATAGTCAGTGAATTAGAGAGCATGGCTTTGTATGTCGGTATGCTAATTTTAACTTTCTTCAATGTCTGGCTGAGAGTCATAAAGACTGCTTTAGGTAACCTATCTATGAAATCGAGCAAAACACATTTTAATATTTAATTATTAAATAATTAAGTTACAAATAAGTTCAACATACATATGTAGTAAATATTCTTTGTAATATATTACATGCCAAATGAGTTACACAGTTTAGATGTAAAGTTAAATAGAAAGCAACAAAATAAACAACTCTTATCTATGATAAAAAAGAAGCATAGGTAGGAAACAATATTGGTACTTTGTTCCTAAGCGGTCCTATGCTTATCTCAAAAAAACACCTCTCCTCCTTGCCTCCCACTATATATTTTTAACACTTCACTGCCATCCAAAGAATGAAATCAAAATCACAAAAAGGACTACATGAAACTTAACACTAATATAATGTAATGAAATCTAGTCCAATGTAAGAAAACAAATTCCCAATGTACTTAATTAATAAATAATGATTATTGGATTCCAAACACTTAATTTAACATTTCCAAAATTATCTTTATAAATAAACTATATTTACTTTTGCTAGTAAAGTTTAGCTATTTATCTTGGAGACAAAATTAAAGTTAACCAGACATAAAATCCATAGTTCACATGCTAATATTCACAAGTTGGACATGGAATTCATAGTAAATTGGTTAACTGCATTAACTAGCATTTCTAGTCACTCTATTCATAAATATAATAAGCAGACATACATATATCTTTAAGCATTTATACTGCAGTATGTATATTTAGTGTTAGTGATATATAACACTGATGGACATTTAGAGAATTAGAAAGACTTCCTGTTTTTTTTTTTTTTTAAGATTTATTTATTCACTCATACAGAACTGGGGTACAGGCCAGAGATGCGGAGGGTGAGATGATTCACCAGAGACAGAGTGGGGAGCAGAACAGGCAGATCAAAGAAGTACACTGATGAGGGGAGCAGCAGGTGGGTCAGGAGAGGTCTGCTACGCCATGTGGTCACCTCTGGGGCAGGCGGGGATCGAACTTATGTGGAAGTGGCTTAAGCTTCTTAATGCAGTGCTTGAACCAGCTGCTCCACCAGGGAGGAACTTTTTTTTTTTTTTAAGAAAATAATCCTTCCAGTTAAATATTTGTACTTATTCAAAAAATAATTCTCTCTCTTTTTAATCTTTTATATTGCACAGTTTTCATTTTTAATATAACAAAAGCTTGTGATTTAATACATTGAGAATACAATGTCAGAATTTTAGAAATTCCCTTAATGACAATATTACATTTTTTAAAAGGTGAGTTTGCAGAATAGATGGCAGTATGATGAACAAACTCCAGCTCTGAATACTTTAAATTCAGATTTGCCTTTGGGACAGGAATTGGAATTTAACTTTGTTGATAAAAATAATTGAGAGTAATATTTTTATTTGCTACATTTTAGCTTTTTGTGTTTGCTAAACCAAAATAGCTGAGTTCATACTTATTTCCGTTTTATTGTTGATGCCCAAAATTATTGAATTTTATAAAATTCCCTTGGCAAAGGGGCTCTCCCTGGTGGTGCAATAGGTTAAAACACTGTGTTAGAGGCTCTCGGAAACCACAGCAACACAAGTTTGATTCCTGGCCAGGGAGCTGACCCACATGGCCTGGCAGACCTCTTCTAATCCTCCCACTGCTCCCCTCAGCAGTGTACTTGGTCAATCTGCCTGTTCTGCTCCCCACTCTGTCTCTGGTGAATCCTCTCAGCCCCCGTATCTCTGACCTGCACCCCAATCCATACACCCCAATCCATGTAAATATAAATAGTCTTAATAAAATGAAATATCATGGGATCTACAGGTCATAACTACAGGCCTTGCACTAGCATGATTGTGAAAATATGAGATTAGTGGTTTTTTAATTAATATTCATAGATATATTTCATGAGAATCAAATGGAGGGAGACTAGAGACTAGACTTAATTTTAAACACTGTAACCATGTGTTATTTAAATTAAGAACAAAAATTTCCAAGAAATGTTTAAAATGGAAGCATGCAACTTTAGGGATTGGAGTAATTTTCTTTTAATTATATCATGGCATCATACATCTTTCTTACTCTGTATTCTCACCTTTACCACATTAATCACTTTTTTCTATTGGCAATAGAAAGTGCCAAGTGCCTATTTAGCAACCAGTGCTATACAACACAAATTGGCTTAATGCCTACTTGGTTTTCAAGGTCTAGTGCAAATGTTATTGCTTTCCTGAAGCTTTTCAAAAGCCACCATTACCAGACAAATTTAGTTATTAGGAAAACAGGAGGTGTTATACTTACAATGCAAAATTCAAACCTATATTTGAACATAGATTCAAATGCATAAGCAACAGCATTATTTTATAGAGAAATTTCTATATGTATATAGAATAATTTATCAGATGAGGGGCTGTGATTAACAGATTGACAAGATTTGAAAAAGGATCATTATAAATTTAATAAGATCCTTTCAGCAAAAGCAGTTTTTAGGAAACTAAGCAAAAGACATAGACTCTCCTTCAGTAAAGAATGGTATATGAATAAATATTGAATGTATCAAAACAGAGCTTCCCTGGTGGTTCAAAGGATTATGTGTCAGCACAATAAAGCTATCACCAGCCACTGCAACATGAGTCCAATCCCCGGCCAGGGAGCTGACCCACGTGGTGCAACAGACCTCCCCAACTTGCCCGCTGCTCCCCTCAGTGGTGTATTTCATTCAATCCACCTGTTCTATTCCCCACTTTGTCTCTAGTAAATCCTCTCACACCCAGCACCTCTGGACTGTAACCAAGTTCTTGTATGCATAAGTAAAAATAAATCTTAAAAATTAAAAATTAAGTTATCATAACAATTAGGGTTAGGCAATGATATTGAATAAAGCTATAGAATATTATGGCTAGGGAAGATAGTCTAAGTGATTCATAGATAAAGAAGATTATATGTTATCATTGCCCCATTCAAAATGTGGTTTCAAAATGTCATCCTTCTCTCTGGGAAGGAAGACAATGTCATAAATTCATGGAATTCAGTCTCTGCCAGAGGGAGATAAAGGAATATCTTATTTTTTTTTTTAGCTTTAGCTTATACTAAAAGCAATAAAAATTACTTAGAATTAAATGTGTAACTTGAATGTTATTCTTATCTAGAGTTATCTACTTATATAAAATTAATTCTAAGATTTTTTGATATTATACTAATTACAGTATTTGTAAAAAATCTTCAGAAATTATCATATGATGTTCAGACGTTTTATAATTATTCACCATTTTAGTTTAAATTTTCTTCCTTATATTGCCTGTATTTTTAAAAATTCTGCCAGTTGCCCTTCCAAAACTGTCTCTTTGGCAGCCCCTCTCAGGAAAGGTTTGATTAACTTATGAGTGGGCCTCATGCCATGTAAACAGATGGGGAGTGTGTAAACAGAATATATCTGTCAACAGAACCTCTACGCCAGTATAATGCATGATTCCACTCTAAATAACCCAATTAACATACATGTATGCATACACACACACACACACGTGTGTGTATATATATAAATACTTAATAAAATAACTACTTTCATGGTAAAGAGGGACTTTTGCAAGTTGCAATTTTTTTAGGCCAGTAAGGTAAATTTCTAGGCATTAAAGCAGCTTAGTAAATAGACAAGTACCAAAAACTGCACTCCACCAATCCAATTGGAGAGTAATGTTGACAACCTAAAGCATTTTATATCCCCATGTATTGTTTCATTTCTTCTTTAATCAAATACTAAATGTCTCATAATATTTAGTCAGTGTGACATACATTTTACATGTATGTCATATAATTTGATCTAGTAAACATAATTCTGATCTTTCAAAGACTTATTTATTCATTCAGACCTGGGATATAGACCAGAGGTGTACGGGCAGTGAGAGGATTCACCAGAGACAGAGTGGAGAGCAGAACAGACAGATCGACAAAGTACACTACTGAGGGGAGCAGCGGGCAGGTCTGTGGAGGTCTGCCGTGCCATGAGTATCAACTCCAGGGCCGGGGATCGAACTCACACTGAGACGGCTTCCACTAGCTTGCAGTCCTGCAAATCCTAACCAGTTGCTCCACCAGGGAGGGCCACATAATTCTGTTTTTTTAATGATGAGAAAAATAGGCATAGAGCTTACTCCTTTCTCTGTAGCGTTTGTAACTATTAATTATGAAAGAACATCTCAGGCTAATGATAAGCTGTAAATGCTAAAATTTTAACTAGATCTTGGAATTGCTTAGCTAAGTAGCTGAATAGAATGTAAATACATGATCTTTGGATGATGCTGGTTAAGATTCTGCAACTAAAATTTTGGTTTCTTCTCAAGTTGAGCAAGATAGTTAAGGTAGAAGACCATGTACCTTCTAATGGGCATTTTACACCTCTGAAACTGATGACTCAATCCAGGTACTCAGTCTGATCCAGAAGTTAATGTTTATCTGTTGCTTCTCACTCAGATCAGGCAATCTCCTCTTGACACCCAGATTTTATAACCAAAGAGTAAGGTAGAATGAGATAATTACACATTTTCTCTTCCCAGGTAGTGAATTGAAAAATATCTATATTTTGTTTGTTTTTTGTGATCATACCTTCTTCAGACAAATTTCTCTAACAAGTTGACTTCAAAACCATACTTAAATCTCTTAAAATCATCCAATCTGTGCCTCTCATTCTCTTTAAAATCCACTGTGCATCAGACACAGAGATAAACAATTAAAATACAATACAAAAAGATAGAGTTTAAACAACCTCCACCCTACACAATTAATAATTAGTGCATCAGACAGGACATGTTTAGAAAAGGAAGATATTGATGGAATAACACATTTGAAGAGTAAACTCAAAACATTAGTCTCCTTTCAGAATAAATATGTTTACCACGAGCTGTCCCCTATCAGTGTATAATACAAGGTACCAGTCTCAAAAAAAATTTGCAAAAAGTCATTTAGCAACGTGTAAAAGGACAGAAAGTCTGGTAGGTGAACACTGAACACCAGTGGTATGAGACAGCAAACACAAATGTTTACCAGTGGCAATACAGCAGTGTTCTTTATTCCCTCTCCTCACAGTGTTCCCTCTCCTCCCTACTTGTGGCCATAGTTAATTCTGCTTAGGTTTACTCCTCCATTTCATGCTTCCAATAACTACAGTTAATTCCAGGGTAAAACCTGGATTCCAACAGGTTGAACTTCCTAAATCTTGATTTCTCCAAATGAAAAGGTGGTAAACCAGTGACAAATTCTAATTATCCTTTGCCCTTTCTCATAAATGGAAAAGATGTTTAATATAAATTAATACTTAAACGAGGTATAAATGTATTTCTATTGAGGGTGAAAAAGGTAGCAATACTTTGAATTCTCTAAAAAAATAGCTTTATAAGAAGTCCTTATTACCTGCAAAAAGTTTTTTTTTTTTTTAATAAAATGTGAGGATAAAGTCGGTTTCTATACTTGACATATGATCGTTCGTCAGTATTGCAGAGAGACGTCACAGGTCAGCTGTGAGAAGTCCTCCTACAGAGGTGACATTTTTCCATAATTCATATTTTAATCCAAATATTTAGTTTATATCATAAGTACCAAGTAGATTATTGCATCACAAATCTCAGCAAATACTGCAAGTAAGCTGCTTAGTAATTATGGAAATAATTCCATTTAGTAATTATGGAAATAATTCCATGATCATTCAAATCTTGTTTGGGCAAAATATTTTAAGTAATTTGGCTAATCATGGTTTTGGCACATCAGCAAGTGTAACATCAGTTAGTGAACTTGGCTTAAGGTGTTTGTGCATAATAAATGAGTTCCTTATTAATTGAGGGATTATTTTGTGGAAGAAGAAATGTTTATCCTTTCTGGTCATTTTAAGTGCTCTAATGATTGTTATGAGTACACTGTCATACAATATGTCCTTAGCCTATCTTAAATCAACCTGTGTCAAGAAATCTGAAGATATTGCAAGCTTATGATTTATGGTCATGATTATCTAACATACAACTTTTAGGCTATATTTTCCTTTAGAGCTGTTTTTCTAGTTATTTAGAGTGATAGAACAGAATCCTTCTGCATGCCTTATATTACTGAGACTATTTCAGAAGCATTAACTATAGTGGGAAGGATTTTGGTCTTTCAAAGGCAGACTACACAACAGTTTTATTTTACAATATGCTCATCGATAACAAATGTTTTCTTTACATTTTAAGCAAGAAACTGGCATGCAAATTGGAAATAAATGATTTATTTGGCATCTTAGTACCAATGTTTTCATAGCTCAACATCTATGTCGGTGTTCATATTTGTATGTATAGATGCATCAGTATTTGTACATATGCACATATAGTTTTATATCCATGTGCTGATGTCCTATCTATAATGCATACATTGTGCCTGAACATATATCTTAAACATATTATACATAATATAGCTTGATGTTATGATATATTATAATATAGTTTGCAGTCAAATGATTATCATTATGTAAACACAGACTCAATTAATCCTCAGGTTTTCACAACACTGTACTAATCAGTCACAAATTATTTGGATTAAGTTTCCTGTCATTTCCTCCCAGCAATTCTTTATTGAACTTGCTGTTAACCTCCATGTTGCTAGTTTCTGCTACAATTTAAAGTAGATTGTTCTTCTTTGGAATGACTTAATAAGTTTTCTTGGGGTCTGGAAACTCAAAAAAGTTTTCCCCAAATTTATTAATGGTTAACTACTCTTTAGAACCCCTACCCCACATATAAACCAGCAAATAATAGCACATAGGAATATTCTGTGTTCAGGCACTTGGGAAAACCTGTAATTTAAAAGTAAGCCCAACTTGTTAAATCAATCCCATTAGTACCATGCTTCTATTTTACAGTGTTGTTCTATTATTTTACTTTAATAATCATACTTAAAATATCATTATCCTCCTTCATTACTTTTTTTATTCAGATTTACTTCTACATTGCTATTGAAAAATGTGGACTTTGAAATATATTAGTCTCCTTAGCCTTTGTGTTTTCATAACAGAGATTTAGTTTGAATATACTAATTTGAGGTGACCAATGTATAATTGCAGGACACTGAGGTTGGTAATTTTGTCCAGAGAATTTCATTGAGTACAGACATGCTCATTTATGTATTATTTTATTACATCCGCACAGTTGAGCAGTTGTAACAGAGTCACTACAGTTCATAAAACCTAAGTTATTGACTAAAAGAAAAGAAGCATCTACTACTGGTTTCAAATAATTGAAATTTATTATCTGCCCAAAAAGATGTCTTGAGGAGTCTAACTTGGGTAACCCTCTCATGTGGTCATTTTGGTCCTTGCTATGTTCTCTGCAACATATGTTTCCATGGCGACCTTAGCATTTACCTCTGTCAGATTAAAGTAGAAACACCACCAAGAGTAGATGAAAGTATTTCATATGTTAGGCCTAAAAAATGTCTAAGATACACTTCATTCACATTCCTTTGGATAAAACTAACCATTGGGCACATCCAGCTGCAAGAAAGGATAAAATACGTAACCCAGTTCCCAATGATGATGACAGTCCTGGCCCAACCATAAGCAGTATTTGGCACAAGATTTCTCTAAGAATTCCAGCCTTGAAAGAACTCAAAACATTTTTTTTTTTCTTGCCAATGAACACCCAAACAATGTAGTAGAAATTCAAAATAGTCATAATTCTCAAATGGATCTCAAACCAGCCAAAAAATCATGTTATAGTACTCTTGCTGGTGGTCATACATTCATGCTTTCTTTATTTCTCATCCATCTAAAACCACCTTCCTGCCATAGCAGGTACATTTGCTTCTAGCTTAAAAAAAAAAAAAAAAGTCTATCAGATACTCAGATACTCAGTCGTTCAAACTTTCTATCCATTTTCTGATATAGGAGTATAGATAAGAGGAGTATACCATCCTCTTATTCAAGGACAAAACTTATCCTGGATTCTATTTATTTTGATCTATTAAGAAAGTTAAGATAATTTATTATTCCCCAAGCACATTTTATTCAAAATAACCTTCTCAAATAATAATGTCCCTTTATAAAGTATATTTCATTTCAACTCAAATAAAAATATATCAAATTACCCAACCATTACCTTATATGTTTTTTTCTATCTTTGCACACCCTCTAATTGATGCCATTCTTCAAAACTAAAATTTCATTCTTTTCTCTCAGAGGCTTGAGAGGAGATGGATCATTAATAAGAACCTTCTACCTCTAGGGATAGCTTGGCAGATTGTGATCTCCCATTTTGAAAAATGAACTCCACGTGTATCCAACAAAACTACACTCCTAGTCATCCTAACAGTATTTCTCCCATCATCACTTGTCTCAGTGATGTCATAACCAATCACTCGGAGAACTAATATATGTAAACCTAAAAAGCCTAAATACTTACTGACATATATGTGTGTGTGTGTGTGTGTGTGTGTGTGTATCTCCTCTCTCCCTGTCCATCACCTCCAAGACATCCATATTAAACACATTTTAAACTTTACAACATGCAATCTCAAAAAACATCCAATTCGGTATAGATCTTTCTTTTCTAGTCCAAGTTGTTGCCATTTACTTGAAAGAATAGTCTTAATAGTCTTGTCTGGCCCTCCCTGTTGGCGCAGTGGGTTAAAGCACAGCACTAAGAAGCTTAAGCCACTTCCGCATGAGTTCGATCCCCACCTGCCCCGGAGGTGACCACATGGCGTGGCAGACCACTCCTGACCCACCCGCTGCTCCCCTCAGCAGTGTACTTTGTCGATCTACCTATTCTGCTCCCCACTCTGTCTCTGGTGAAGCCTCTTGCTGCCCCTGAGCCTCTGGCCTGTACCCCAGCTCTGTGTGCATAGTCTTGTCCAATTACATCCATTAGTAAAAATTCCTTTCAACATATAACATCCATGAAAGAAAGCAATAGAGTTAGGATGCAAAAAAAATATTATTTCCCTGAACAAAACTTTAATTAATTCCCCTTGTATTACAGTCTTTTCCCAAATACATTCCCCCACTCAACAACATGGTCAAGCCATCTTTCATCTTTTTTTTTTTCCAATTGCTAGTTGATGGGGGTAAAAATGTTTACATTTTGAATAGCTAAGTTACTTCTTTTTATCAAATCTGTCCTATTACAGGCCCTCTACTACCAGTCTCATGTACCAACTGTCCTTCATGGCACTCTTTCCCATTGCTTTTTCACACAGGTTCTACTCATCCTATCCTGAACATCCCATTTTTTAAGAGTTCAAATCTGCTAACTACCAGAACACAGCTCTAATAATACTTCTTGAAGGTACGCTCTGATTTTATACCAGATCTTCTCCCTTCTCCAGACTATTTCATTTGTAGCACTTACTAGAGTTGCCTGTTTTGAAACATGGCTGTTATTCATATGTGCATTCAGCTAATGCATTTCTAAAGCATTGAACTGTGATTCAAGAGAAAGCAAGACCTATATTTGGCTATAATTTTAAGCTTGAGAACAGCACAACTTAAATCTGAATTAGAAATAGGGGCCTCTATGGTGGCACAAGAGTTTAAGAAACAGCTCTGTGAAGTTCTATACAGCCACTGCAGCATGAGTTCAATCATAGCAAAGGAGGTAAGCAACATGGCACAGCAGACCTTGCTCACTGCTCTGCTGAGTTCTGCATTTCAGTGCACCTACCTATTCTGCTCCCCACTCTGGTGAATCCTCTCTCCATCACCTCAGCACCTCAGGCTTATACCAGAGTTCTTGTATGCATAAAACTTTAAAAAGAAAAAGAAAAAACTCATGTTGGAAATAAAAAAAAAAAGTATTTAATAGACAATTTCACAATCTGAAGAATAAATTCAAACTATTTGAATGCTGAGTAAATTAATCTCAGGAACTGTTCAAGATTAATGTTTATTGACCTTTATCTAGGTTTTTTCACTTGTATATTTTTGATAAGTATGCTTTCAATAGACAGTGTGTTCTATGATAGAGCTACTCTAATTTATTGGAATAGTTTATGTTGTATTAAATCAACATCTTCCTAAGCTGCCACTCCAACTATACTGTTCCTTTGTAGGAACAAAGTAGAGTCTACCATACCGACCACACCATGATTTTTTTTTAATGTTTTTATATGTAAACTTCAGATAGTATCTTGTATATGCCTTTCTCTTTTCTGTAATAAGTGCAAGGAATTACTTTTTATAGTCTACTCAACATACCACTTTTTTGGCTAACAAAATGCCAAATGAGTGCCTTAAAAGATTATTTGTCAAAATTCTAAAGGCAGGAGATTCAAAGATCAGTGCATCTGTCTGGTAAGGGTCTCTGTGTATTCTGTTGACAGTTCCCACTTCCTGTGTTCTCACACAGCAAAAGGAATATGGGAGTTCTCTGGTGTCTATTTATAGGGAATTCTCTACTAGTAATTGTTCTGTCCTCATGATTTACCTAACTGCTTAAGACCCCACTGGGCATAAAGTTTTACCATATGAATTTGGGGAGAAAATGAAATTCAATATATAGCACAAGTCTTATTTATGTAGTATTTATGCAAGTTTACTTTTAAGGTAAAGTGTAAATATTTTTAATGGAGGTAATTGTAGAGTTATAAATATCTATAAGAAGAATATAATCACATGCAGATTTTGTATTTCCCCACTAACACTATTTTTATGAAATAATAATTATCACATTGAGAATATTAATGTTGATCAAATATTGATCTTATTCTGATAATATACCTACTTGTGTTAACTGTATATAATTACAACACATGTGTAGATATGTGCATCTATTACTACATTAAAGGTTTAAAAAAAATTCAACATTAAAGTTATCCCTTTTGTTAGTCTTTGATAGTCACCCCCTGCCTGGAATCTTCTGTGACCTTTGTTACTAAGCCCTGGCACCTATTAATCTGTTCATTTCTAAATTTTTGTCATTTCAAAAGTGTTATATAAAGACAATC
>NW_004567111.1:12512036-12518619 GCF_000260355.1 Condylura cristata
AAAATATATTTAACAGATAAACCTTCCAAGTACTTCTCTATAGTAAGTATCATCAGGCTCAGATCAGCTTGTTTACAAACAGGTGTAACCTCCTCATAGTTTTGCTAATTCAGAAGCTTACTAGGAGAGAGAAAATGATGGGCAGCCGACCAGCTGCTAACTCCTCCCTTCCAGTTCCCATTCTTGGATTCGGAGTGGCCCAGTTGTATTGTGTGACATATTTGGAAGATGTAAAATTTCGCATTTACACACATCTGCACTTTTCTTATATACTCAGAAGTATAAAAAGCATTTTCTGTCCATAACATCTTTGGTATTTTTCTTCAGAACAGATTTTATCTAGGCTTTTTCTGGAGTGAACCATTCTGATAAATCTTACCATAGGGGTATTTTCAACCTTTCCTCCAATTTCTAAAACACTTGCAATCTTGACCTATACATACTATCAATACAACCTTTTCTTATATTGATGCATTTCTCTGTTTGTGGTATGCTTCTGCAATACCTGTGAGAGGAACTTTATATCATAAGCTACTTGACATTTTCTTTGGAACCTCACTTTAGAAAATAGCCTCAATTAGTGTTTGGGATAAATTTTAGAAAATATAAGTAGTTCAGTATGGGTGGCAAAATGCCAAACTAAAGTTTAAGCCGAGGCCATAGGGTGGGAAAAAAATACAATCAATGGCTCAAGCACTAATATAGGAAACACAAACAGGCAATTTTTTTTTTTTCTTTTAGAATGAGTTAATATTGGCTTATGTCACTGCTTCTGTTATAGAAGTTCAGAGCTTTTGCCTGCACCAATGTCCATCAGAGTCCACCACCATAGACTCTGGTGATCTCTCCCTTCTTTGTTCTTGTCCCTGCTCTTTAAAGTCCTCTTCACAAATAAAATTTGAAAGAACACTACAAAGCAGGACATGGAGATAATCATCGTGCCTTTAAATAAGTTGAATCTACATTGAGTGTGTTATCTTTTACTAAAACAATATAGTGTCAAAGTTGTCACCATAGAACATAGTAGCTTAGCTTGTAATGATTTTTAGAAGATGGATTTGTTCAACTCAAGGAACATTTTTTTTTTAATTTTATTTCATTGGTTAGTTATGAAAGTCTTCTTCAGTCTACAATCATCCCTTTAAATAAGACCATCACAGGAAATAAAAATCCATCTAATGAAAATCACAACAAAATGATGACAGGTAAGTAGTAGTCAGGCACATGAAATGTGTTTATGTATGTATAATTTTCTCATAAACCTTAAGGTGTTTTTCAATATTCTGTATTACTTTATTGTATACAGCCCCTTTCAGGAAATGCAGAGGGACTGGTTCCAATCTCCCCTTTTCCCACCAAATTCCAAAAATCCATAGATGTTCAAGTCTCTTATGTAAAATGGCCCAGTATTTATTAATAACCTATTTCCATCCTCTCACATATTTTAAATAATCTCTAGATCACTTATAATAACTAACACAACATATACAAACATATGTATATTATGGTTATATGGTATACTCTATACTGAATGACAAGAAAAAATCTGTATGTATTCAATAAAGATGCAATCATTATAGAACTATAGAGTGCACATTTTATATTCAGGGATGATTGAATCTGCTTACGTGAAACCAGTGGATATGATGGCCAACTTTATTTTCTCTACAGATAATAACATTAATAATATTAGTAATGATATTAATAATTCAATACAATAATTGAGTGTAATATATCATTTTTGGGTATTTATTTTGTATTTTATGTACTAAACTTTCATGACTTAAAAACAAATAGTCCTCCTTGCAAATTTTCATTATATTTTCCATAGGAAGTCATTTCTAGCTGTGTAAGGAATAACCATTACTTAAGCACCTGAACTTGACTTTTAAGTAAAGGACATACTTATCATACACACAATCCTTAAGACCTCCAAAAGTGACAATTTCTCAAAGATTCCATTGCAAATTATCATGAAAATGTAGAACTAAAAGCTCTAAGATATAAGAGTTTGTGAATATTTTATCTTTACTATAGCCAATTCTGTTTCTATGAGTATGTATAATACAATTGCAGAAAGCAGTAAAATATGCAATATCAAAACACTTCATGAGGAGTTTCTATATTCTGAAGAGGTGTTAGACTACACTGTCTCTCCACTAATCTTAGCATGCTCATCAATTTATTATTCATAAAACTCTCCTAATCCCGACTCCAGAGTTCCTTTGGAAATCTAAAACCTGAAGTGTCACTTTCAAAAGTCTCACCAACACTATTCAAACTCACCCATTGAAATAACTTTTTCTTAGCTCAAGTCCATTGCTTTCAAAATTAGGGTTGTATATTTTCTATAGTTTTAACATCCTTATTGTACTTCAGACTCTCCAACTGTGCTATGAACTTCAGAAAAAAAGATATTTGATCCATGTTGTATCCTCATGATTCCTAACAAGCATCTGTTAGCAGCCTCCCTCCAGCCCCCGCCTCCCCCCGTATGTGTTCCACAGGTGTTGATGACCTAGGCCACCCACGCCCAGTAGCCCAAGTGGAAAGACTCTTTGAAATATGTACAAATTGCCAGTTTTAATATTTTTAATCTGCAATCTCAATGTTCCATGAAAAACAAAAAAAGGGTCCTTTAGAAAATAGTCACTGAAAATTGTTACAGTACTACTAGAAAATATTTAATGTTTCCAGCGCTATTTGCTATTTTTCACTGAACCCTACAATTGTCTCAAAAAAAAAAAAAAAAAAAAAGGAAAGCAGAAGCTTAATATAGATTCTTAAGGCAACTAAGGAAATAAACTTTCTTTGTTTATCTTTGCTTTCTTACTGCTCCGGTGATAAAATTTTCATTTCCTTTCCAAATAACTTCGCTTAAGTTTTAAGCATTGTATTTCACATTTTTGAAGTTGCATTTTCATTTTTATAAGTCAAAGTAATATGTATGTATGTGTGTGTGTGTGTGTATCTCCTTCCTATTCTGGCATAATCACCTCAAATTAATAGGTCTCAATATTCAAATAGCTTACACTTCTATTGCAGATGTTTTAGAAAGTGAGACATCATTTTTTCAATTTAATGTTTTTTCTTTCTTTCTTTTTTTTTTTAATCCAGCCAAAGGCCAAATTGTGCCAAAATGAAGCATTCATCATATAATAGTAGATGATTAAATTGATTCATGGGGCTTTCCTTGATCTAATTGTTTGATTTTGTAGGCCAGGGATCTGATGGTTGTCCATGTGCCAGGTCATTTGAAAACTCCAGCTATTTTAGTTTGTAGTTTGCCAATAAATCACCAAAGGCTTTCCAAAAAAAAAAAAAAAAAAATCTATGTTGTCATGAATTTGGAGGCCTACTAATAATGACATGTAAAAATAGCACCAGTCTATTATTCTTGATTTTTCATTACTCTTAATGATTTTTTGATAGAGACAATAACCTCAATTTTCTGCAAAATGGTTCAAATTTACTTTACAGTTTCCTAGTTTGCCTTACCACAAAGACCATTACATACTGTGTGTATGTGTCTGTTTGTGTTTTTATGTACATAATGCATATAGAAAAAAAAAAAAAAGCTCCAAATCTCTTCTGACAATGAAACAGATGCCAATCTAGTCTTCTGGGATGAAGAACAAACACCTAACTTACAACATGCAGGCAGTGATTACCTGAGACAGAGGTGTTACAGGGACGCTGCAAGAGGCATCCCCATGTTGAATTGATCTGTGACAACAAATCTAACATTTCTAGGCTCAAGAGTAGCTATAGGTAGCAGATGGTGCACATATTTCAGATACATTCATCTTTGTATTTAAAGTGTTTGAGCAAAATAGAAAAGGAAATTGACTAGTAGAGTACATCCCTATGAGCATTTATAAAGGGGAAATTTTCAATTACAACAGCTTGTTTTACATATAGGTTATATTTTACCAATTTTCCATTATGAAAATGTGTGTATGTACAATGGACCTTCTTGCTTTATCATTACATGATCATTGATGTACTGGTAAGTAACAGGTAGCCCGGGGCTGGGATTCCAGCTGAACTGCATCTTATTGTTACACTAACAAACTATACTGCCTCTGAGAGAGCTGATGACGAATAAAACATTATCGCCATGGCCTTGGAGTGACGCTGGTGGTTCAAGCCTCTGTAAAATTATATATTTCTGTGCAAATCCCACTAACCGCTGAGTTTAGAAGAATGTGTTATCTCAGTATGTCCGTACAAGGTATTGTGCATCATTTCATGTCTAGAGAGTGAATACTTTTTTTTCTTTTAATTTGTATGTCATAAAAAAAAATCATAAGATGTCAGAGCTATGTCAGTGCTTTCAAAACATCAAATTAGGTTTTCCCAAATCACTAATAAAAGTATTTCTCAGCTGCTGGACATCTTTTCAAAGTCTTATATGTAGACCATCCTTTCCCATCCATGCAGGAAAAAAGAAAAATAGTCATAGTTTTAAATTAATGTTAACAGGTTCAACATACCTTTTATGTTTCTCCCCAGTCTATCACAATAGTGCCCCTGTACTCCTATGTTTAAGAAAGCAATATTTATTGCTGCCCTACATAAAAAACAAAAACAAACAAACAACAACAAAAAATGTCTTTCATGCCTTCCAGACAAAATTCTCTCTTTAGCTAGTACCCAAACTTCAAATTAGGAATGTTGCTTCAACTGTAATATACAGCAAATTAAACCAACTGACATAAAAAAATGTAAATGTTCTTCTTCATGCAAGAGCCTTCTGAAATTTATTTATATTGTGAATCTAAAAGAACAATCATAGCCTGGATCAGACTACAGAGATTAAGCAATACATGAGGAGAAAACTTCTTTTTAGGTTTACAATTTTTCTGCTTATGAGTAATTTTTTCCCTGTCTGCAGAGCTAGCTGAGAAGCACAGTAGTACTGTAACTTTGTTCAGTTTCTTTTTTGGTCTAACACATATTTACCTCCAGATAGCATTTAATTCTTTTTCTCCAGTCCTGACCATTATGGATTAAGGAGTATGTTTTCCCCTTAGTTGAGAGGAAAAAGGATGTTATACAAATTAATTCAACACATTAAAGTTTCATTCATTACAATAAGATGGTAGAAATACTGCATTTAACTGTATAATTCTTTATACCTCTAGCTATGGCATAACAGACTTAATACAACTCAGATGGTAATGTATTTTCCCAGATATCATGTTTTAATATTTTAATGACATATTATGTATTAATGTAGACAAGAGCTAGGGTATAGACCAGAGGTGTCTGGGCAGGGGGTGGGGGAGAGCTAGAAGATTCATCTGAGACAGAGTGGGGAGCAGAACAGGCAGATTGACTGAAATACACTGCTGAAGGGAGCAGACACAGGAGAGGTCTGTTGCACTCCTGGGTCACCTCCCTGACAGGAGAACAAACTCATGTTGCAGTGGCTGCAGACAGCTTAATAGCACTGAGACTTAACCCTTTGCGCCTCCAGAGTCATTGAAGCTTCCAACATTCATCACTGCATGTTTAACAGCAGTACTACTTATACAATCAAGATTTTAATATCTCCAATTTAAAAACAGCTTCTTTCTATTCCTGGTTCATTTCATTATGGAAGTGTAATCATTTCTAAATTACAATTAGTTAATACAATAAAATTTTCAACCACACTATATGGTTTTCGGTGTTTGTTTCAAATCTTTTTTTTTTTACTATCACCCCAGTGCATCAGATTATGGCTAAATTATAAGAGCTACCACTGAGTTGATGTTCTGCTCATTTCTTGATTATGTCTTTGAATTATTCTAAAAATATTCCAGGCCAGATATTAATGAAAGAAAATATGGTAACTTGCTAAAGTAATGTACACTTCTTAAAAAACAGCTTTTAAATTACACTTCATAAAATGTATTAAAATAATCATTTAAAAGATTAATGTAGGTACACTTTATGCTGGAAAGGGGATGTTCTTACTGACGGTGCTTTATAAATTGCCTCTTATAATTCTGAAAAAAAATGTCTATTTGTGTCACCATCATGCACATTATATTTCGAGGAAGTTTAATTTTATGATAGATAGAGAGCCTAAAAATACTAATTGTAGAAAATCTTGAACAATCTTGAAGTTACCTCAACATATATATATTTGTCAACCACATAGACAGTATCACTTGATAGAATAACAACTAATTAAAATGAAATGAAACAAAGTATTCTCTACAAAACCAGAGGCCATATAAATCCTAGATAAATAAAGTAAGGTACACTGAGTAGTTCAACTTTCTATCTTCTTGTGTTATCATTTAAGAATAATAAATTTATCTATTACATTTGGCTACAAATTGGCTGTCATAGCCAACAGACTTCTAATGAATAGTATCACATGATTGTTAACTAGATAATGTATTTATTTATTATTTATGATATACATTCTTGACAATGATAAAGGTATAGGAGGTGCACAATCAAGGCAGATAAAATACTGCCAATACAAGCTGAAAAAAAAAAAAAAAACTGAACACAGTCCAAAGTGACATTAGCTATTTTGCTTATCTAAATGTGCAATTAAAAATAATCTATGGCTTCATTAAGT
>NW_004567111.1:12518740-12526421 GCF_000260355.1 Condylura cristata
AAAAAAAAAAAAAAACTGAACACAGTCCAAAGTGACATTAGCTATTTTGCTTATCTAAATGTGCAATTAAAAATAATCTATGGCTTCATTAAGTGTCCCAGATGTCTGTGAAGTATATTTCTCCTAATTATATCTTAGGAGAATGTGGCAAAAACAAACAAAAAAAGAAAAAAAAGTATCTGGAATCACGGGAAGACAACTCTAGCACATGAATCTCTAGTGTAACTAAATCAAAAGCATACTTTGTGCTTTTATTTTACCGTTTGTATTCTTGAGCGTCTTCAACAAAAAGGCCATCCCATCATCAAGTCACTCTGAGAGTTTTTTTCTTTTAATGAATTGCAGAATGATTTTCAGAATTTTCATTTTACACAAGTTGGTATTTATGAGCACAAAATTACTTTCTATAAAAATTATTTAGATTAATTCAATATTCTTTTTTGTATTACAAATGCAAAATAATTAAGATATTTTCTTATTATAGATTGATATGGTAGTAATTGATAAGTCATTCGATAAAGAAAACTAAAATTATAAAAAGCACACATTTATAAATATATTTCAAAATATTCAAAATATTTTTCACATTTTTCTAGAAACTTTGATTCTATATTACAGATCTTCTTAAAAAGAGTGTGAACTAATACTTCAGGTGGGTTTTCCTCATTTTTAGCATTCCCCTATCTCAATATCCCTATTCTTTGGAAATTTTAATTTATATTAAAGAAATATTGGGGTGGCCACAGAAATTTATTAACAAAGGGAAGCACATAGCTTATTTTTATCTTTTTATCATTGGCTTTCTGAACCCCTCACAGACATTTCAACATACATTCTTCAGTCACTAACAGTTTATTTTGTTTGGAAAAACTAATTATACAAATATTAAAAAACGGTTTATCATTCATTTCTTTATAATACTTCATATTACAAAATTTGAATTTAAATCTTAAACACTAACCTCTATAATTTCAAAGTGAAATTTATCCCTGGGATTCACAGTTCAACACTTGTCAATCACCAAAAGTATGATAAAGCATAATAACAAATAAATGATAAAAGATCACATGATCACAGCAATATCCATAAAAATAATTTTATAAAATTTAGTAGACTTGATAATAAAAGTGCTCAACAAAGTAGTTTAGAAAAAAAAAAAAACTACCACAACATAATATAGACCATTTATGATTAGTCCATAGATAATAAACATCATAGTGATATATGATAAATGGAAAATGTGAATATTCAAAACATACCCTAACCATTTCTATTAGCTATAGTACTGGAAATCTTTTCAAGAACAATTAGGCAAGAAAAAGAACTTTCAGAGCCAAATTTATGCGTTCATAGGTGATATGATCCTCTCTATAGAACACCATGAAAATGCATGCCTTTGCAGCAACATGTGTAGATCAGGAAGCCATCATGCTTAGTGAAATAAGCCAGAAAAAAAAATTTGGTAGTTTCACTATACCAAGAGCATAAGGGACCAGGAGGGAAAAAAAAAAAAAAAAAGCAAATGGAATAAAGTAAAAATGAAAACAACTATAAACCAGAGACATTTTATGGGGGTTGGGAAGGGGAATTGGATCAAAATTGTGGTGGGAGAGTGCACGGGACTGTGGTGATGGCACATGGGTGAATTGGTGGTGGGAAGTCCACAGGGACTACAACTGAGATGAAAATAAATTACACCAAAAAATAAATAAATTGTTAAAATAAATCAGGTGATATCCCTGGTGGCATAAGGGGGTATGCCGCAGTATTATCAAGCTCTCACTAGCCTCAGCAGCACCACATAGATCCTCAGCCAGGGAGGTGACCCACATCGTGCAGGAGACCTCTCCTGTCTTGTCCATGCCTCCCCTCAGCAGCATATTTCAGTAGATCTCCCTATTCTGTTCCCCAGGCTGTCTCTCGTGAGTCCTCTCACCCCCTAGCACCACTGACCTATAATCCTACTCATCCATACATAAATAAAGGAAATCTTGAAAATAAATAAACTTAAGTCAGCAAAATTAAAAGACAGAAATAGTAGGCCCTCCCTGGTGGCAAGTGGGTTAAAACACAGCACTAAGAAGCTAAAGCCACTTCAGCATGAGTTCGATCCCCACCACGGATGTGATCCACATGGCATGTCAGACCTCTCCTGACCCACCCGCTGCTGTACTTCATTGGTCAGCCTGTTCTGCTCCCCACTCTGTCTCTGGTAAATCCTCTCACCACCCCTGCACCTCTGGCCTATACCCCAGTTCTGTATGCATAAACAAATAAATCTTAAAAAAAAATAAACATCAAAGTACAAATCAATTTATTTCTATGGTGTACACTCTGCCCCTCTTTTCCCTGAGCTCTGCAGGCTGGTGGGCAATTTGCCTGCAACTATCCATAGTGCTGCTTGTAGTCTGAGGGAACAGCTCCACGCTCTTGCCCAATCACTCTACTCTTGACAAGTCTTCTGGAAAGGATTAGGCATCCCAGGAATTGCTTATCTGGCTCTGGTGACTCAGTTCCCTGCAGAACTCCTAGCCTCACCTATACAACTGTAACTCCCCAGATGCAGATATCATAAAAGAAAACCTCTTTGTAGAGATTGCTCGCAGCAAGTGATTTTCTTAACTTTGGCCAAATCTTCTGGGCCCACAAAAACCTGTCCCTGCCCTACCTGGACTCTACAAGTTGCTAGGCAACCTGCTTGTTGCTGAACTACCAACGACTCCCAATGCCTGCAATAGCTCAGGTCCACAGTCCCTACTCATTCTACTCTTGCTTGAAATTAAGAAAAAGAAAGAAAACTCTGCTTGAAACATCTGCTGAGATCAAAACCAGGCTGCACATGAGGTATCAGTTATTCTCTTAGACTACTGGAAAAGTTCTGCCATGGCAATCTGCCATGAGTGATAGTAATTATAAATCCCTCCCTCTGCTCAACCAATTACTGTACCCAGAGAGGCACATACCCTTGCACTGTACAATAACAGCCCACTCATTTCCCACACCCCCACCCTTATCCTATAGACCTTATTCTTTGGTCATCACAACATGATGAAATGAGTTCCCATCATCCTGATCAGTGTGAGGCTTCGGGCTGCACAACAGAAAGCGCAGCATCTAATGTCAAAACTCTAGGCCAATTACAAGACCATCACAGCAAGACTGGGAAGAAAATCCATTTAACAATCCATAGAAATACAGAATACAAAACATGATGAGGAAGTAGGGAAATCACATTTAATGATCAAGATGTCCTGGGGAAAACACCCTGATCCAGCAGAACTACGAAAACTACTAATAGAAGACCTCAGAGCAACAATTTTAATGATGTTTACAAATCAGAACAGCAATGGGTAAAAAAACTAAAAGCTCCAAACAGAAATCACAGATATAAAGAGTGCACCAGCTTGACTCAATAAAATAAATGCAATAGAAGGTCTGAACAGTAGACTCAATTTGAGGAAAACATCAGTGAGATGGAAGATAAGGTATTGGAAAGGATCCAAACACTTGAACAAAAATGAAAAGATGAATACACTGGGAGACTTATGAAGCAGCATCAAAAGAAATAGATGGATCAGAGGGAATCTAGAGGGAAAAGGAGAGAGATAGAAACAAATCCTACATGAAGAAATAGCAATTGATAACTTCCACAGACTGCAAGAATTAGAGGAAGATGAGAACACTATACTTCCAAGTATTTACTTTTTATAAGAAGGGATGTAACACCAAGTCTAAGGATGATGCAAAGCTAATGACATATTTAGTACTAACTCTGGTTAATAGTTGATGTCTCTTGGAAAATTACATACATATTCATTGCATACTCCAGTTCTCCAATTCCTATGTATTACCTAGAAAAGTGAAAACATACAAAGCTGTGTACCAAATGTCCTTATTAATTTACCCAGAATTTTTATTTTACTTAGAAACTAAGTTTCTGTAATTAATGAATATGTAAAATCAGGTATATCAATATTGTTATATACAGCAACTTTGATCAACTTCAGAGTGCTTATGTTGAATGAAAAATGCTAAACCAAGACTACATACTAGTATTCATATAAAAAGTTTTATTGTGGAAGCTAATAATCTGACCAAATGCAGATCTGTTATTTTTGGAGCTTATCATAGAGGAAAAAGATAAATTGCAAAAGTGACACTATAAAATCTTTGTTGGTAATAGAAATATTTCAATGTCGGTGATTTAATAACTTTAAAATGTATCCATTTGTCTTTTCAATATACAGATGTTTATAAACTTATCAGTAAGTTTGTTATATATAGTAGTCAGCTAATCACTAACTAGGTGTTCACTTAATGTAAATGTATACCTGTGTATATATTAAATGTATATTGCTGCTTATCAAATCACCACTAACCTTGACATAAAATTACAAGTTTATTATATCAATGTAATCACAGATCAAAAAATCAAGTCAGGTATACCTTATTTCACCGATGAGGGTGTCTTAAGGCTAAAAGCAAGATACTTGTCAAACATCAGGTAAAAATCAGCTTCATCCTTCTTATTAGCAGAACTCAGTTCATATCAACAGAATTGTAGCACTGAGATCCTTATTTCTTTCTGGCTAGATGCCAGTGTCATTCTTTCTAAGTCATCAATATGACCTTGTCACCTACCCAGTCCTGTGTTCAAACAGGAAAGTTAGTGTAAATTATTTCTTGTGCCCGAATTTCTGATTTCATCTTCTCTGACCACTCAAGACATTGTCTTCTCTTAGAGCCATGTTTGATTAGCTCAGTGCCACCAAGGTTATGTTCTTAGTCAATTATACTATATCACATAGACTAACCACTAGAATAGCTACCATTAATCTCATGACTTACATTTCATTACTTACAGCATACCAGGATATGCATGGAAGGTTTAAACAATCTTGGGGGTATGCCTTATTTTCTGTTAATCATGTGCATCTATTTTTTGAGGTGTGGAAGAAAGGAAAAATAACAGATTTTTAAATGTTAGGGGTAAAAGGCAACTTCAATATCTCACTAAATAAGCTCTATCCCTCTCCCTCATTTATTCTACATGTTGATCTTAAGTCCACTACATGATTATTTGTTTCTATAGCCTTTATTTTCTGAGATCCTGAGCTAGATAGAGTAACATAAGTACACAGTATGTGTTCTTTGCAGAGAAACAAATACCTGTGTTTTGAAGAACTGCACTAATAAATAATTGATTTAAGTTAATGTAGTTTCCCTTCTGTTTTTCTTTAAAAAAAAAACAGAATAACTGTCTGCTCCATATATCTTCACTTTATCAAAACAATTGATTACAAGTGAAGACTTAATTTTTTTTCTTATTCTTTTTTCCACAAGTTGGTTAGTGTTGAGGAAAGGGGACACTTTAACAAAGGGGTATAATTGTCAGGCAATTCTTTTCAAAATGAAAGTAGTTTAGATGGGGAGTGAAAACTGCTAGATCACTAGCATCTGTTGCAATTTATCACTCATGAACTTGACTATGGTACTAAATTGTTGAAAATATGGTATTTCTATGTATTTAAGCTGCATTTTTCACAAAACAGAAATGATCTGAAAGAAGTGAGGAAAGAAAGATGAAAGATTATCTCAAATTTAAAAATGACTTATTAATATGTCCTTTGTTTTGAGAAAGATTGTGCAGCCGCTTGGCGCTAGTAATCTAATGTTATAAACTAGAAAAATTCCCAATGATATATATTTCTAATGTATGAAAACATATGCTACAATTGTCTTCCTAAATTGTACCTGTTCTTAGTAATGTGTACATTTTAAATGTTTTATAATGCAAAAAGTAGAATGTTACTGAATATCCTTTAAATGACATGTAAAGTAAAAACTACCCTACATTTTCCAGTAATCGGCAATATTTTAGGAAACCATAGATATATTCCTTCCATATGAGCTTGAAAACTTTTTTTCGAGATGATTCCCCCTCCATGTTGTTGCTAAAGTTTGAAGCATTCATCAATGACAGAATTCAAAACATATCTGAGTTTATAATTTAACTAGTTTGTCTGTTTTCTTTAGTACTGTGATTCTAACTAGCCTCTCATCCTGTTATTATTTGAGCAATCTATCCTGAAATTGAAAAGATGTTTTCTTTACCTTTAAATCATAGCAAGATTTAAGTCTGGTGACTGTAGGAATTTATCTGACCCAACAAGACTCGAAAGGAATGGCTATAAGGAAAAACACTGATAGGTTCACATTGGTCATAAAAAATGTAATCATCACCTTCTGAGACATGTAGGTCAGCACACAGCCTTTTGATATTGCCAGATGCAATTTCTTTTTGCCTAACCCAAGCAAGTAACTGGGGAAGAGATTTCCTTTTTTCCCCCCATTATCAAGGTTTCCGGTACCCTTGTATTTTCTCCAGGCTATACAAGTTCCACACACATGGCCTTTGGCAATATGCTGAAACTATCAGCCTCACCTTTCAAAACATACCAATTTCAAGGGCTTTCATTCCACACCACTGTCAAATAATCACAAGCTTCCGGAACATTCACTTTTCTCCCAAATTTTTTGAAGAAAATACAGCAAATTCACTCATACCAGAATATATATCCAGAAATTTTTAAATACAAACATTTTCTACATGACAAAAAAAATCTACCCAGGGAGAATTTCCTAATGTTCCCTATAGGACAACTGGAAGACATGGCATTGACCGTAGGGAAGCATTCATTTGGCTGTTAGATGTGTCACTGGAGCAATTGTGTGTGTGTATGTGTGTATGTGTGTGTGTGTGTGGTTCTGTGCTCTCTTAATAAGTGAGAATTTATATAGTTAATTATTCTGTAACTTTGAGAATTTATTTTTAAGTACATAATTTTATCATCTGTTCATGTTCTATGTAGACAGAAACAAAAAAGAGAAAGCAACTGTATTTCAAAATCTGCAAAAGTTAAAATAGCTTCCCTGAAATTGCACATCTCATTTTAAAGGTGCATTTCTCTGATAGCTTTAGTCTTTGCTGTTGGATTCAGTAAATAAAGATGTTGATCATTATACAGCTGACTATGTTTAGTTTTGTTTATTTTAACATGCTAATGTATTTCATTTAAACTGCACCTGTTACCATCATTGGGTTTAAGGGTTTCATGTTTATAGTACACTCTATTTTTAGAATATCTGGGACATCGTCTCTGTCAAACATTTTCAATCCTTTAACTATTCAAACTAGACTTCAATAACTAAAACTAGCCAAGAATATTCCTTCAAGCAACCCCGTTATCACTACTGTAGTTGCTCTTTTATTTTTGAAAGCTGGCACAAAGCATTGGGCAGTGTTTTGTTGTTTTTTGTTTGTTTGTTTTGTTTTGTTTTTTTGGAGGAAAACAAAAGATGTGTAAGCTTAAATATGCATAAACGGCATGTTTCTTGCAAGATTTTAAACAATAATATTATCCCACCATGTTCTCTAAGCTATGCCATGCAAAGCTGCTTGATGCTAGTAATCTAATGTTATAACCTAGAACAATTTCCAATGACATATATTTTCTAATGCATGAACATTTATGCTGCATTTTTCTTCCTAAATTGTACCTTTTCTTAATATCGTGTACATTTTTAACGTGTTTTATAATGAAAAAAGTAGAATGATATTGAATATCCTTTTAAAAGACATAAACAGGCACTCCCTGGTGTTGCGGCGGGTTAAAGCACA
>NW_004567111.1:12526714-12601496 GCF_000260355.1 Condylura cristata
AGCCATTCATTTATTAATCCAACAAATAATTTACAAATGCTCAGAACCTCAGAACCAGTAAACCATGGATTTAACCACTGGGGGATTCAACAAAGCAGACACAGCCCATAGGAAATAATGTTAACAGTTCTAGAAAGGATACTGTCGCCAGTGGTCATGATCATACTTCTCCCTAGAACAGCCTCTGTACACTGGATATAGATGATCTGAATCCATACTCTGCACCACAATGAATGCAATAATATTGTATTTTCAACTGATATCTCCAGCCCATTTTTTTATCCAATCATTACCTGGATATCCATCACGGATTCTGTGGAAATATTCAAGGACTGAAAAAGACTGGGAAAAAAAATTCCATATCCTCAAGTTTTTATTTATAGTCTATGAAAATATGTTTAAAAAGTAATCACAGAGACTCAAAAGATGCATAATGTTTTAACTTTAAGATATAAAATTTATACATTTGTTACTCCTAAAGTTTAAGAGAAAGATAATGTAATGTCTCTCTTTAACAAGAGGCCAAACTCTCCAATGACAACAGTGGAAATAAAATTCAATGCATGATAAAATATCTCTATTTTGTATATGCTTCCCCAGGGGAAATAAAAGATCTTACATATTATAGGTTCTAATCTCCATTTGGGTAAGAAGTTTATCTTCTTGTCTCTTAACATCTTTGCTGCCCTCATTCTATGCAAACGTCTTTACAGATAACCCATAAATTATCTCTCAATTTTTTTTGACATGCAATTTATTATTAAACTTTCAGACAGTGATGAAGTAAGGAGTGACATAGATTCCTATTCACTAATACTTTCATGAGCAAATTCCAAATTCGAATCATGTGCTTCAAGGCCTAATCATATTTGTCACATGTAATATTTTATTAAAAATTATTTCCCAGAGATTAATTTGCATACAGTCATAAAGAAATTCAGATCGTTTTTGACTGAAGGGAGCCCTGCGTTGTTGTTAATACTAATTATGGAAACACAATATAAACAAAACCATTCAACAACATTTAAAGTAGGATTTAGAAAATGATAGGGGATAGAGTATTTTAAGTAACTATGGTGTACAATTGATAAAATAATTTTAAAACAAAGTCAAATGTGTGTATGTACATATATATATATATACATATATATGCATATGAGTGTATGTATATGTGTATTTATATGTATGTGTGTATGGTTATATGAGTGAATATATTAAGAATGAATAAGTATAAAAAAGATGGAGAAATTGACTATATGCAATTATATAAGAAAATACTGCTTTATTACTATTTTAACATCACTAATTCCTTCTACTACATAAAAAGACTGACAATTTTATATATGATAGACATTATACATGATATTTAAGAATAACTATAACCTTGATCTGCCATTTTGGAATTATGATCTAATAGAGATAATAACAAAATTTGTTCTGTTATTTTCATAAAATATACCAGGTTAGCAGGTTAGTTACTAATATTGGTTACAAATTCTTCTGTTTCCAGGAATTACCATGAGTAAAAGTTCTCACAACTGGTATTCATTAGTTGGAAAATTAAAACCAAAGTTTAAAATTTAGAGGTTGGTTTTATGGAAAGGATTAAATTGAGGAGGTGAAACTGACTTATAAATAAACAATTTAATAATTGCAATACAGTATCTGAAATATAGTTCAAAATGAGAGAAAAAACATATATAATCTGACTACTCATTAAATATATTTGGGTGAGCAACCTCTAAGACAAATTTAAAAATTCTTGAATATTAATTATTTCCCAAGGTCAGTAGATCTAAACTTTCCAAACCTAATTTACAGAGATATAAGAAATCTGTCTTGGCCCTCCCTGGTGGCGCAGCGGGTTAAAGCACTGCACTGAGAAGCTAAAGCCACTTCCGCATGAGTTCGATTCCCGCCTGCCCCGGAGGAGACCACATGGTGTGGCAGACCTCTCCTGACCCGCCCGCAGCTCCCCTCAGCAGTGTACTTCGTAGATCTGCCTGTTCTGCTCCCCACTCTGTCTCTGGTGAAGCCTCTCACCGCCCCTGAGCCTCTGCCTGTACCCCAGTTCTGTATGCGTAAATAAATAAATCTTTAAAAAAAAAATCTCTTTATTGAGTGCTTACAATTTCATACAAGCTAAGCTGAAATAAAACACTATTTTTCATTAAGAATTTAGTGTTTCCCAAATTCATTTTCATTTCCTCCCTCACTGCCCTGCATAGAAAGAAGACAACACTTAATGGCAAAGGCCACTGAAGTAAACAGGGAACTTGATGCTATTTTCCTGACTTGATTACATTCACGACAAGTGGGACTGTAGATAGGAAAAGTGTTTCTACTTACCTAGCATGAGAGGTAAGGAAGTCTAAGGTCACCAAATAGAATTGTTTATCTTTGAAATGCATGAGGTAGAAGACAATTTTTAAAAAGCCACTTACTACACTGTGGTATCTAACGTATCAGACTGGAAGGCAGAGCTAGGGAAAGTGTAAGAGCTTGTGGCTTGGCTTCAGGGGAGTATAAAGCAGCATAAGTATATGAGTTTCTACTTTGAATAGAAAAAAGTACAAAACCCACGAGAAGGCATTCTAGTTGGTAATTGGAATCCCTTGTGACCTGTGACTGAGGAAATGAGTAAGAGCCTGATAATTTGAACAAACCAAAAGGACACTGATTCATTCCAACTGTGGCTGACCTAGGAAACACCTATTCCTTTCTTTCTGAAATATTAAAGCAAAGGCTGAAGAATAATTTCCAAAAACATTGTAAATAGAATTTCAGTTCTGCCCTCAAAGAGTACTTGGATGAAAAGAACTATAGGTCAATGGTGTCACACTTCAAGGAAAAGTCTTCTTTACCACCTTGGGATTTATCATTTCTCTTTTACCTGTAACTTGTCAGCTGCCCCCTTTCTATCTACATGTGGTAGATAATCACTACACCCCACGAAGATACTTCAATTCAGTTTTTTTTCCCCATTTTTCAGTGTTCAGTACACCGCAGTGTACATTTTCTTCAAATGTATAAGAGCAATGGCTTTTTTTTTTTTTTAAGCAAAATTGTATTTAGAATATGGGTGTCTATTTTTCCTCAACATGTAGAAAACAAAAGAACCTAAGAATACTTTTCACACCCCTCCCCTCATCCTTCACCTACATATATACATACTCCCTTTACTGAAACACAGGTGTTTAGGAGAATGGGACCAGGCAGAAGGATCTTTCACAATCAGCAGCTCAGGTGCTAACTGAACTCAACATTTCTTCCATGAACCAGGATGAAAGTATCCACTGTGTGATCTTACCCAAGATCAAAATATCAGTAGTAACATTTAATAATTACACACAAAGCAGGCTATCATCTTTGCCTCAAGAAAACAACGTAACACAAGATTACTGATCATACTCGGCTTCTTCAAGATTTACTATAGATTTTTTTTTCTGTAGTATTCACTCCCTCTCTTTCTGAACTTTAATAGAGACTAATCATGGTTTCAAAATTTTACAAGTGGTTATGGAAATGACAATGTCTCTCTCTCTCTCATGTGTTGCTGTCTTTTGCCACCACAATAATACACACTTCAGATCAGGAATGTGTGTTCATGCTTCCACATACACATGTATAGAAATCTACACATATGAATATGTGCCATGGTATATTGTTAAGCACAAAGAGGTTAGTGAAATTTGAGTCAGTTTAGAAATCAAATCAGTGTGTGAAGAAGTAGAAGTGAAAAGATGTCAAGGATAAAATTTTAGTTTGTAGGATGGGGATGACTTTATTCTTTCCTTTAAACCTTTAAAATAAATAGGAAGTATGTAATCACATAAAATATGAAGACAACTTTGTATAATTATTCAGTGAGTTAACTGGGAATCAAACACTAGTCTACATGGCTTAAAGAACAGTGGATTTAGTCAGACCTTCCAGGAGAAAATTTAATACAGGACTTCCTGTGGATCTTCTGAGAAGGAAATGTTCTTTTGTCTAAAAAAGATTATGCTAAAATAATCTTTATTGTTTTTAGGACAGTAAATTAGCATATATATCCAAACATTTAATTAACACTTGTAGAATAATTTGACACTGCATTAGTCATTTGGGTTAAAAACTAATAAGACTGTTTGTGCCCTGAAGGAGATCAAAGCCTAATATGAAAACTGATGATAAAATATTAATCATAAGAAAGTGTGTGATGAGTATTTGGATTGAAAATATGTATCATAGAGCATACATAAAAATTATATTTCTAAATCTACTTGTGTGTGTGGGTATAACTTAGAGGTCTTTACCTATTATATGATCATTGTTATGAGTTTTAATTCAAATCATATTTTAAACATTCCTTTTCTGGGCATATTACAACTGACTTAGTCCTCATTTTATTTATCATTATTCAATATACAATAATATTTATGGAGGTTATTTAAACTTTATAACTTTTTTGTTATGTGAATTAGTGAGAACTTAGTAGATTGATAATATTTTCTTGTTATCTAGAAGCAATAACAATTCAAATTAATGAAATATTCAAAAAAAAGTCCTCCCAAAGGAATATACTTTTTTTTTCCTTCAAATTTAGTAAATAACCTAACTTTTGCCCATTTCTGGCTTCTCCTAAAGTGATTTTATAAAATTCACATTGTTAAACTAATAAACCTGTGGTGATATGTTACCAAGAACAGTAAACTGATGTTAAATAAATATACAATGACAGAATATTGATATAGTGATGGTTGATTTCATTGTCAAGGCTAAGTTACTGTATCCACACATTTGGCTAAACAACAGTCAACATGTTGTTGTTAAATTATGTTTTAGAAGCCATTAAGATTCAAATCAGTAGACTTTTGAGTAAAGCAAATAAAAGTAGGTTTTATCAATCCTTTGAAGGTCCTGAGGGAAAAAAGACTTTTCCTGAACAAGAATCCTGACTCAAGACTGCCAGTCTACTTATGACTACAATGTCAACTCTTTTCTAGGGGTCACCCTACTACCCCATCTGCCCTGTGAATTTCAGATTTTCATCCCTGAGATGTGAATATTACTGTTTAATTTCTGTTTTGTGTCTGTTTATACATATATGACTATACCCATATGTACACAGATATAATATATATATATATAATATGTACCATTCTATACATTGTACCCCTGATGAACCCTGGCAAATATGAATAGATGAGTAGAGATCTATATACAGAGGAAGTAGAATGTTGTGATTTCCACTTGGGCTAGAAGCCTAAGGTTTTCCTCTAAGGAAGTTAGTTATAAGTAATAGTCTTCTAATATTTCAAAGACAGCTGACTTTTTTCTTGTAAAACTATAGTTGTGATAGCAAATGAGGTGTATTTATTTTCATTGACTTTAAAGACTCCCCATTGGGGAAATGTATTTTATTCCTATCAATTTGCATCTTATAAACAGAGTTTAACAACTGATATTATATATGTACATATATGTGCACACATACATGTATACTTACATACAGGCATACATGTGAGTATAACCCCAACTCTTGTTTGGAATATACTGGAACAAGTCACAGTTTTTCAAAGAGTATTGGATGTGAACACAGGAGGAAACAAGATTGGCCCAAGATTTTTAAGATGAAATTCTAATGTAAAGATTTTGATATGATCAGATAAAATGATGGATCAACCAAGGTCATGGTAAAAGATTCAGCTAATAGGAGGAATTCATTCTCATCACATTGAGGGAGAAAGGCAGGAAAGTATTGCCACAGGCCTATGAGTCATGACCATGGGTAGAGACCCTCTTAAGGAAAGCTACAGTCACAACAGCCTATTATGGATATCAGAGATATCAGGGAGCTGGCACTGAAGCAGCGAGTTTCTCATGGATTCCCTCAAAGCTTAATTCATCCAAATTCCATAGAAATCAGTCTTGGGGGAAGAATATATGGTGAAGAATGAGTTATGAAGACTGGTAGCTTACAAATGCTGCGTAGTACATATAGTCTTTGCTGGTTCCACCATAAGGCTGTCTGGAGTGGATATTATTGACTCCTACCCTCCTCATACCTTTCTGTTTCTCTACTTACTCATGTAAATATAGTTTATTAGTCTTGGTTTTATGATTTAGTCATCTCATTGATTCCAACATCATTAGCTCATTGTAGATAGAGTTGTTCTGCGTTGACCAGCACATCCTTGCTTATTCCCATAAACTCTTAGTGGACTCAAAGAGGGAACTGCATTTCCAACCTTCCCTGTGAGTACCGGTAATTCAGCTCTGAATATGAGTGACACATGTCCTGCATCACACTTCTAAACTGTCAGCATCAAAAAAAGGAAAAAAAAAAAACAACTAGATTTCAGAACCATTGAAGGTACTGTTGAATCACTGCTCTAAGTGGGTTGTTAGACAAACTAGGACTATGTACCATAACATAGAGAGTTGCATGATTATTTGAACCTATTCTAATCCACAAGTGAATGCAGCCCTTACAAAACCAACAGGAAATTCTTAAGACAATGAAATATTATTTCACTCACCATATAGGAGGCAGATTTTTTATGAACCTCCAATTTCCTCTCTCCCAACAGTAATTATGTTCAGATTGACAATTCACAAAATCCCAGAAAAAGAATATTTGTCTAACATCAATGCAAAGATGGTAACAGGGATTCTAGTATAGATTTTAAAAAGCACATGAACTAAACTCAGAGAAAGGGCTTTTAAATCTTACAATCATAAAATCATAATGTCACTCTTTTCGTTTAAAGTGCCTTGAGGTGGGAGGTGTAGTTCAGAATGAGGAATGGAAGTGATATAGTACAATACAGACAATATCAAATATACTTAATTTTCTGTACCTTTGGTCAGAAGCTTGATTGCAATCAAATTCTTCTCACTATGGATACGTTTCCATGATTTTTTATCATGATGATGATTGTATCATCTCAGTGACAGCTGAAGGTTAAACAGTCACTGGGACTTTGTCCAGGTAAGCAAACTGAACTCACATATGTTTTTTAATACAGATAAAATTTTGACTTAAAATGACTAGTTTATTCCCATTCACTGAAATAACAATGATTGTTAAATATATCAAATTCTGCCAATGCTCTAACACCAAGCAGTAAAAGCAATATACCAACTTTTAAATCACAATGAAAGTAACCATTCCACTTTTTGTAATAATACAGGTGCTCAAGGACAAAAATTAATGCATTTATTAATCAATACACTTCATTAAAAATTACCTACCTGTGGAATGTCTCTAAAATCCATATTTTATCTATATATTTATACTCAATTATAATTTGTAATTTCAAATTATAAATGTATGTTGAGTCAAAGATACAGTTCAGAGTATATAATGATTTTAATTTTGCTCTTCAATTGATCAGCATATTACTAACTTAATGAATTTATTATTTTATGTTAAATTTATAAGCAAATTTTAGAGCACTAAATATTTTTAATATCTGTCATCTAGTATATTTCAGTAGCCTTGCCTAAATGTGGCAGGAGGAAAAGTCACCCTCAGACCTCTATACCCTAATCCCCAGAACCTTTGAAAATGCTGTTTTATAACAGAAGGGATTTTTGAGGGTTATATTAATTTTAAGAATCCTAAATTAAGGAGAATATGGGCTATCTGGAGAAGTTCAATTTAAAATATGGTATCTAAAAAAAAAAAAACAAAACATCCTATGGCTGGAGTTAGAAGAGCACTACAGAAAGAGAGACAGTATAGAAGGAAGTGTAATTCCAATAAGAAAAGTTTGATAAACCATTACAGATACTAAAAAAGCAACAAATTCATGGACCTGGAGAGGTGTCTAGGAGATAACGGGGGTACCTGACTGGCATCTAGATGGGAAATGAGGCCCTCAACTCCCACAACCATGAGAAAACTAATTCTGCCAATAACCTAAAATGGTTGGATGTCTACTCTTTCCCAGAGACAAGAAAGGGCAACCCAAGTCAGCTGGCGCCTCACATTTGATCTGTGAGACCAAGGCAAAATGGCCAATAATCTTACACTATACCTACACTAAGGGCTTCTATAAACTGGAAGCCAGGAAAAGTTTTTTTGTTTTTTTTTTAATTTAATATGGATAATTAAGTACATTGATACATGGTGCCTTATCTAAAGTAGCCATCAGATTTTATCCACTGTGTGTGCCATTTAAAAACATCTTGTCAAATAATGTCAAATAATAAATATGGAATCACTGATTTATCATAGTCTGACTTAGAACACTGTGAAACTGATAATACTTTCAGCAGAAACGTACATGCATTTGATCTTTTCCCAGCGATCAAGGTATGATCCTGTCCTGTGAGGCTGGGCACAAGCAGTGAGCCACACCCCCAGTCTGTCTCTTGATCTTGAGTGTGAACAGTCAACATTCTGCAGTCCTGTGTTATAAGCTTTTTCTGGATAAAGATGGGCCTAGCCAAAGCTCACAATAGTAAGCTTTGTGTACATAACTCACAATAAGTCCACTGTGATATAACCTCATGGTGAGTGAAGACACATAATTATGTTAACTAAAATATTTCAGGATATTTTTGGAAGAATAATAATTTATTCAGTTAAATATCTTATTGTATGTCAGGTGGTAATTATGAAGAAAATTATCCATAATAAACACTTGTCAGAAAATATTTAAGTCAGACTATAGTGTTTGTAGAATAAACAACACATACATAGAAAATTATAAAAGGTTATATATTAATATATGATTAAATTTGATATAAGAATGCAATAAATACCTTTTATATCATAATTTGCCATTATAATGCAATAACATAAAATATTGCGATCACTTATAGTTAAGGTCACAAAGCTCAAATAAAGTGAGTCCATTCAAAAATTCTATGTTCTATTAAAGATAATGTAAATAGTCCCTCCCTGGTGGCGCAGCGGGTTAGAGCACAGCACAAAGAAGCTTAAACCACTTCCGCATGAGTTGGATCCCTGCCTGCCCCAGAGGTGACCACATGGCGTGGCAGACCTCTCCTGACCACCGCCCGCTGCTCCCCTCAGCAGTGTACTTCCGTTGATCTGCCTGTTGTGCTCCCCGCTCTGTCTCTGGTGAATCCTTTCACCCTCCGCATCTCTGGCCTGTGCCCCAGTTCTGTACGAATAAATAAATAAATCTTAAAAAAAAGATAATGTAAATATTTTACATTTTATATGAAATTCATTTTCTAACTAAAAGCAGTTCCAATCCCTAAAATAAAATTACAAATTTTCATTAACATATACATATTTAATACTTCATCTTAGTTTGATTTCAAGCAATGATTGAAAGCATCACATCCTTTTTAGAAGTTGACTTGCTTTATACAAATCAAACATGTTTCTCTCAACAAATACTTTTTCATTAACAATCACACTTCAGTGGGCAAAATAAAATGTTAATTGTTTTGGCAAATATTTTCCAACAGAAATATTTATCAGTTATTTCAGCAAACAGCTGCTTTACAACAATTAGAATGGCAACATGCTTTTGGTCATGTCCTCTGTGAGCTTTGGCTAGAAATTATCCTGGGACTGCCAATTATAAAGTCATGGTGATTCAAAAGAAGGTTAGTAGAATTTTAAGTGGGAATTTAACACCCTCAGAAAGCAAAAACAAAAGTTTTCTTAAAAAATCCTTGGCTAAACAGGCACCAAAGATGGGCAGGCAGAAAATAAGCATATGACAGGACGTTAGGGAAAGCAAAGGAAGACACTTAGTAAAAGAAGCTATAATCCTAATAATGGCAAAGCCAGATGCGGGTGAATCTGCACAACAACTGGAATTTGCACTTGAGCTGACATGAATGCAAAGGGCCGCAGACATTATTAGAAGCCCATTTTAAATATTCACCAACACGGGGGCCCAGCAACCTTGGTCCAATGCATTTTGCTCAACTGACTCAGAAAATTGAGTCCACATAAAACATGAATGTTTATAGCAGTTTTCTTCACAATTTCTAAAAAAAACAGAAGAAGAAAAAGTTATGATACTATTGAAAATGTGAATGGCTATAAACTAGCAAGCACATCTACACATTGATGAAAAACGATGATGAAAAAATGAACGAACTATGGGTACAAGAAGCCAAATTAAAAAGAAAAAAATACACAGCACACATTATCTAATTCTGTTCCTATGACATCTGGGAAAAATGAAATAGGTACAGACAAATCAGTGTGTGGCAAAGTGTGAGAGAGGGATAATGACAATATGGAGGGATGTTTAGGGGTGGTAGAATGAATGTGTTCTACTGTGCTGGTATACACATGACACAAAGCATGTCTCTTAGCTTATTCTTTGACTACAAAGAACGTAGTGGAACTTAATTTAGGAAAATTAAAATATTATCAATGAGGAAGTGAGAAGATTCTAGAATGGAAAAGAGAATATGCTACTAGAATCTAACTTTATCACAATGAAAACCGTCTAACATGGTCTATGGGCCCCTCAGTGGTGCATGTAGTAACATAAATTTAAAGAGTATATCCTATCCTTTGTCCCAGTTTTCAAAGGGGACTCAGAGAGAATTTGCGAAATAACTCTACTAGTTAGTTGTAGAATCAAGATTTTTGTCCAGTCCTTTGACTCTCAAGAATACTTTCTCCTTTCAATGATTTTTTTATTTATGCCTACAGATCTAGGGTACAGGCTAGAGGTGTGGGGGGTGAGAGGATTTACCAGAGACAGCAGGGAGCAGAACAGGCAGATGGACTGAAATACACTGCTCAGGGGAGCAGCGGGCAAGACAGGAGCTGTCTGCTGCCCTATGTGGGTCACCTCCCTGGCCAGGGATTGAACTCCTGCTGCAGTGGCTACAGATAGTTTCATAGTGCGTGCTTTAACAGCTGAGCCACCAGGGAGGGCCCTACTTTCTCCTTTTAACCACTCTATTTCTCAATGTAATATTATACAAAGATCCAAAATTTAAAAAGAAAACATTCACACTTCAATTAAGAATACAATATTGAAATGTTTTGAAATTCCTGGTGATAGATTCTAAATCTATTTAGAAACTAAAATTGAAATTTATGGCTAAGACATATGTATGCTAACTCATGTACCTTAAATCTATATATAGTCATACATACCTTTTTTAAACATTTATTTTTTTAATGGACAACACATACCTTCACTTTACCATAATATAATATTATCATAAAAGTGCAAACAAAATAAAACTCCTGTAGTTACAAATATAGGAGGAAGTACACTGAAAATTCACCCAATGTATTAATGCAGGCATTTACAATGAGCTGTGCAAGACATAAGTAGTTCAAAAAGGTTCCAAGTTTTAAAGGACTAAACAATTTAGAAAGCTCTTTTAAGATTGTGCTTAATTTCCCAGAAAACTATATAAACTATTAAAATAAGAAGTCCCCTATAAACAAACAAAAATATATATAAATTAATCAAATTTGTACAAGATGCCAATGTTTACATTTTTGAAAAGTCCTGGTATCATTAAAAGTTACAATCAACAGCTACAAACAGATCACACAAGCTATGAATACAATGCATTGCACTCAACTTTGTGCTTAGAAATATGAGCCAGCAACTATGAGATCTGTATTCACTAAAGTGCTCCTAAGAATTTGGAAAATAATTATTTCCCTTTTAATTTTTATAGGCCATGGAACAGAAGCAAGATATATTAGTTTCCAGTTACTTTCTCAAAAAGATGCATGTTGGGAAGCAAATATGTGTACTAAGTGGCATCTATCAAAATCCCTTCTCATGTGGCATTCCTGTGATTAAATACTTTTTCCTTTAATTGAAATCTTAATCCATTCTTCTAGCAAGATATTACAGTACTTCTACCTAAAGTTATACTTTTCTTGTGCCTTTAGTGAAAACAATCTTAGTCTTCATAAATTTTAATTTTGCTGATTTTTACTGGTGTTATAGGCACATATTAATTGCTATTTAAAAAACATGTTATAAAACAATTCATACATTCTTGGGAATGACTTGTGAACTATTTTCTAATCTTTAAAAAATACCTTGCATTTTTTTACACACACACACACATATATAATGTATATATACAAATAAATAAAAGCAGGGTGTATTTTAGTAGCATTTGGCTTGTAGTTAAAAGATAAGTGAATTAAAGTTAAAAAAAAAAAAAAAAAAAAAAGATAAGTGAATTAAAGTTAAAAAAAAAAAAAAAACAACTGTGGCTCATTGTGTCTTCTCTAACACACGTACCTACAATGTAGCTATAAAGTATCATCTACCAGCATTCATGTTCACCAGTTTGTATGAGACCCTGACAATACTTTAGATATTTTAAAACCTCCTTGAGATCTTATTGAGATTGTAGAGATAACGTGTAGCAACAAAATGAAAACATTAATGTTAGGGATTTGGGTAAAATGTATTTAAGACTAAGTATTTAAGACTAAGAACACGCATAAAAGGATGCCAGTTCCTAAAACAGCAAAACCTACACCCACAGCTAGCTAGCATCTAGGGCAAAACTAAACTAAATGATGAGGGCTTCCCATCAATAGCAAAAGCAGGGTATCCTTGTGTGTGAAGGGTGAAGCTAAGAGGAATAATAAGGTCTGCGATAAACCTAGGATTCTAAAGTAATCCATACATACTTTGGTCAAAATTCAGGACAGTACAGAACAGCAGACAGAAATGGGCAGAATTGGCCGCTCCAAAAGTGAGTGGTGCGAGAGACTTCAGCCATGAGCAGAAGAGGCTGGAAGTAGCGTCTTGAAACCCACGAGCCAAAACTCCTTTCTATGGCAAAACCCCAAACTGAGGATAAAATGTTGGGGAAATACTCAAAGTAGAATAGAACAAAAAGAAAAGAAAGAACCCAGTAAAAGTCAAGAATATCTAACAGATTTGGATTTACATCAAAAGAAAAGTTCATACAGTTTCACAATTCAAGGGAATTCTAACATCACGAAATAAGAAAAAAAAAATCTCTAAATTATTTTTCCTTCCCAAATGAAAAATAAACTAACTTCATGTAAAAATGGCTAACATAAGGTTTTGTGTTTAAATCCAATACGGAACTACATCCCAACCATGAAAATAGGCCAGACGAAATGTCCACAAAATAGATAAAAATCACAATCCAATATTGGAATAAAGGTGACCAGGGTGGAAGATAGAAATGGAAAACTACTGCTTATTGGATAAAGCAGTTTGATTTGTGATGACTGAAGAGCTTTGGAAATGCAGAGTGATAATGGTTGGACATACTATGAATGCACTTAATACCAACCAACTGCACACTTAAGCAAAACTCTGGTGTTACGTGTCACATGATATATTTCCCACAACTAAAAAGCAGAGTGTGTCACACGACATTTTGGAAACAGAAGCCATGCTATAACTGATTGAGCCTAAATTAAAATGTATCTTCCGGCCCTCCCTGGTGGCGCAGCGGTTAAAGCACTGCACAAAGAAGCTGAAGCCAACTTTCGCATGAGTTCGATCCCCACCTGCCCTGGAGGAGACCACATGGCGCTGCAGACCTCTCCTGACCAGCCCACTGCTCCCCTCAGCAGTGTACTTAGTCCTAGACCTGCCTGTTCTGCTCCCCGCGCTCTCTCTCTGGTGAATCCTCTCACCCTCCCTATCTCTGGCCTGTAGCCCAGTTCTGTGTGAATAAAAATAAATCTTAAAAAAAAAATGTATCTTCCTTATTCCCTCTCATTTTCTCCCTCTTTGTTACACAGACTGGAATTCTAATTATTGCTACAGATACAAGATAAAGAGAGATAAAGAGAAATGTAATACACAGAACATTGCATATAGAAAGCCTGGTAGTTCTGGGGCAGAGCATGAAGAAGAAAATAACCCAAACCGCAAGGAATAAGGACAAAAGACTGACAGATACAAAAAAAAGAAGAAAAAAAGAAAAACACCGTACAGTCTGAAAAGTATTCTGAGGGGCAGGCAAGATAATCTTTCCCCCCACCTTAGCATTCTTGTGAGATCTGCCATTATACTAATAACCTTGTAATACTTCTTCAATTTATCTCTACTTGGTATAGATCGCTACATGACTTTATTTTGCCTAACATCTTTCCTTGCCTTAACATCAACATTCTCCCCCATTCTTGTTTTTAATTGTTATTGAAATGACATTGCATTACAAATTTAAAAAAAAAAAAAAAGCCCATCAGGAATCCTGCATCTTTTTCAATGACCAAAATTATTATGGAAAACGGGAATTGCTTTCATTTTGCCTACTTTATTCCTTGGTAACATAGAGTCAGAATTATAATGACTATATAATAGAGCTCTCACAGAAAATAATTTTCTATGTTTTATAAAACTGTAACAGATGACTTTCAGCATCTGAAGATTTGAGACAAAAGTTCAAAGTGTCCTTTAATGAGTTTCACTAGATGATATTTACAATATCTTTGAAGTTATCATCTCAGATGACTCTCTTCAAGAAAGCTTTAATGACTATGCAACGAACCCTAGTTTGAACATTTTTTTATGCTTTATTGATAGGCTTATCTCCCTACAGGTAATGAGAAAGAAGATCTTATGTATCCCAGGTGTAAAAAAAAAAAAAAAATCCATACTAGCTTGAGACTATAATTAGATGTTATCATGGCTTGACAAGTTTAACCATGAAATTAATAGAGTAATACATACCACTTGAGCATAGTACCTATGCCAAAGGAATCAGAACCATTCAGTTTCTTAGTCTCTAAACCTATCTAAATCTCAGTGAGCACGTTCAGTTAATGGATCTAAGACAGGTAGGTAAATAATGTCATTCACATTCAATCAGTTAGCCAAAGATGATGTAAATTGACCTTTGTGGAACAGGCCATATACAGTTTACAAGTTTTATGTATTGCACTATCTTTGCAACCATTATTATTGGAGATTTGGTATCCTGAAATTTTCATCTAATTGCATAAGAAAGATGAGAGGGGAAAATATCCTCAAATCTTTGATACCTGGAATCAAGCAATAATTTCTGTAAATATACTATATACTAGAATAGTGAAATAATCACTTGAACAACCTTCAGTTTTGTGTTTTTGATATAATGAAATATGCTTTGAGGATAGAATAGTGGAAATTATGGCTGCAAATGCTATTTCACTTATCCAGATACATTTAAATTTCTAAGGTATCAAAGAGTATTATTTTTAGTTATCTAAACCAGATTGACAGTTTTCAAATTAATTCTCATGTAGACAAATTGCCTCTGTAGTTAATTGTTATTAAGGAAAAAATGAACAAAATGTCTTTGAATTAAGAGTGGTGATATCAGAAATAAATAAGAAAAAGAAAATACCAGAAGGTTTCACTCATAGCAGGAGCATAGGGGATCAGGAAAAAAAAAAAAAAGCAGTTGTGATAAAGAAATAATGAAAAACAAGGAACAACCATAAACCAGAAACATTTTATAGGTGTAGACAGGGGATTGGGATCAAAACTGGGGCAGGAAGAACACACGGGACTGTGGTGATGACACATGGGTGAAGCGGTGGTGGGAAGTCCATGTGGATTACAACTGAGATGATAAAATGCAATCGATATGATAAAATGCAAAAAATGAAAAATGATGTAAATAATGATTAAAATAGTGGTGACATCAAACATTAAAGCTTTATGTATCATAATACAAGTTTCAGATATATGAGTGTCTAAAATTGAAGAAATCATTAAAGCATTGGATAAAATATGACTTGGGGCTTTTTTTTTTTTCAAATTATGATTGCTTTAGAATGAAACCTTGTTTTGCTTATGAATCACAAATATATAAAACAAAATCTCCAGAAGCAAAAAATATGAAAACTGGAAGATATCTCAAGGAACAGAATTGAATGATTTTAGGATTGATCATTCCAAAGCATATCTGAGATGATTTTAGCCAACTGTACTCATATTTGAGCAAAGGCAATTCAGTGCAGTGATATTGCTTGACAATACCCTGGAAAACAATGCTTCTCTTTTTCCAAGTAAGAGGTTGGACAGATGAACATATATACAGATCAACATATGGATAGATGGGATAGAGAGCTATCATAATGTATTCTTTTCCCAAATAAGGGAATTATAAAGTATGATTTTTACACAGTAGGTTTTAATCAAGATGCAATCACTAGCAGTCACTAGCAGTTTAAACATAATACAGCATAACTCTTAAGGGACATCTGTAATTAGTTTTTTTTCAAATAAAAACCTGATTTCATTAGAAGTAGATTGTTATACATGCCAATCAATAATGCAATCTTTTTCCTCTTCTGTTTTCATGTAGTTGGAGAAAATGAAGTATCTCTTTGCAAGCACAAATTAGCATAACAAGACACATTTGGATGCATAATAGGCTAATTTTCTGAATTTGTACATGCTTATACATTCTCTATGGTTTAATCCATATGTAAAGGCATTAAGAATATATACAGAACATAAAACAGTTCAGAGGTATATCTATTACACTAATCAGAACAGCTGACAGGAAAGTGGAGGAAAAAAAATGGGGAGTGTACTATTAGGATTTCTGCCCTTTCTCTGTCCATTCAAATTCCCTTAGAAAGAGAGTAAATATAGCCAGAGTTAATCATGCCATTAAATAAGGACTATTTTGCAAGTAGAAATAGTTCACTTCACGTAACACTAACTCACAATCAGCAGCATAAGTGGCTTTCACATTACAAATTTGAGTGCACACTAATAAAAATGTTTTTGAACAGTATCAAATGTTATTTGATTGAGCATAATCAGAAGTTTCTAATGAAAATGAAGTAGCTAAAACTGGGTTAGTGCCACATCCAAACTATAGTGTGCAATGGTAATGCAAAGTTATTCATGAATGAATAGGAAATGCATTTTAAACATTAAATTAAAGCTTATTTAAAGAAACAATAGCCAAATTTTTCCAAATAACGGGAGGGTCAAGTATATTCAGAAGTTCAAGAAATACTAAATAGGATGAAAATAAGAATTCTATACTAGGATACATTATAATCAAATTACCAAAGACAGAATTAAGAGAAACATGAAAACCATTTAAGAAAAGTGACTCATCACATACAAATTATATTACTACCAGAAAAGAGTTGAATATACATCCAAAGAACCAATACAGAAGAAAAAAACAATTAAGTCAACTGTGAAACAGGAACACTGTAACTATAAAACTTGTCATTCAGAATTAGAAAAACAAAATTTCCTTGCCAAAAAAAGGCCAATGTACAAACTAAGGAACTCATCATTGGACCTATCTTAGAGAAATTATAAAGGAAGGTCACATTAAAATGAAATACTAAACAATTATGAAATATAAAACTTATTGATAAGGTAAAATATAGATCTCATCATCCGGTAATACTGTCCAATATAGGTATGCATATTTTTATCTCTAGCAAAAGTGATAAATATGAAATTATTAAAAGTAATTATAAAAAGCATTTTCTTATACATAGGAAATATATAAATTAATAACAAACTATAGAGGACAGCCTCATGTTTTCTATATAAGTTCTATAGTTTCTATATAAACTATTCACATCATTTTGCATATGACTGAAGTGGCTGTCAAGTAAGAAGTTGCTCTGTGTAAATCTGAAGACAATAAACTACTGTAGATACATAGAAGTATCTCAAGTGAATAGAAGAACCAACTTTCTGAAAAATTACAAGCCAACAAATCCAATAACACAGAGATGGAAAAATTCCTAGAAACACTCATCCTAACAAGGCTAAATCACAAGGAAATAGAAAGCTTGAACAGATCAATTATAAATAAAGAGATTGAATCAGTAATTTAAAAATTTCCCAACAAAGAAATTCCAAGAAAGTATGCTATGGTGCTGATTTCCATTACATATTCAAACAATGGACAATAATACTACTTAAATTCTTCCAGGAAAAGAAAAAGGGGAAAAAAAAAACAAACTGAAGTTAGGGACGACGTCCAGATAATCTATGAAACCAGAATTATCCTAACACAAAAGCCAAAGGAAAGATACAAGAAAACCACAGTCCATATCTCTAATGACCATAAATGTCAAGAATCTCACAAAATACTCAAACATAATTCTAAAACTTGTTTAAAAAGACATAAGTCATGAGCAAGTGGGATTTATCTGTGGGGGAGTAATGCCACTAAAAATGCTGTGTGTTATAGCTAGAGAAGCAAAATGGAATTAAACATATTGCCTGCCTAGGTAACTATAGGTTTTAGAGCTTTTCATAGTTTCTCTTTACGAAGTATCTTAGAAATTAAAATCAACCCAAACTTCACGTTTCTTCATTTTGTTCTTGCATTTATTCTACAGCTGCACTCTAGTTAGGATTGGTTTTACCAAATGCTATGTTTACTGGCATGTTAGAATTTATGAAATGTCATTTTCCCTTAATTATGTTGTTGATGTATTTGCCACATAGACAGGCGTGTATGTGAAATAAATGTAAAACTCATTGAGTATAATGGCAAACATCACTAATCCATCATGAAAATTTAGTTTCTTAAATTTGCCAAAACATCTACTTCCCAGTATTATCCAACTCTCTAATGTTCATTTCAATGATTCTTTCTCTTTTCTATAAAATAATTTCCTCAAAGTTATGCTTATATACTTAAACAATAAGCTATTGGACTGTGCTTGATTTTGAATTTTATAATACCTTCTGAACTTACATTGTTTTTTATTTTGCTAAACATTAAAACTATATCCATTTATTTCGTTGATTTTAGCAGCTGTATAAAATCTCATTGTATGCTTTTACTTTTCCACTAGTTAATGTTGTCTGCCATGCTAATGAAATTTGAAAGCATTATGAAATATGAAAAACTTGAAAATCTTTTTATGCTAGAGTAATGCAGTTAGTAGAAGATAATTTATTTAACTGAAACAAACTGCCTTATTGCTATAAGATCTATCAACGGAAAGTTCTTAGCCAACAGAAAATGTTATCCTAAATTCTATATGGTACCATGTAGATGAGTTATAGATAGATGTAGAAATTCTTCTCCCTATATTAAGTATTATTCCCTTCACATAAGACCCAGTTTTATCAAATTTCTACCACATTTATTAGCATACCACACCCTCTAAATACTCAATACTTTAGGACTGGATCATACACAAAAGTAATGAAAATGGTTGTCAATACATAACCTTTAAAGAGCAACTGTAGTGTTGCAATCCTGCATACTGGCCCAGGTGCCTAGAGATAACCTCAAACAAAAATTACCACACAACTTAGCGATATTGTGTTCCGCAAACCCTTTAAACATCCCCATTCCTGACATTGAGTTTGAGATGGTTTCCTAGGACATTAGTGAAATCATCTCTTCAGAGTACTGCTCTGAAGAAATCTTTTCTAATTTTCATTTTGTCTCTTGTTAGTAATGAACAGTCAAACCTGGGTACAGAAACACAATGCTGCAATTGAAAGCATCATTTTTTTTTACCCGTTTTTTTCCCCACTTCAGGCATACAATCCTAGAAATACAATTTTGAATCAGTTCAGTTACCTCCATCTTCACTCTATAACCTAGATCCAGATAGCTATCATCTGTGTGACTGCTTTTGAAATAATGCTCTATTTAATTTACTAGCCCTTAATTATTTCCTTCAATTTCTGCAAGTTGAGTGATTGTGTCCTAAGACCCATACTTACCGAATGATATTTATCTAACTAAACTCTCTGGTACTTACTCTTCCCACTTCAGATAATATCCAAACAACAACAAAATCCTACATGTGATTTCTTATTTTTGTTTTAAATCTTCTCCCTAGACTAGTTATTATTCCCTTCACCTAAGATTCAGCTTTATAAAACTTAGATTACATTTATTAACATCCCATATTATCTCCATACCTTTTAAGTGATACAGCATTCCATAATATATCCTTATACACATCACTAAATAATGATTTCTAAATATTTTTTTTTCTTTAAGGTTTATTTATTTGTGCATACAAGAGCTGGAGTGTAGGCCAGAGATGTGGGAAAAGAGGGAGGATTCATCAGAGACAGAGTGGAGGGCAGAAAAGACAGATCCACTAAAATACACTGCTGAAGGGAGCAGGAGCGGGTGAGAAAGGAGAGGTCTGCTGTGCCATGTCGAGTAACTCCTTGGAGGGAAAAGAGAAGGTTCCAGATTCCCTGCCTCAGCTAAAAGGACAGTGGAGCTGAACAGAGTAGAGAAGAATCTGGAGAGGAGTCTGAGGAGGAAGGAAATAGAATGGAGAAGCAGAAGTTGACCTGAGGGAGGCACATGGAAAAATGGCATTTGCTTCTTGGTCATGGACTGGTTGAAACAGATGTGGCTGAGATACCTGTGGGGAGGTTCACTATGGCAGCATTTATCTGGATTTTGCTCTTTTCCTCTCAGGTTGGTGATAGCTTGATATTGTGATCTAATCACTTATGCAACTAGGGAGGCTCCTGAGTTTTAACTTTTTATTAATATAAAGTCCCTACTTTATATCTCATGTGGACATTTAAAGCACTCTCTCTCAAATATATTTTTGTGCTCAGCACTTTATATAGTATCTATAATGTACAATAAATATTTGAATACTTAATAAAGAGAGGAAGGGGAAGGGAAAGATGCAAGGAGCATGATTCTGTACACCAAATGCATCCGCCAGTTGTATTTTAAACTGTAATATCTATGGACCTTAATTATCCAATTTCAACTTATTTCATTCTGGTCCCTTTACAACGTTTAAGTGTGACTCTAGGGTATATCTATAAAGAAAGCGGTAGGATTTCTGGGGTTTTGGTGCTAACCGTGGTGAATTGAAATACAGTTGTAGAGGTAAACCTATAACCCTAAGTATAAACTGTGATGTAAATCAGCATTACCTCAAAACACATGACTTTAAAAATTCTACATTTTAGGGGGGTCGGGGGGGAAGGGAGGGAAATGCACGGGACTATGGTGGTGGCACAGGGGTGATTTGGTGATGGGAAACCTGTGGGGATTACAATTGAGATGAAAAAAAATGTGCAAAATGATGTAAAAATAAACTTTTAAAATGTAGAATTTTTTTTTATTAAAAAGTTTGTAAATTTTGTTTTAGAACCTACTTTTAATATAAATCACCTTACTTCCCAAATTCAATGTAAGCCTGAGAAACACAAATCTGTAGGTGATCAAGGAGAAAAAGCTAACATATTTTATACAAACTGTTACAAATCCAATGAGACCTGGAACTTTTTTCTTTCGTTTTTTTAATTTATTTTTTAAGTAACATAATAGTTTATTTTTACATCATTTTGTGCCTTTTTCATCTCAGTTGTAATCCTTGTGGGCTTCCCATCCCACATCACCCATGTGCCATCACCATAGTCCAGTGCACTTTCCCCCACCCCATTTTTTATCCCATTCCACATTCCACCCCCTTAAAATGGTACTGGTATATATCGTTCATTATTATTATTACTTTCTCCCATGGTCCGTTATACTCCAGTGAAACCATCAGGTATTTTTCCTTTTATCTTGGCTTATTTCACTAAGCATGATCCCGTCCAGCTCCATCCATGTTTCTGCAAAAGGCATGTGTTTATCTTTTCTTGGTTTCTGAGTACTATTCTATTGTGTATATGCACCACATCTTTTTAATCCAGACATCTACTTTTGGGCATTTGGATTGGTTACATTTATTTCTGATTGTAAATAAAGCAGCAATAAACATGGGGGTACAGGTGTCTTTTTGAGTGTTTTTGTGTCTTCTGGGTAGACACCTAGGAGTAGGATTGCTGGGTCATATGGAAGCTCCATTTTTATCAGTTTGAGGAACCTCCAAACAGTTTCCCATAATGGTTGTACTAGTTTGCATTCCCACCAGCAGTATAGAGTTCCTTTTTCTCCACATCCTCACCAACATTTGTTGTTAGTTGTTTTTTAAGATGTGCCATTCTCACTGGTGTGAAATGGAATCTTATTGTGGTTTTAATTTGCATCTCCCTTATTGCAAGTGATGTTGAACATTTTTTTTTTTTTTCATATGCTTGTTGGCCATCTGCATTTCCTCTTTGGAAAAGTGCCTCTCCAAAGACACTTCTTCTGCCCGTTTTGTGATGGGGTTGTTTATTTTTGTTGAGTTTCATCAGTTCTTTGTGGTCAATCTTTATCAATCTTTATCAGTAGTTTTGTGTGAGATTTTTTTTTTCCTCCAATCAGTGGGATGTATGTTTTTTGTAATGTCTCTTTCGCTGTACAGAAGCTCTTTAATGTAGTCCCATCTATTTATCCTTTTCTTCACTATCATTGTGTTGGGTGCTGTATCTTCAAAGATGTTACTGAGGTGGATGTCATGCAGTGTTTCACCCATCTTTGCTTCCAGGTATTTTATGATTTCCATTCTTATGTCTAGGTTCTTAATCCACCTGGAGTTTGTTTGTTTGTTTGTTTGTTTCATTTTTGTTTTTTGTGCATGGTGTGAAGTTCTAATCTAGTTTTTTTTTTTTCATGTATCTTCCCAGAAGCATGGAATTTTTTAAGTAAATAGTTATACTTTCAATCTGACCACACTGTCTTGCATGATTATATTTAGGGTTAAGATAGGAATTTAGTAATTGCTGTAAATAAAAATCCTTAAATTTTAGATCCAGCACCATTTTTTTTTCTTTTGTAATTCTGTCTCTTAAAGGATAAAATCTATGGTATTTCTATATCTTAGTTACTAATTTCTAACTAATTTGAGCAAAAATCAGAGGTATTTGCATTTTCTCTTTCCTCTCACATTTTTCTGATTGATACCTGTGTGCATGTGTGAATCTGAGTGTGTGTGTGTGTGAAAATTTTAGACTTACATGTCATTTTTATCAAATGTAGTAGCCTAATGCTTTAAAATGACTTAGGCTTATACATAGAGCTAAGTTTCATAGGATAAAATCTATTTTGCAAATGTATTGCCAGTCAAAAGAACAATTTGTCAAAATGTCACTGTTTTTATACATCTCCAAATCTAGGAAATTAACTCCAAAATATCCCCCCATTCATTTAACACATGCCTAATAGATGTTTATCACTGCAGCAAAAAGTATAGATACATAAAAGAAAAAAAATCATCTTTTAGGTAGTTCGATGAAAAAATACCAGTAAATGAAGCAGAGAGATGTATTATAAGGCAGGTAAGTATCCTAATGCAAGACATATGTGTTTTCTTATGTAACAACTTAATTAGAAAACAGCAATGGTGGAAGTTTAAAGAATAATAATTTTCCAAAATTTCATGCTTCACCCTAAACAGAAAAATCACAAATCACTAAAGTAGTTAATTGCAGAAACTAAGTATTTGACCATGGTACAACAAAAACTACCAAAGAAATGTTATAGAATTAGGGAAGAAAAGAAAATGTGTGTGTGGGTGTATATATATATATATATATATATATACACACACACAAATGTCAAAGATCACCAAGCACTGACAAGATAAATATTAGATTATTAAAAGCCTTTCAGTGAACTCAGGAGATTTTCTTATTCTGGCAATAGGTTGCCTTAAATACTGAAATACTTATAAAGTTAAATCCACAGTCACATTTTGAATATCTATGTTTCCAAATCCAGCAAGTGATTGCTAAATTTCATATACTTATATAAAGAATACAGCAAATTAAATACTTCAGATTTCTTAATATTCATAAATAATTTACTATTATACCAAGTAGTCCCTTTAAAATCATTCTAAGGTGTTTATGACTGTCTGCAATCATTTGAATTGGTATATTGTCTCTCAAATATTTAATTACTGTGTGAAATAAAGGGTGAAGTGACAGCATTTAAAAAAAATTCTAATTCAGTGATGTACTATTACCCTGTCTTAAAGATGATGAAATGATAGGCCAGAAAGACTTTTATTTGTTCCCATGCACATATTTTTGATAATAAATGAATACTAAAACAACAAGTGCATTGACTACTACATTACATGAGGAATATTTCAGAGAAAAGGAAATCATCAATAAAGAAGAAACAAATAAACAGTGAACTCTCAATGAAGAATCCATACCTGTGTTTCATAATTGCTTATTTGCCTTTGAGTCAAATCTACAAAAAAGTCAGATCTTCTTAAAAATGAAGATAACACTAGTATGACATCTGAACTGATCTGCATCGATGTGTGATTACACAGGACTGTGTCTCTTGTGAACATTCCATTGTTAAAAGATTTGCTTGTGTAATTATAAGATGAAGAACAGATTGCTGATATTACCTTCCGTGATGGGACTCCTTGCTGTTGCAAATGGAAGGAGAAGGAGACTTTTTTTTAGCTAATTGAAAACACAGCTTGATCTCCCATAGTTAAATAGAGATTCAATACATAGAAAAATAATAAACTGTGCTAAAATAATATTTAGAGATAAATTGGTAGAATAAAGAGACTTCTGAATTTTACTTATATCATCTTGAATTGTCTTTAAACACACAATGTATACGATACTTACAACATGAAGATTTATTGCTATGTGAACACTCATGATTACTATCAAACATTCAAATTAGTACTGACATATACTCCCTAAGGTGGGGGTGGGGTCTTAAAGTTTGCCAGAGAAGTGGTGAAATCATTAAGCTAAAAAGTTAATGACTAATTGGTGATTGAGCCTGTAACCATATTTGTGACTAATATCTTCTTAGTGACCTTCCTCTCCTCTAAATGTGTCCAACAAAATATTTAAAACAGGAATTCTTGGCCCTCCCTGGTGGCTCAGTGGGTTAAAGCACAGCACAAAGAAGCTTAAGCCACTTCCGCATGAGTTGGATCCCCGCCTGCCCCAGAGGTGACCACATGGCGTGGCAGACCTCTCCTGACCCGCTCGCTGCTCCCCTCAGCAGTGTACTTCGTTCATCTGCCTGTTCCGCTCCCTACTCTGTCTCTGGTGAATCCTCTCACCCTCCGCATCTCTGGCCTGTACCCCAGTTCTGTATGAATAAATAAATAAATCTTAAAAAAAAAAACAAAACAGGAATTCTTGTGAGTATTAAAAAAGAGTTATAAAATAATTGTACTGCTGGATGGATACAGAAGATACAGGGTGACAGATGGTTACAGGGGGAAAAAAGGTGAGAAAATGATACTAAAATGTTTGAATAAACTAATTTACAAAAAGGAAAAAGAAAAGTTGGGTGTGAAAGGATGATATTTACCATAGAACAATACTCCTCGAGTCAAAATTAAATGGAGATAATAAGTGAACCAAAGTTTATCATCTCCTTACATATGTTCTATAGTATTATAATATACGCACACATAACTCTCAAATGTATAAGCACATGAAAACAAATACACTTTTATATGCATAAACATGCAAATATACATTTAATTTTTAAATATATGTGTAAATATATGTGTAATTTTTTTAAATATATGTGTCGATTTTAAAATTATAAATGCATGTGTGTTCCTTTGGGAACAAAACAGATTCAGTTATTCCAGGGTCAAATAAATTCTTAATTATTATAAACCTCTTTCTACCTCTCATCTTCTATATAATGAAGTCAAGGGTTGACACAAAGCTTTACTATGAAGTATGACATTTCATTAAGGTTAAAAATTAATATTCATCAGGACGCATCCCAGGTATGTGTAGATATTTTATCTCTATGCATATAAATCATGTTAATATACACATTATCACACACATATGTGCACATGGATGTATTATCAGTGCATATGATTTGCATTTCTAATCCAAAATGTCAACCTAACACCACAGGCATTATTGTCAAAGATACTACCAACATTTCATCCCAACTCTTGACTACTTAATCAAACCATTGAACTCTGGACTACCTACTCAAGCCTTACTTCTACTGCCAAGTGTAAAGCTGGCTTACATGCAACAGGTGCTTCCTCCCTCTTCTGAGTTTAGGAGGCCCAAACCAGATTATTATGACATCTTCATGATAGCAGTAGGTGTTCAGTTTGAAGTGAAAATCACGAAATTTGTCAACAAATAGATTCTTATAAATTTTATTGAAATAAGGCTTTTAATTATCATGAGATGTTTCACCCTTTTGGTAGTTATGTGTCAAATTATTTGCTAACTTTATTTGTTCCTTCACATCTTCAGGTCTAATAGGCATATTTTTATCAAAGTAATAATTTCTATTATATTGTGCATTATATCAAAACTCAAGATTATTGCATGATTCTGAAGAAAGTATGATAATTAATATTGGCCAATTACATGAAAATATTATTCTTTTCAGTTAAAATAAAATGTTCTAACAGTCTTCTTAACAAATACCTCATAGGAGCAAATTCCATACCATGAATTTCACAGCATGTTATACAAGCCCTGTTCCGATGAGGATATTACATTTGAAACTACAGTAAAATGTAAGGGCTGTGGTGTTTTTTCTCTATTCCCAAATTTTTAGTTTGCTATAGTCCAATTTATTTTTTGTTTTGTTTCCCTTGATGTTGGAATAGATTCTCCAAAACTATCATTGAAGACGACTGTGGAGTATTTTGCCTGCAGGTCTTACATTCAACTCTTTAATTCTTTTTTAACTTTTTTACATGATACGAGATAGTGGCCTAATTTCATTCTATTTCATAAGACTATCCAGTTTGCCATGTTCTTAGATAATAAATGGGTTGTTTTCAATGAGAGTGTCAACTCAGAAAATCTAGAACAGTCATTAACTAGGACATTTTATAGAACCAAGAATCTCAGTCTCATTTGAGCCCATTCAAGTAACAAATCCAGTTCTTTCTAAAACAGATACTGGTTGTGACATTAGACACTTGAAATCTGCTGCACACTCAGTTACATTCTGGGTATAATTTTCCGTCAGTTTTACTTTACAAGTACAAGTATTCACTATGGAAAGCTTCTACGGTGACTTGAAAATTTGAAGTTATTTCCTGAGCTTGTTATTTTTATTCTGTAAACCACAGCTTAGTCTATATCATCAACCCAGCACACTAACAGTTGTCATCTCTAATAGTCAGACAACAGTTTCATGTCTTCATAATCTTCCTTAAGTGCTTCTCCCTCAGCATCAGTGATCGTCATGTACCCAGATTCCTAGTAAAACTTTCCCATCATAAACAAACTTCACATGGAGGCAAGGTAAATACCAGAATTTCATCTGTGAGGGTCCATTTCCCAAAAATGCATTGTAAAATTGCTGGTCCAGTCAGAACACAGACAAATTCAGTGCCAAATGCCATCACAGCAAGTCAACTGCATTTATCCCCCTAACTCTTATTTGGTGAAACCACATAGTATGTTTGGAATTGCTGGTGACAGGAGTTCCTTAAAAATGAATAAATTCCACAGATCCTGGAGTCTTTGTCCCATCATCAGAGGCACTGTGAAATATTTACCATCACAATCACTGCTTCTGTGTTTAAGTTTAATACAAGGAAACTCGATTGATTCAACATGTGCTAGAATTAAGAGAAAAGTGCTGTCTGTGCAGTTACCTAGAAATTAATAATAATAATAATGAGTTCCACCACCTAAGAGGAGGGAAGTACATGAGGCATGGTTGTGAGAAACTAGCATTTCAAAGGAGCAGTGCACAGGTGTGGGTTCAAAGAGACGCACTGTACTTATAGTGTTCAGATCTCTAAGCTGTTCGGGCTGTAGAGTGATAGACACTGTGCCTTGAACGGAAGGTAACTCACAAGGCTGCGTGACAAAGTCCTTCTGGCTTCCAGCAAGCCAGTTTATTTTTCAGTGCTTGGGGGAAGAGAGGTGCAGGTTGTGGCTGCATTATCATCGTCTGATAATTGTCTATGGCATGTTTACTCTTACTAGTACTGAGTACAAGAGGGCTGGAGATGGATGAGACTAGAAGCTGATGTAAACTGGCAAGGGTGACTGAAGAATACTAGCAGTGACTTGGAAATTGAAAGTCTTGTTCTTTTTTCTCATTTTCTGTTCATCTCTTTCTAAGTCCTATTTAGTAAATCCAGAAAGAAAGCCAGATGGCGGAGAAATTGGGTGCAATCACTTGCAGGCAAATCTTGGGAACACAAATTAGACTCTAAAATTAGACCTAGGATTAACAGATAGACCAAAGATTAGAATTTAGACGTACTGTATGTAAATGTGTTTGAATTTCTATGCTGAGGGCAAGTGAATAGGTCCTAAGCACTAGACAGGGACTAAACTAATCAAAAACTACTTTCAAAGAATCACTTAAGTAGTATGCAGGGTAAATAAAGAGGTTGGAATTAATGGAAAGGGAACATAAAAAAGACCATTGCAATAACTTAGATGCACCAGTGAGCTAGGAAAACAATTCAAGACATCAAAGTTTATTCTGTCTATTTCATTTATATATCAATGAAAATAATAGCTTTGGCCCTCCCTGGTGAAACAACGGGTTAGGACACAACATTGCAAGCTGGCAGCAACCGATTCAGTGCAAATTTGATCCCCGGCCCTAGAGGAGATCCACATGGCCCAGCAGACCTCTCCTGACCAGCCCTCTGCTCCCCTCAGCAGTGTACTTCATCATTCTGCTCCCCACTCTGTCTCTGGTGAAGCCTCTCACCACCCCTGCATCTCTGACTTGTAACCCAGTTCTGTATGAATAAATAAATAAATCTTAAAAAAAAAATACTAGCTTTAAGTTTGAAAATTACTTTTCCATTACAAATTTTTAACTGATTTTAATAAATACACACACAAAAATACTTAATATACTATGTACGGAGTTCATTTCATTGCCCCTAATTTTGCTTTCAGGCCTAGAGATTACTATCAATAGTAAAACTAGGCAGGTTTTTTTTTTTTTAATAATGTAAAACTAGGCAGTTTTTTTTTTTTAAGGTATGATTTAATGATCAATTGGGTATAAAATTAAATACCACAAAAATGGTTAGATTTATAAATAATACAAGTTAGAGATGCAATATTTCACCTCTAGTTAAGTTGAAGATCATATAACTAAGTCAATTACACAAAATAAAATAAAAACCATCAATAACTAATTTTACATAGCTTCATAGTAATTTTTCCTAATAAATATATTCAGATCCAAAGCAGTCTTCCACTTAGTTTCCATTAAAATATAAGTTTGATAGCTTATAACAAAATTATTTAAGATCTTGATTAGCCAAACAGCAATATTGAAGATCCCATGTATCCCAATTAACATCAGATAAAGAATTGGAGTTTTAATACATTCTCAGAGGGTAAATTCATAGTTTGAAAACATGTTCACCCAGCAGTTCTGTACATGAACTTGTACATAGCTATGACTGACCCTATGTCCCACTAAGACTTTGAAAAGTCAAGATGAGAAACTGAAATGACAGGGATATTGGAATTATTAAAAATTGGTCCCAACTCTTGAAGACAACCAAGTGCTTAAATGAATGTAGTTAAAAAAAAAAGTTTAGATAATATTCAGGTATGATTTGGTCTCCAAAGTTCCAACTAATAAGTAGAAAACAGGAATAACGCATCACAGGCAGCAGTTCAATTCTGAAAGTTGGGGAAACATGCTAAGGCAGGCGTCTAAAGCTACAAACGAAATCAGTATGTGCAGGGGAAGATCATGAATTCCTCTACTAGTCAAGATAAGATTTTTTTTTTATTCACCTTAATCAAATTTTGGTTCTCACTAAGAGCAAAGTATATGCTTTCTTGAATCCCTGATCTAACGAGTTATCTCACTCTTTGTACTGCCAGATGAATTATTGAAGGAACAAGGAGGTAGTTGACATACATGCACAGTTCCTGGCAAGACTGTCTCACATAATGACATAGAATCAGAACCAATAGATGGGACCTCACAAAAGACATTGATGAAGGGGCCAGGGGAAGGTAAAGACAGGTAAAAACAATGGGTTTGCCTAATAATCAATGGCTAAAATTATCAGGAAATACTTGGCCCAAAAGCAGTGAGTAAAATTCTAAAATTTTAAGTTGCAGGCCCTCCTTGGTGATGCAGCGTGTTAAAGCACAGCACTAAGAAGCTAAAGCCACTTCAGCATGAGTTCGATCCACCTCCCGGAGCTGACCCCCATGGCATGGCAGACCTCTCCTGTCCCGCCCACTGCTCCTCTCAGCAGTGTACTTCATCAGTCCTGTTCTGTTCCCCACTCTGTCTCTGGTGAATCCACCACCCCTGCACCTCTGGCCTACACCTCAGTTCTGGATTCAACAATGAATACATAAATCTTTTTAAAAAATTATAAATTGTAAAAACTTCAAAAAGAAATTGAAGCTTTAAGAGACAGAGACAGGACCAAATTGGTTAGGCAAATATATATCCTAATTTTATCATTTGACCATATATAGCACAAAAAGCAAAGTAAAGAAAAGATGATGCATTCATTCTTTCACAGGCTACATTCTGATACCAAATAATTTGAATATAAGCTTCATAATACATGAGCTCTAAACATATCCATTAATACAGTGCAGTAAAATGGTTCTTTTTAAGGCACTCTCAGCACTGCTTTTGAATTCAGATGAGCAACTAAAAAGCAATACAAAGTAATTTAATTCTTTACAACAGTCTTTTGAAAAATGTCGAAGGTGCTACAGAAAACCTGGGGAAAATTTCTTACACTACTTGTCACCCATCTTTCTTTCCAAACCTCAAACACTGATACTGCATGTATTCCTAAATCTCTTCCCCAATCGTCCCAGAACTTGCTCAAATTCAGACCATTTCTGTGCCTCCAACAAACCAGGCACTTGATTTTCACCTCCACAAACAGCCCTGTTTTTGACACTCTGAATTCTCTATAGTAAGAGAAATCAGTTTTAGTTTGGTTCAGTTTGTCTCTATCCTATGATCTGACCAAAGATCTAGAAACCACAAATACATTTATTTTACTGATGTCTTTAGAAGCAGAGGATTTGACCTTAAAACACAAATTACTCCTTAATTTATTTTTCATCTCTGACTTTATAAACATCACACTGGCCAAAACATCACACCCAAATCAGACCGACAAAAGGAAATCTACCTTTGAAGTAAACAAGGTATCTTCAAAATAACTGATCTACATATATATTTTTTAACACCCACCCATCTTATCTGTTGTAATGGAAATAATTGCACACTAAAATTCCTCTTCATTTCTGACAATTCCTTTATTTATTTAGCTGAATTTCTATTGAGATTATGGCTAAAGCATCTGGGAACACATATGTGCATAAGTGTGCAGTGTGTGAATTGTGTGTGCTTAAGATCATGCATAGTATAAGTATGATTTTCAACCCAATTTTAAAAGTCAAAATAAAATTCAATGGACTTCTTGGAGTTTGAGGGAATTTGCTACAGATGTTACTGCAGTTCTGAGAGATAATCTTCTGATACTTCCCAGCTGTGAGGATTGTATTTCAGATTAACATCACTTCCATTTTAGCCTATCACCATATTACAACTGCTGAGTAGAGAATACATTTAGATTTTCTTTAATTTTTCAAGGGAGAAGGTCACAAATGCAGAATAAATTAATAATGGAGGCACTAAAATATTTTTTGCATTTAGTTCATATTTTAAACATAGAAACAAATTAAAGTTTCAGATCTTACTCTGTACTCCATGATATATTACTGTAAAAGTAAAAAAAAAGTGAATTGAAAGTACATTCTGCATTCGAAGGCATGGTTCTTTGTCTAGCAAGCGATGATCTTAAGGTGATAAACATGGCTATATTAAATGGAAATGGTTATATTAAGTAAAAAAAGTAAAATATTTAAATAAAATAAATAATGAGGGTCCTCTCTGGTGGCACAGCAGCTTGGAGTGCTGCACTGGGAAGCTAAGCCAAACAGCTGCTTCAGCATGAGTTTGATCCCCGCCCCAGGGGTGAGCACATGGCATGGCAGACCTCTCCTGCCTTGCCGACGGCTCCCCTCAGCAGTGTACTTCATCATTCTGCCCGCTCTGCTCTCCACTCTGTCTCTGGTGAATCCATTCACCCCTTGCACCTTTGGCCTGTACCCCAGTTCTGTATAAATAAATAATCTTTAAAAAATGATGAGACTATTCTAGGGTAAGAAGAGTACAATCAGGTATTTTTCTTAGAAGATATTATCTGTTTACATATAAAACATTCCTTTTATTATTGAGATCCTTTTTTGTAACTAAGATGCAGTTACATATAAAAGACCTTAATTATATCTAGATAAGCTTGAAATCATTATTTCAATAAATATAGCACTAGTATCATGCTAGAGTTGAAGTTTATACTCCCTTCTCAAAATTAACCTCAAGTAACATTCAAATTCTGGTAGAATATATTAAGTCGGGCCCTCCCTGGTGGTGCAGCAGGTTAAAGCAGAGCACTAAGAAGCAGCGTGGCAGACCTCTCCTGACCCGCCCACTGCTCCCCTCAGCAGTGTACTTCGTGGATCTGCCTGTTCTGCTCCCCGCTCTATCTCTGGTGAATCCTCTCATGGCACCTGCACTTCTGTCCTGTGCCCCAGTTCTGTATGAGCAAATAAATAAATCTTAAAAAAGATATATAAAGTCATAGAATTTGCAAGATTAAGTAGAATGATACAAGACATGACTTTTTACCCTTCTATTTATACTGGGTTTGCTTTGCTGTTTTTTTCCTCAATATGAAAGATAGACAGCTTAGAAATTTATATTTAGATATAACCTTTCACTATTATAGACATTATGAGTTTTTCTCATAGCTACATCCATCCCACCAAGTTTGATAAATCGTGTTAGTGACATTAGTGTTCACTTCAAAATATTTTTATTTCTCTTGTTGTTTCTTCATTGATCAGAGAGTTATTCAGATGTTGGTTAATTTCCAAGCAGTAGGATTCTCTACCTAAGTTTTCATCAATATTGTTAATCTAATAGTATCATAATCTTAAAGCACACTTTAAAAGGTTTCAGCTATTGAAATATACTGGAGCTTGTATAGTAGACCAGGACATTGCCCCACTGGGGAATACCCTAGTCTACTAGGGCTACTATAACAAAGAATGATGTACCAGGTAGCTTAAAAAACATTTATCACAGTTATAGAGGTTAGCAGGGTGAAGGTAGGATGATGGGATGGTTGGGCTTTGGCGTGAAAATTCTACTTGACTTGCAGATAGCTATCATGCCCGTGTAGATATTTGTGCAAAGAGAAAGAGCTCGGACAGCTATCAAAAGGTCACTAGTCCCATCATGAGAGCGCGCCTTCATTATTTCATCTAAATCTAATTGCTTCTCAAAGATCCCACTTCCAAATGCAATTTAGGAAGAGTTTTACAAGCATATGCTTCATAATGAGGGACTTTCATTGATTTTAAAGTAACATGTGATATACAAGACAGCAAAGATATCTACTTCTCTACCATCCCAGAAAAGTGAAGAAATTATACTCCAAAAAATTGTCATTAATTTACAATTTTGAAAGGCATACTTTAATTTTTAGCAAAAATTAGAAGAAAATCCTTGTGAATGTTCATTACTAATAAATGATGGTAGTGACAGACATGTATAAAGACAAAAGAAAAGAAAAGAAGAGAAAAGAAGAGAAGAGAAAAGAAGAGAAGAGAAAAGAAGAGAAAAACTCTGCATGTTGTAGAAACCAAAACTCTTTAGGGTTACTTTGTCAGAAGAGTAGCAACTGCTTTGCTTTTTGAAATATTTATAGTGAAGTATTTTTGGTTCCTAAGTAATGCTAACCATATTAGCATTATGTTAATGGACATAAGAAAACACAGGAATGAAATCAAAGAACAGTACAGCAGAGAGATTAGACACATAAGTGAAACTGAATTTCTGATAGAGATTTGAACTGTCAGTATGCAAACTCTTCACTTTTAGCTTATATTAAAACATAGATAATTGAATTAATGTATGACTTTCATGACAATTGTCATGTTATTTTCATGACAATAACATGCATAAATAGTCTCCCTGGTGGCATAGGGGTTAATTCTCAGTGTTATCACCAGCTAGGGTCTGAGTTCCAATCCTGGCCAGGGAGCAAATCCACCTGGCACAGCAGGTCTCCTGTCTCGTCCACAGCTTCTCTTAGCAGTTGTTTCAGTAAATCTGCCTGCCCTGCTCCCCACTCTGTCTCTAGTAAATATTCCACACCCCTGCACCTTTGGCCTACATCCAATTTCTAGGCAAAAATAAATTAATTGAAATACATGAATATGTATTTACATACCTATTAATTCCACCTGATCATACAACTTCATAAAGTAGCAAAAGATATAAATTTAGTAGAATACAGTAAAGTAAAAATAATGCATGCAGTCAATTTGTATTATTTAAATTGTTTCTTAAAATAATTTGGTGTACATTTTACATTTCTATTATAAAATGATTATTTGATAAGTAAAAATTTAAATAATTTTAATAGACATATATAGTCACATTTTTGAAACTATTATTTACTCTTCATTAGCTAATACAAAAGTATAATCTATGTATGTCAGACTACATAAGTTAATTCAACATAATATGTAAACAACTGTTACTAATGAGCGGTCAAACTTACTTACCTAGTAAAGTTTTATGTAGGCTGTGTAACATGTCAGCTTTGAAATTTAAAGAATTCTTAATCTAGTTAGATTTAACTCTAAGTTGGAAATTGTGCTTCTTCAGGAAATAGCATGAAATAAAATACAATAATTACTATAGGATCTATCTGCTTCTCTGTTATGGGTAGAATTTCCTGAAACTGAAAAGTGATCCTGCAGCTTCAAACCAAGACTGGTTCTTTCATGGAATAAAAAGACAAAACTGTCTATCTTTAAGATAAAATAAAATCCCCAATATTGCTTCTTGTTGTTCTTGATTGTTTCAAATGTTTACCCACATGGGCTAGCATAGCATGAACTAAATGGTTTAGTTTAGAACATATGATATGTTGTTAATTTTTTTTTCTATTGGTATTGATCAAGAAAAGAAATCTCTAACAGCTGTCAGCTGGAATCTTGTTTATTGCTACCAGCCAGACCTACAGTTATTGTGCAGTATATAAACAATTTCACAAACTCTAACATCAGATAAAGTCCACTGATACTATGATAGAATAATACAAAAAAAAAAATGACACTATTTTCTAATCGCATCTCAGCACAAACCAACAGAAGAAATCATGTAACCATAAAAATTATCAAACATCCCACTTGCAGTAGGCACCAACTTTGCTATGGATAAGATTAATTTCTCTATCCTCCTGGATAAATCACAGAATCACCCTTATTACTGTGAGTCTACCTAAAATACCTGAAACTAGTCTTAATCCAACAGTATCTGAAACCGTATTGAAATAGTTCTCAAGGAAGTCTCCACACAAAATGTTTACTGACCTCTTTAAACAGGGTCTCTTTGTTGGCCAGCACCAACTACTAACACCCAAGAAACCAAAAAGTTTGGTAGCAGCCTCAAGGGACTGAGAAAGAGCACTTTAACCCATTTTTACTTTATGTCCCTGCCAACTGAGCCTTTTTACATTGTAATTCCACCTGATCGTTGATTATCCATTACATTGTCTCACTCTATTAAGAGTGGGTCCCTCCCTGGGACCAGATTTTGTGCTTTTACTCCAAACTTGTGTTTACCCAACTGCAATTATCTGCTATTATGAAAATAGACACACTTTGGCTTAACCTTCATCTCATTGTTCCCTTATAGAGGTTAATAATAGCTTCTGCCAATATCCTTTCAGAATTCCCTGAGGCCTTCCTTGGTTTGCTGTCTTTCTTACTTCATAAAGATTAATACATTTAAATTTTAGTACCAGTGTGCTCACAGGGGCCACCAACAGGATGTATTTCACTTAAAAGTAGAAAGGGTGGGCCCTCCCCCCACCCTCCCTGGTGGCGCAGCAGGTTAAAGCACAGCACAAAGAAGCTTAAGCCACTTCCGCATGAGTTCGATCCCTGCCTGCCCCGGAGGAGATCCACATGGCGTGGCAGTCCTCTCCTGACCTGCCCGCTGCTCCCCTCAGCAGTGTACTTCATCGATCTGCCTGCTCTGCTCCCCACTCTGTCCCTGGTGAATCCTCTCACCCTTCACATCTCTGGCCTGTACCCCGGCTCCATGTGAATAAATAAAAATCTTAAAAAAAAAAAAAAAAGAAAAAAGGGAGAAGGGAAGAGATGAGGACAAAGAAGGGAGGGGTCACGAGGTCCATGGTGGTGGACTAGGGGTGCTTTGGTGGTAGGGTCACTGTAACAACAGGACCTGAGGAGGTGGACAAACACTTCCATAATGCGAACAACAATGTAACCCCACACTGATGCAGATATGATTTCTTAAAGATTAAAGTGTAGTGAGCAAATTAAAGGAGAAAAAGCAATCCCAAGTACTATCATCTTTTGATCATTTACAAAGTATTAATATATAGAATAGAAATGTCTGGATCAATCTGTAACTAACAGTGGGTAACCTTCACACCTCTGCAGTGTTCTTTAGCAAGACAAATACTTCAATGCCTTGTTCTATCAACAATATCTCTTTAGTTCAGGAGAGGTTCAAAATGAATAAAACTGCCTTTCTCAATCAAATCTATTGGATTGTACTGAAAATAATAAGAATGTAAATTGGCTTGAAAGTTGCCATATGTTAGGGAATAGCAGACTTGGATTTCAGGGTTGGTTGGAGACAGTATTAGAGATAAGAGATGTATGAAAAGTGATTTTGCTACTTACTAGGGTTATCTCATCAATCTTAACTAAAAGTGGACAATGACTTCACTTATTTTTGGGTCCTGCAGTAAAAGATAAAATAGTATTTTGGAACCTTTATTAAGCTAGGAGTTAGGAATTTGGAGTTCTGCTTAAATTCTGTAACAAAATAGTTTTATGATTGAGAGCCACTAACCTTTCTGATATTTTCCTTCATTTGTATAACTGAGTTCATTCTACATGAGTAGTTGCATTACATTTTAGAATATTAAAACATGTAAAAATGCTTTAGAATATTTGAGTATTAAAACATATAATTTGTTTGTATATTGTAATTGTGCCAAACAATTTGTTATGCCATTTTCTGTGACATTGAAAATATTGGTCTATATTTGTTCAATCTGGGCTGACTTGTTCAGAGACTTTCTAGTTTAAGACTCTTGTGCCATCTGGCAAGAATAAATTCCACTTGGGCAGAAACAAATCTTCATGTGCATATTCAGGAGATGTCAACTATAATGGCATAAAGAAGGTTGAAAATGACAGGACATGGTTTGTCATTAGAAGTGGTTCCAAAAGAGTGAAGTTAATATATAGGGCAGACAGACATTCAATCAGGCAGCTGTCCTAGATCAGCTAGGAAACTCTCATGATAGACAAATCTGTAAAATAGTTGCCAGCTGTTTGACACCCAAGTATTAAAGTAGATCACCAACAGCTTTCTTGAAGATGAATTTATGGACTTTTAGCCCTGGAATCATAAAAGCTTAAAGTAGGAGTAACTTGAGAACTGACAGTCATTAGTTTAAGCAAATGTATTGATTTTTTTCCCTCATACTATACCTGTCTAGTGCTACAATGCTCATTAAATAGATCTAGTCTATGATTCAATATTTCACCAAATATATTATTAAAAAATAGGGATAGTTTTAAATAGCATCAATGATATTTTAAGCTATGTTGAACTGATATTTTAAATAATATTAATATTTAAGCATATTGAATTTTAAACAAATATTGTCCATTCTAGATAGTTAAACTATTAAAATAAAGAAACTAACCAAAAATAAAACCATGGCAATATGGAAGGAAGTACAACCAAATGACTTCATTTTATAAACTGATGACCAAAAAAAAAAAAAAAAAAGGCCAAGAGGTAATCATACAAATACTCAGCACCTTGGTCTCAAATACTCAGACCTTTGGTCTCTATGAAAATGTAACCACTAAGATAATCTTAAATATTCATTTGAATATGTTACATTTGGGTAGGGGCTAAATTTACTATCTCATTTCTAATGAAAATAAAAATGAAAGTTATGAAATTTCCTGATATTAGATTATTAAAAAAAGTTGTGTTTGCATTGTCTGGCATAGGTGTCATCACACACCTTATAGTAAGATATCAGGTACCGGTAACCCTACCAAGAGACCCACACAGAAGACCGACAGAGTAAGGAAGTAAACAGAAGTCTCTGGACTGGGAGTTCAGCCAGGTTTACCAACATGACATGAATGAGTGTGGAAGAAATCCCTTTAACCCGACTTAAGTTTTCAGACGATGCCCGAATCTGGCTGATAGCTGGACTTCAACCTCATGAGAAACAGTGAGAAAGAACCACATAGCTAAACTGCTCCAACATTCTTCTTCCATAGATAGTGAAATCATTTTTGTTTTGTTTTGTTTTGTTTTGTTTTTAATTGATGAGTTTTAAAATACTTGCTACACATAAATACACAACTAGTATACCTGCAAATCTAGAAAGCAAGGTGTCTGACAATAAATGAGTAGTAGCAAAACACTCAGGGTAAGTAAGGGAAGAAGAGAGTGAGATATATTTCTACCTTCCACTATGACAATAATCAATTAATAAACAATTAATAGGAGAAAGCAATTTTTTAATGACTGTGTTCCCAGTACTTTTTATCTTTCCTTTCAACACAACAGAGTCTGACGTTTTTTTTTTTTTTTTTAATGAAATATAAAGGTATCATATCAGGCACATGCTATAAGTAAAATTAATAGAATGAATCACTCTATAACTACCAGCCTCTACCACTATTAACAAAATGACTTTTATAAAGTGGATTTCTGATGTTCCTTTTAGGTAGAAAATAAACAAACAAAGATCACGTTACCCACTTGAAATTTCTATACTTACATCTGACAACAGTAGCTTAAATAAAACATCTCTGCACTTCAATTATTGGAGATTACAAATTATTGATTGTTTAGAACCAGATTTTCCTCAAGAGACAAAGTGATAAAAATAAAACTTAGGCCTTCTTAGGTGGCCCATAAAGTTGGACACAGCACACATGACGCAGCAGATTTCTCCTGTCTCGCCTGCTGCTCCCCTCTACAATGTACTTCGTCCATCTGCCTGTTCTGCTCCCCACACTCTCTGGTGAATCCTCTCACCACACCTGTACCTGTGGCCTGTACCCTAGTTCTGCATGCATAAATAAATAAATCATAAAAATAAATAAAACTTAAGTAAATTTCTTCAGTACTAAAGTAGACTAGGAATGCAAAGACTATTTTCTTGTTCTAGGGTTATATGTCAGAAGTAGAACTAAATCAAATAGTAATTAACCCAGTGGAAATCAGCACTACTAGTATTTAGGTTTGCCATTTGACCTTCATGCAACCAGTTGCCTCCTGAAGATAGGTTGGATTCCTCTTTGGTAATGGTCCATGTGCAAGTTTGATGGTTTGATGTATTACTGATTACAGAAAACAGCTTATTATTACTGTGATTTGTCTGGAGGACTCAAGCAGTAACTTGATTCTAAATGGCCATGGCAATTTAAAGATCAGAAGAATAGCAGCTCTAAATATGGAAACACATTATGTTAAAAACAGTGAACCTAATAATATGAAATAAAAACATAGTGGCTAACTTCAGATTATCTCATTCTGATAATGGAAGAATCCACATTATCCACCCATTCTGAAAATAATACATCTAGGAAGCTACTAAGTATCTAACTTGGCATTATTTCCAAGGTAATCAAATTATGCATAAGGGAAATTTTTACTCCCAACAATATTACCAATTTCATACTGTTTATAATTTAATCTTTCAACAACTAAATAAGAATTTAATCAAGAAAATGGAGACAAATGATGATATACCTCTCATAATAAGTACACAAGTCCACCTGTGAAGTAGTATCGCAAAAATTATTTAAAGCTAATTATCAGTGCTTTAATATTAACAATTTAAGGAGAAAAATAAGAAAATAGGTATAAGCAGCAAAATTCAAGCTTGGGAAACCTGACCACAAAATAGCTAGTTTCATCAAGTAAATTGCATGGACAATGAAAAAAATGTAGACAAATAATCATATTAACAAAGAAAAAGGAGTGAGATCAAGGGAAGAGACGTGAAGGAGAGAGGGGAGAAAGAAAGGCCATATTTTTTTTCATAAAGAACATGACGTTAAGGGTGTTGAAATCAACAAAGGGTACATTAGCATTAATGTCACCATTTTATAGGTTTCCATTAATGTTTTTAAAGGATAATTCAAAAAGTAAGATTATTTCCTGCTATTATTCATTAGAACTGAATCCGAATACTAATACAGACTCAGGCTTGTCCATGGATAAAAATATTTCAGGAAATTTAGCTAGTATATTATCTCTTACCATCCATTCCTATACTACAAAGAGCATAATTGAATCGAAGATTTCAGATTCTTAACTTCAGGTGTAAGCACCTTTGGGCAGTGACCCAGAGAATTTTTCAAAATTAAAGATGTCATAATATTTATTAGTATGCTGAGATTTACAAGAACTATGAGTAAGTTCATAAGTTTCTATATATTCAGTGGGCTGACGTGCGTGTGTGTTTGTGTGTGTATAGGTGTATAGATATACATAGGTATATAGATATATAAAGATTTAGTCATTTATTCATACAGAAGTGGGAGTACAGGCTAGAGGCACAGGGATGTTGAGAGGCTTCACCAGAGACAGAGTGGGCAGCAGAACAGGCAGATCGACAAAGTACACTGCTGAGGGGAGCATAGGAGGGAGGCAAGAGAGGGCTACCACACCATGTAGGTCATCTCCCTGGCCAGGGATCGAACTTGCACTGAAGCAGTTGCAGTTCGCTCGCAGAGCTGCTCTTTAACCCTCTGTGCCCCCAGGGAGGGTCCTGACATATTTATTATGAATGACTTTAAATAGTTTCCCCAATAAACAAAGCATTACTATATAGTGGTAGTGTAACTTCATAATACAAATTAGAGCCATTTTATTTAAAATCTGTTTTCTTAATCATTCAGTTATGACCAAATGTAATTACAATTGAGTAAATGATTCCTGAAAGATAATTTTGAATTACTGTTATGTTTCTAGGTTTATTTCCCTCGTTTTCAAAAGCAGTGGTCCACAAAAAATATTCATGTATAAATTTTGATTATGTCAATCACAGGAACATTCTCATATTTTTTCACTTTTGCCACAATTTAAATATTAAGTTTTTCTGGCAACACATCCACTATTTTATAGAACAAATCTTCAGCAAGCACATTTAGGGTAATCTGTAATTAAAAACTTTGTTTCCACATACTTACACAGAAATAATTTTCAATTTATTGGTATGTTTAAATAACACAGTTTATTGAGCAGAATCTAACATGAAAATGAACTGGAAAGATCAATCTCCTAATTTAGTGATGACATACAACACAATTCCACTGAACGCATTTGTTCAATGCCCAGTGTTTTACCAAATTTGCTATGTTACTGGCCCATATCTACACAGATTTGCATTTGTCTCTAATTTTAAAAACAGAACAATGCTAAGTACAGAAGCAACTGATTTCTCCATGTATTTAATGATATTGCATACAATTAGTTTAGCAGCACATTCAACAATGTTGAATTTCCATAGAATCATCTTAGTTATGATAATCAGTATAGTTATGACTACAGCAAAATCCAATTTCTTTTCTGCTCATTGTTACATAGTTGAAGTCAAGTATTACACAACTGCCAGAATGAATACAAAATTAATCTGAAGTATTTATTACTGTTAAATTTGTGTCTGTCATTTTGATCTGTTACTGTTTACTGACTTTGGTTTTGCTGTCCTTCAAAGTGGCTCCCACATTTCTTTTTTTTTTTGGCACCCGTATTTCTAAGTCATATTCTAAAGCACTTTCAAGACTCTAAATACAATGTTGATTTTTTTTATACATTACAGGGATTGCACTTTTTTAGTTGATATAAGAAATCTAAGATGAAATTAAATGTTTTTAGAATTAGTTTCAATCCTGATGGCTAGACATTTCTTAAGGCAATAATGTTTGCCACAGTGTTTGATGTTCTTTAATATTTACAGACTAGATTCAGTATGAATATCCAAAATGTCCATGGAAAACTATAAATTTCTTTGTTAGAAAGGCAACAGATAAAATTTTATCTCATTAAGATCACCATTATCAACATGCCTTAAAAAAAAATTAAGTCAATCTTGTCATTCTATTCCTATCAAAAGATCATTTATATTTCACTTTTATTTAATCTCTAAATTTTCCTATTTTAAAGTGAACATACTGCATATTCCTATGGAAAAGTTTTAATTCTATCTTTCTCCCTATCTATCATCTATAAATATGTCATGCCTAAATTTAAAATAAATTGTACTCAATGTAATTTAGTTCAATTTACTTTTGAATATTTGAGTTGTTTTGAATATTGAATATTTGATGTGAAAAATTAATTATCAAATATTCACCATTCTTGATGAACTCTTCAATTTTCTCAAATTAGTCTTGAAATGAAAAATAAAAATCAGAACAGAAAATAATCAGAGGATTAAGCAGTGTTATAGCAGTTCACAAACTGTATACAAGGTCATATCCACATAGCATCTACCATAGATTTATAAACACAGAAAACCAACTTTTACATTTTTAGAAACACAAATTCTCTTCTAGCTTTATTCTGTAGGTTCTTTATTCACAATATCAATGGCATGTGTTGTTGTAACACACAGTAGAAATTATATTTCAAAAAATTCTCAAATTTTATAAGCTGACTAACATCAATGATAAGCAATTTCTTCTAACTTTTGGTTGAAAAACAAATTAAAATTACAAGTTGACTCTATTAAGGCTTGAAAACCTTGGTTCCCTCATGACTTATACACCCATAAATTACTCTGTTTTACTGAAATGGGAGGAAAAAGTTAAGAATAAGTACTGAAAAGTTAAAAGAAGAAAGTCTAAATGTCCAGGCAATTTTGTGCTTATGGATTTTTTTTTTTTTAAATCACCAAGCTGATATACCAAGCATATTTTATTCAAAATAATTCTTAAAGAGATTCAGTGTTTCAGTCATTAAAACATATGATGAGGCCTGTCTGGTGGCCTGGGGTTAAGTCTCAGCACTATCATCACTCTGACTGAGTTTGAACCCTGGCCAGTGAGGTGACAGGGCACAGCAGACCTCTCCTCTCTCAGGCACCATTCTCCTTAGCATTGCATCTGCCTGTTCTGCTCCCCATTCTGCCTCTGGTGAATCCACTCAACCTCCCAACCTGGAACCACTGGCCTGCACCCCAATTTTTCTACAAATAAATATATGTGTGTATGTATGTATGCATGCATATGTGTGTGCATACATGTATACACACACACAGAGAGAATAAAAGACTAAACTGATTTGATTTCAGGTATCCTAAAGTCCAATGGAGAAAACATAAGTATATTGTTGAAACTAAGAAAAAACAACTGTAATAAGCTTTTGTAAAATATGTTAAAGAATAAAGGACATTTTCAACAAAATATTTTTAAAAAAATTACTAATTTAGAAATCAGAAGGTGAATAGAAATATTGTATCTTTAGTAAATAAAAAAAGAAAAAAATAGATCAAATTTTCCATGATATTATCTTTATATATTCATCAGGGATATTATTTGCAATATAAATTTCTATTTGAAATCATTCTTTTAATCATTATAGTTGTATTTATAAATTCACTTGTATTTGCTTTTTATTAAAGAAACAACTGGATTTCATGAATGTTGATAGAAGCTATTAATGTGTATTACGAAGCAGAAAGTCATGCAGACTGGAGTTGCTGCATGGCGACTAAAGCCCACAGTTCTAAGATACTAGCCACAGTATTATTGAAACTAACATGCAATCAACAAAACGCAGTAGTAGATTACAAAAGAACAGGTTTTATTTGGTTAACAAGAACATCAAAAAGACATAACCATTACTTCTTTCTTTTTGTTTTGTTTTTTAAATAGGATACAATTATTTGTTTGTTTGTTTGTTTATTTATTTGTACAGAACTGGGGTACAGGCCAGAGATGTGGAGGGTGAGAGGATTCACCAGAGACAGAGCCGGGAGCAGAACAGGCAGATCGACGAAGTACACTGCTGAGGGGAGCAGCAGGCGGGTCAGGAGAGGTCTGCCACGCCATGTGGTCACCTCTGGGGCAGGCAGGATTCGAACTCATGCAGAAGTGGCTTTAGCTTCTTAGTGCTGTGCTTTAACCTGCTGCACCACCAGGGAGGGCCTAAATAGGATACAATTTAAGGCAAAATGGAATAAAGAAATTCTGAAGTACTAGGAAGTGTGTTGTATTTTAAATCAAGGTTTTACTCACAAGAGATTCCTAGCAAGAGTATATAAACAAAAAGCAATAACTTGAGGGACCTTCCTGGTCATGCAATGGGTTAAAGCACAGCACTATGAGGCTATTGCAGCTACTGCAGCACAAATTTGGTCCTTGGCCAAGGAGCTGACCCACATGGCGTGGCAGACTTCTCCTGACCTGCCTGCTGCTCACCTCTCCAGTGTATTTCAGTTAACCTGCTTGTTTTGTTCTCCACGCTGTCTCTGGTGCCACTCACCCCTCCCCACCCACACACCTCTGACCTGTACCCAGTTCTTGTATGGATAAATAAATAAATCTTTAATTTTTTTTTGAATGAAAGTAAAGGATATGATATTGTAAAAGAAGTGCAAATGCCCAGAAATGCTTAAAGAAAAAAAAAAAAAAAAAGACAGAAGGCATGTCAGTGAAACTGAGAGATGTAAAATTTTCCAACTGAGAAAGTATATTTTTGATTTATAATGTTGAATTAAGGAAGGCATTTGATAATGAACTAATCAGTGCATTACGAAATTATTGATAAGACCTGGATCACTGCTATCAGTTAAGAGGGGCTGGATTCGGAGAGAAAGGCACATGTTTGCTTTCAATTCTCCCAAAGAAAGCTGCTTAGCACGAGGGGACAAACTTAAACTCCACACATGCCTCGACTTGATGAGCTAAAGAACAAGCTCGAAGAATTCTCAATGTAGTCTTTCATAACTGACTCAACAATTTTCTTCATGTCAAGTTAGGAGGTTTCTGACTTTTCAAATTAGTCCCTTCAAACAAAAATCAGGCCATTGGGCAACTACTATGATGAAGAATGGCTTCTTCCAAAAGAAGTGCAATGCTCTAAAAGGATGGAGGCTGAAAAGAGTAATTGGGATGGTAATTGGTGAAAACTGAAATTGGTTCACAGAAAACATGGCCTCTGGCACAGCATCTTCACCAAACAGAATAAATTACATGAATATAAAATTTATCTAAATGACTTCCTAGGGCTCTGGCTGCCTGCCAACTTGTTCTGACTGTTGGGTAATTGAACTTGCTCTCAAATTTACATCAACCGAACTTTTTCCTTAGCATTTTAGAGGGTGATACTAATGGAAACCAATTGGGCACTTAGAATGTTTTATAAAAATCTACACTTTTTCCAGCAAAAGCCAAGCTTAAATTGATCCCTGTTAAGAGTGAAAAAAAATTATCTTGCCTATAAAATATATGGGAAAAATAAAACTTTTTGAAAAACATACAATAAAATACCTACTGATATGCTAGAGAGTGTCTGTCCTGAATTCTCTAAAAGTCCATGGAACCGGAATTAAAAAAAAAAAAAAGACAAAAACTTGAAAAATTAGAAAATTTATCAAACCAACATAAAGTTAGTTTCTTAAGAGCATGAAATTATTTGTGGAGCTTAAAAGTGAAACAATAGGGCCCTCCCTGGTGGCACAGCAGGTTAGGATGCAGCTCTGCAACCGAACCACAGCCACTTCAGTGTGAGTTCGATCCCTGCTCCAGAGGTGACCCACATGGTGCAGCAGACCTCTCCTGACCTGCCCACTGCTCCCCTCAGCAGTGTACTTTGTCAATCTGCCTGTTCTGCTCCCCACTCTGTCTCTGGTAATCCTCTCACTGCCACCTTACCCTCTGGCCTGTACCCCAGTTCTGTATGTCCAAATAAATAAATCTTAAAAAAATAAAGTGAAAAAATTGAGGATAAATTTGCACAAAACAGGTCAATAAGTGATGTTGAAGAACTTTAGGTATATCCCTCCAAATATAGAACTAACAATGAAGATGAAATAACAGATGTCACTAGAACAGTGGATCTCAAATGTGGAAAATTTTCAGCATAAAGATTCCAGAATAAAATCACAGGATTTTCTTTTTTAATAGAACTATGGTAAAATTAGAGATAATACTACAGATATAAAAATAAATTGGATTAGATAAAGTTAATGAAATAAAACAGTCTCAAAGTATAATATTTTTAATGCTAGGATATAAGGATAAAATAATTCTATAGGCCCTCCCTGGTGGCGCAGCGGGTTAAAGCACTGCACTAAGATGCTTAAGCCAATTCCGCATGAGTTCGATCCCCGCCTGCCCCAGAGGAGATCCACATGGTACGGCAGACCTCTCCTGACCCGCCCGCTGCTCCCTCAGCAATGTAATCTGCCTGTTCTGCTCCCCACTCTGTTCCTGGTGAATCCTCTCACCTTCCTCATCTCTGGCCTGTACGCCAGTTCTGTATGAATAAATAAATAAATCTTTAAAAAATAATAATAATAATTCTATATTGTTCGGGCAAAACATGCCATCTCATTCAGTAACACCCTCGACCACACCAACATTCACACACATACTCATGCAACTATCTTATAACTGTTTCTAATTCGATTAAAGATGTTTTCAAGACTTTAGAAGCATCGCATGAATGTGACATTCAAATTTCCCTGAAAAATAAATCAGGGCCATTTGAAGGAAATAGACGCTGTATGCTCAATTAACATTTGATCACTTGTTTTTGATTGAGGAGCTGAACTTAAGCATGGCTGATTTCCTTAGGGTAGTTTTCATTGACTTTAGTGCTGGTAAAGCAACTTTCACTATTATGTATTATTAATTTCAGATGTAATTACATTTTCTTTTCATTTTTTATTTTGACTTTTGGTTGCCTGTTACATGTGTTTCTGATAAAGCACTGTAATTGAAAAAAAAAACATTGTAGATGTTTCTGCAATGACATTAAGAAAAATGGAGCGATTTAAAAATATGTTTATTTACTTGTGTGACGTTAGCTCTCCTTCATGACTTTATCATATATCTTGTTATTTTCAATAGGCTAATTTTACACAATTGTCCTCTTCTACTCAAAGTAAAATTATGGTTCCAACATGGTCCCATAGTGTCACCGTTTCCACTGCCCCACTATCTTCTAATGTCTCTTTCAAAGCTAGTCATTTCAGGCCTTTGATTGCTTTTCTGAGGGTGATTTCTTAAAGCTGGCCTATATGAATTCTTTATGATTACTAAAAATGTCATTAAAAAGTCACCTTTTGAAGTTGGCAGATGTTTCATCCCTTCTATGTTCAAGATACAAAACAGACTATGTACTTCATTTCTTATCTTACACACTTAAATGTAACATGGACATAAAAGCTTACAGTAACCCTCTGTATACATTGCTACATATCAAAATTTGCCTCTAAAGAGGATTTTTTATCAAGCATTTTAATCATTTTTTATTATTATGTCACCCCTGATCTAGATTAATTAGGAATAATTACAAACATGCTTTCCATCAGGAAACTGCATCTTTAAATTAGATCTATTAACAGGATGATTTTGTATCTTATTATGTAAAACACTGATTCAAAAGATATATAAAATAGTGTGTTCCTATTATACTAAGTCTCAATTCTCAGACAGGAGAATTTCTGTTTTTAAAACTTTCATAATAAGGTATTTTTGGAAAAAGAGTGACCAGACATTTGATCTTAATAATGCTTTTATAACAGTTTTACAAGCGAATCCATGTAAAACCTTACTAAAAGGAGTGGTAATGTAGTCTGTTCTCCGAATAGTTGAATCACAAGCACTAAAATTTAAAGAGAAAGAAAAAAAAAATCTCCCCAAAAGCAAAACACAATCTCCAGAGACTTCTCCCGGGAATTCTACCAAACCAACAAATATCTACTACTTACATACTTACCTACTCACATTCTTACAAAAAAAAAGAGGAAGGAAAACTCCCCAGTTGAGTCTGTGAAGCCAATTTACCTTGAAACCCAAACCTAAGATAATACAGAAAAAGAAAATTATAAGCCAATTAAGTTTTTGTATAAGGCTACTAAGAAGTGACTGGTATAAAAGCAGCAGCTACTTGCCAGAGACCAGCTCTGGGGAACAGGGCTGAAGAAAGGGAACCAAAAGAACTTGCAAATCAAGAACTAACAGACACAAACACAAATAGAGTGCAAGAGAAGCAGGGCCAGGGGGTGAAAGGCCTCTCATTCCAAGCACCCCACGTGCCAGGTGCTACTCAGTTTTATTGATACAAACTGCCCCCCTCACCTCCTTGATAGTGACTGGACAATGAATCAGTTGCTTAGTATTTAGTCTTGCCTGGCCACATATTTACTGCCCAGATTTTGCATTATCAAGTATATTGTATCCCCTTTCTAATCCTGCCTGTTTCTCAGGCTCAGTTTTATTAGCACAAGAAAGGACATTGTAGTCTGGAAATGGGACAGTGTTCCGCCCATGCTGACTGGCCACCCAGTCATGATCGTAACATTCTCTTGTCTCATCACTTCATGCTTTAGGGGTCTCCAACAGCTACTAATACATTAATTTGATGAAAGTGACAAAGTACTACAGGCAATGTCAAAAATACACATGCATTACATGTACATCAGACAAGAAGTTGTAAGTGCAGAGAATACTTATATCCTTATGTTACTGCATAGCAATCGTTTGAGTTTGGAAAGGTAATTATGTTTGTCATATTTCACACAATGCAGTCAAGCATGCATGTAAACATCTGGTCCAAAAGTTGAAGGCCTAGATAATTAAGACATTTTAATGGATTTTCATCTTCAAGATCAAAAAACCTAGAATGGAATCTGATAGTAAAAATTGTCAGGAAGTAGGTCCTATAAGACATTATAACAGATTTTTAGGGCTTTTTTTCTTTATTAGCTATAACTTTACTCAGCTTTGTGAGTTTTAATTATAACAAGTTTAATTGTCTCCACTGATGACCTTTTCTATTACAATTTTATTAATCCCTAAATCTAAAATAATCACATAAACAGGTTCAAAAAACATTTTTATACAGTAGTTTCGATACCTCAATGATCTCAAAAAATAATAATAATTTTAATTCTTGCCATGTTTTATATTCAAAAGTGATAACAACCAACAGGAAAAACTGCATTTTAATGTTTGACAAGTCTTAGGGGGTGACTAACAATAATATAATGTCACGATAATATAGACATGTTAACCTAGTTAAACTATGTCTGTGAGACTAGTGATAAACTACAGACATCATTTCTCTGCTTCTAATTTTGAGATAGTGGTAGGATAGAGAATGGAAAATGTGTTTTATAATGGTCATAAGCATAATCCTTAGACAAATTCAGATGATACATGATTCCTCAGATTTATTTTTTTAAAGATTTATTTATGCATACAGAACTGGGGTACAGGGGCAGTGAGAGGATTCACCAGAGACAGAGTGGGGAGCAGAATAAGCCAACTGATGAAGTAAACTGCTGAGGGGAGTAGGGGTCAGGTCAGAGAGGTCTGCCGTGCCATGTGGGTCACCTCTGGGGTGGGGACTGAACTCATGCTGAAGTGGCTTTAGCTTCTTAGCGCTGTGCTTTAACCCACTGCACCAACAGGGAGGCCCCTCCATAATAATTTTTAAGCAATTTTAGATTGAAGAAATCTATGAAAGTCTCAACAACCACTCAGAATAGACCTGGCAAGTAGAATCCCTGCTACTTATCTAAGATGGGTCTTCCAGACATTCCCAGGAAGTCACCTACAAATATCTTCGCGATAAACATTATGAGCAAAATTTATAAATGTTGAAGCGTATTTCAATCATATCCTTCCAGTCTTACAACATAACCTTTACTTTTCGACTTCCTAAAGTTTGTAAACAATAAAGGTACAATATATTCACTGGTTTACTGTTTAAAATAGGTTTTTCATTTCCTAAAAAGTCAGATCTCTCACCATCTCCAGACAATGAGCTCATGATAATGAAAAATATAATAAAAGGCCTCAGAACAAATCTCATGGCTATTTACAAGTTGGCCATGCAAGCGTGGGAAAGTTTAAAAAATCCTTATGTATCTTTGTCCAAATCATTTTGTTTCTATGTCTATATTCAACTTACTTTATTGAAGGAATAAACAGAAACAAACTTTTAAGGATGAACCCTGTCATAGTATTCTATAAAAAGGCAGGTAGAAGACTTGTTTAGTTTTCACTCATCAAACCTCATTTCCCTAGTGATATTGCTACTGTATGTAACACAATATTAATAACATCAAAATAACTACAGGGATACTTTACTAGTTTGATTGTGGATTAAAAAGCAAAATGTGGGTATCAATGGTTGTGTGTGTATTTGTGTGTGTGTGTGAAATATATAAAAGAAATGAAATCTATATCATTTTATTTATATTTTAAGAAAATTAATAATTGAGCATAGATTTAAGCAGTGCAGTTCTATTAGAGAAAGCAATTTTTGCTATATAGATGTTTTGTGTGACTTTTTTTTTTATTATTTTGAAGATTCATTTTATTTAAGCATACAAAACCTGGAGTCTAGGCCAGAGGTATAGAGGTTAAGAAGATTCACCACAGACGGAATGTGGAGAAGAGCAGAAGGAACTACTGAAATACACTGCTAAAAGGAGCAGCTAGCAAGACAGAGGAGGCCTGCTTCAGCATGGGGACAAACTCCCTGGCAGGGGATCGAACTCATAGCTCAGTAGCTGGTGCTACCTGGATAGTGCTGAGGCTTGAACCCCTAGCCATCAAGGAGGACCTGTTATTGCCTTTTATTAAATTTAGTATCACATACCATTTGAAAGTTACATTAAGTTAAAGTAAAAAAAAAATTATGTTTTTAATATATTCCCATAAACAAACAGCATTATGTTCACAAAGATACTGTCAGTTATAGCAATTTAAGTGTAGTTTATTTGAACATATTTATTGCCTCAGGGGCATTTATGGAATTGTTCTTTTGACATTTGCCTTTTCGCATGAAGGTATATTTTAAAGTAGTCATATTCAGTTGAAGACTATGTAGAGCTCAATTAAACAGTAAATATATATATATATATTTCTTTTGAAATACTGATTAAACACTGGAAATTTATGTTGGTAAGGGAATATCATGTCTTCATTTAATGTCTAACAGCACAGGATGTAAATAAGCCTGGTACACTTCATTCAATACAAATACAGCTGTCATCAACGTGGTTTTACTAAATACAAATTTCAAGTAAACTATATTTGACCTTTAATTTCTTGTTAAATTATTTCAACGTTAAATCTTGTTAATTAAAAGAAATTCTAAAGCTATTTGTTATTTTTCTAATAATGACTGATATGCTTTTTATATCTAAAAAAATATCTAAATTATGACTGTAAAATATTCAGGTATTATTATATTTAGTTGCATCAAAACAGAGTGTGATCAAGTGAGTTGGTTACTCTTTTTTTTTATTTCTGACTTAATATCCTTAAACTGACAAATGCATGGGAGAAATTAAGCTTGATGAACTTCTGATTGAGTTTTACATGACAGAAGACACATTGTCACCAAAGTATCTTTTAGTTACTACTACTAGTACTACACACTTTTAACAAGATTTTCTCCTATATGCATTATTACTACCATACATTTCATACATCTTAGCAGATTCCACTTCAGATTCTACTAACTGTTTATACTTCTACTCTGAAATTATGTCAAACTATTGTACAGTTTAATTCTTTTCATATTTTCAATTTGTCACTGACCCTTTGATAAGGAAAATACTAGTAACATTTGTCAACTTAACAGGGAAAGAAAACCAATAAAAATAATTGCCTTTTTTTTAACTATGAATGCTATTCCCTGTGTACCCAACTTTATATACAACTAATCTTTCCAAAGCCTTCTATTTAACATATTTTGTGCACATTTCTTCTAAACCTATCATTTTAATTCAGTTAATTCACCAGCAACAACTACTTTCATTGTTTTACTAATTCTCAAAGGTTAACTACAACTTTTTTTATTTTCATATGTAAAAAAATTCTGTAATTTTCAATTATCTGATCATTTTCTTCCTGTGAATTGTGAATAGTGGGTTGAATATTTATTCTGATAATGCAGATGTATGTTTTGTTATTTAACATTAATATAGTGTCAGTGAAATATGAAATAAATAATTTGCCCTGTAATTCAATAAAATAACAATTACTCTACTGCGATTTCAAGCACACATTCAAAAACCACTTTTTCTTCTTATTATGACAAGGTAGCAATCCTGAAAAACAAATCACAAAGTGATACATGTGACATACAAACTGCTTTGTAGTAATAACTATCACTACAATTCATAGTGTGTCTAGCAGTGAAAACTGATGGTGTTTGTTTATAATTGTCTTCAACAATTATAAATCTGATAATAAAGCTGAGTTGTAGTGTTTGCCTTTATAAAACTTTCCCTTCACCAGAATGCAATTGTATTTATTTTTTTTAAATACTTTATTTATATATCCAAGAGCTGTGTTGTAATTCAGAGGTGTGGAAGGGGGTGAAAGGATTCACCAGAGACAGAGTCAGGAGCAGAACAGGTGGATCCACTGAAATACACTGCTAAGGGGAGCAGGTGAGACAGTTGATGTCTGCCACCCCATGTGACAGCTCCAGCTCCCTGGCTGGAGATCAAACTCCACAGTAGCTAGAGGGATCTTGACAGCAGAAAGACTCCTTGCCACCAAGGAGACCAAGCACAATTTTAGAACTTTTTGAAACTTGTCTTCCAAATTATAATCTGAGATTCTAAATACAGTTTATCTTGCTTGGCAGTTCTGTCTCATTTTGGTGACTCTACAATAGCAGCACCCATAGGAAAGGCATTATATGGATAGCCATGGCATTCTACTCCATTGAGGAGATTCTATAAATATGTAAGAGGATGATAAGCAGTCCCTTTTATTAGCTGAAAACAAATCACTTTACCTGCCTCACTGCTCTACCTATGAACAATCTAAAAAAAATCACTTAATTTACTTTATATATGTAATTTCCTTGACATAAGGAAAGAGGTATATGCTCTCACTAATAAAGTGTAATATGGGAATGTGGGAACTGATGTTCTTTCTACCTGTATCTTACAAGTAATGAGAAAAGTTATTTTGAGGGTCTTGAGAGACAAAATTGAGTATCTATCATTAATGCAAATCTATTTCCTAATCTACCCTAGTGTACATACTTAGTAATTGATTTTATAGAAATTTACAGTAGACCATCAACAAAGATCCCACTCCTCTTTGTTGGTGATCCTATGATGGTTATATCAAATTAACACAGATTATGCTTCATGAGGCAACGCAGTTACCCCCGTGGGCTTGACAGGAACTTCCTGAGCACCAAGCTTCCATTTTGGAGAGGAGAAAGCTAGGGGTCATTTTGATTGAAGTTGCAATGTCAATATAAACTTACAAGTCACAAGATTTTTCCTTATAGGTTCCAGGAGAAAGGTGAATGAAATGGGGAATGGCAGTCCTCTCAAGTCATGGAGGAGAATCTTTAAGATAGTTGGGACAAAGGTCACCACTTTGGGGGATTCTAAGAAGTTTTAAATGGTGCAGTCGGAATTTTTGGTGGAAATCGTAAATTAGGCCCTTTATCTAATATTTAGAATTGGGGTGCGAACAGGGTTATACTGTAAAATTCCTAGTCACCAACTCAAAATGGCTGTTTTCTCTTCACAATCATGAAAAAAATTAAGCTTCAATTGGCATCATAAAAAAAAGTGAAATATTACCTCAATTGTAAATTAGTGAGTAAAGTGCAAATACAAACCTCCTAAACATAGATATAATATTCTTACTGTTTGGACTAGTAACGTTTGGTCCAATGGGTGTGGAATTTCTAGTGGCATTTTTTTCCCCTACTAAGTGAATAAAATCAACTTGAGAATTAGACAAGTAGCTACCCAGGTAAAAAATGAAAAACACTGAATTTTTAAGAAATTAAGCATTTCACAATTTTTCTTTTGACGGTGACCCAATAGAATGTGCAGCTGTCATTGAAAGCGAAAAGGAGGGTGGGTTGATACAGTCTGGCACATATTCACAACAATCATTGTTTAAACCAAAGGACTAATTGTCCTTTTAACAACCAGCTGCTGTCTACTTGCCCAGTCAATTTTTTGACATTTATTCTCTATTCCACATTGATTGAAATAGTTAAGTATTTGATATATATATATATATAATATATATAATATATATCATATATTATGATATATATCTCATATATATATCATATATTCCATATTGACTGAAATACTTAAGTATTTGATATATATATATATATATATTATATATATAATATATTATATATATATATTCCTTCACATACTACTATTTCTAAAATCTAGGAAAACATTATCTTAGGAATAGTTAGATGAAAACATAATATACCTTCCATACTCATTCTGAATTTGTTCTCATTCATTACAACCTCTACTTTCCTGGTGCTTGATTTAACTTCAGTAACATTTCCTATGGATGGGACCTCCCTGGTGGTCCAGGGGGTAAAAGTGCAGCACTATGAAGTTATCCACAGCCATTGCAGCACAATTTTGATCCCAAATCAGGGACCTGACCCACATGGTGTGGCAGATCTCTCCTGACCCACCCACTGCTCTCCTACACAGTGTATTTCAGTAGACCTGCCTGTTCTGCTCCCCACTCTTTCTCTGGTGAATCCTCTTACTGGTCCTACAGCTCTGGCCTGTACCACAGCTCTATATGCATAAATAAATAAATCTTTTTTTAAAAATACGCGTGTCACTGTCTTTTATAGGTTGAGTAGACATCAAAGACACTTTGTATTTTGAAAACATACACATAAGGCAGCATTATAAAATACAGATAATAGAGCCAGTAACTATAAATCATGAAGGAGGAATAAAAGTCAGAAACCTGGTCCTCTTTCTGAGGTAACTGCATTCATGTTATATCCCCTCAATGCAAAGCCCAAAACTATCTAATGCATATTGTCTTTCAGCATACTTTATGTAATAAAAAATGGGAGTTATACATATTAATTTTGTAGTTGGTAGAATAAGGTGCATTATTCTTTGCTGGATTCTGAAAATTTCATGTGAAGAGTTATAGAATATGAATCAAGTAGTATGCCTAGCAAATATTAAACCATTTGCATTTCTTTTTTAGATTTCATGACAAATCTTACTGTAAGCATGTCACAATTACTGTAAACTAGGAACTGGTATAAAGACATTGTCTTGTGACAATATTGGAGTTTTATATTGGCAAAATCAGAAATGAGGCATTTGGTCAGCCCAAAATTCTTAACATGATAAAAGCCAGGAATAAACCAAAAACAGCTTTCTTGCAAATCAGCCCGCCTTAGGATCATTTTCTTGAGGGCAGGAAAAGTAGGTTTAACTGAGTTCACTAAGTTTCAGTTGGAGTTCTGTTTGTATCCGAGTCAAAGTTTTGAATTTCAAATATTTTTAAGCCAAGCGACAATGAACATGTTATTTAAGTTCACTTTTCATAAAATAAAATCAAACACTCAATGAAACACATTTAACTGGTCAGAAAGGAGTTCAAATTCAACAGGCTTTGATGTCCTATGTAATATTCTCTACTTCTTTTCAGTTGCTTAAACAGATCAGTCTAACATTGTGTGTTTAAACATTGACTTTATACTCTTGAAAGATGAACACTAAAAAGAGGTTAATAACAATTTAGTTGCTATTGAAAGCCATGTTCTTGAGCTTGGTTTTTTGACAGAGAGGAAAGCTATTACTAACAGATGAGACTGAGATTATTGGCTAAGATGATATAAAAGAATGCTAAGATGTAAACTTTCTGGTAATTGATATGGTGAGAATGAAATTAAACAAATGAGAACAAGGATGTATAATAGGATTTATAGGACTTGGTATCACATTAAGTTTGTTGGATAAAATGAATGGGGGATCAAAATTGTTTCCCATAAATCCAGCTGGTAAAACAAAAGATCTTGCACAATCTGTAAGGCAGAACCCAATTTTGAATTTATGTACTCAAGTGCATGTCAAACAGATGGACTTAATATTTTAGGCAAAATATTAAAACTCAGTAGTTATAATTCTGTGATGTATCAAAAGGTATCATAATAATAACTAAAATTGCCAAGTGTAGTGTTGCACATTTCTTATGTCATCTATTCCACGAAGGTTAATCACTCCAATCAGTGATTTTTTTTTCTGTTTAACATTGAATTTTTATAGTTCTATTGTATTGATTTTTCATGATTTTAAGGTCTTAGAGGTCAGTAGTCTGGAGGCACTATATTTTTCAGGTCAAAACACTATGTTTAAGGTCATTTTTATTGTACATTCAGTATATTTGAACATGAGAGCCACTGACTCATCAGTACTAAAATCTCTATACAGTTAGTTACGTGTAAGGTTAAAAAATGGTTATAAAATGATCATATCACACTCAGGCTAAACATTCTAAAGTAGCCTTTCATAACCAGTAAAGTCTAAACTCTTTATCTGGCATATATACATCAGTCATATTAAACTATAATTTTCAGGATGGTAATTTTTATTACAAGCTTTTTGCAAAAACACCTTTCTATACCACTAATAAAAAAGTTATTTCTTTACTAATGGATACTACCACCTCCCTGAATAATGCAGCTTATAAAGCAGACACACATGCATAATATGTGCCTGACTGATGTGCTCACACACCATCATTCATTTATCTTTATAAAAAAGCACCAAAATTAGTATATCATCTTAGATGATACAATATGTGAGTACAAAATCGATGGGTCACAAATCTGACAGCGTCCAACAGGAGTCATATAGGCTTAACCAGTGTCTCCAGCTTGCTGATTCAGCCTGCAGTTCTTGGAAACTGTCAACTTTTAGAATTGAGTGATCCAATTCCTTATAATAAATCTCTTTCCATACACATAAATCCAGTAAGTCCTCACTCTCATCGATAGGTTACTAGAAACTGACTGAAAGTCAAGTAACATGAAAGGAAAGCCAATCCTCGAATAATGTTTCATTCACTGTAGACCTGGACTGTTGCATCTCCTCAACATCAGGCAAGGAGAACAGCTCAAAATGTTATTTGGGGCCCTGCCATAAAGACCCACACAGCTTACTGGTCTGGTTCTCTGGAGAACTCTAATCCACATCATAACCTTCAACTTGCTGAAGAATTTTTAAACATTGCAGCCAGCAACGTTCAATCCTAGGTCTATATACATACAATTTAGTCATTATTAATTGGTGTCAAGGTCAAATGAATCTGTAAGCATATATTTTAAAGTATTTAGCATTGTCTTTTTTTCTCCTCCCCCAAAAAGGATCCTGATAAAATATGTGAAAGAAAATATGCGAAAGAAGATATAAGTCAACATATATAGGCACAGGCTTGGGTTTGGGGCCAATTATGTGGACAAGATTTTCACTGCCAGAATCCCTTTGATCCAAAGCCCTATAATTAGATGAAGTAAAAGGCTCTAAAAGAGAGACTATTATATATAAATCTAATGTTAGAGTATTTCCATGAAAATAATCATTATCATCATCATTATGTCACAAACACTCTGCATACCTAACATATAATTACACATGGTCTTTCAACTTAATGCCATGTCCTAAAGTAGACACAGCTGTTCGCACCAAACTCAGAATGAAAATGGATTTGGAAACAAAATGGAAAAACAGGACAAAATACAAAAATCAACCATAATACACTACCACACTCAATGGTTCTGTTTATAGTCATGTGTTTGTCCTCTTGGATTAGAAACTAAGTTTGTTTGTTTGTTTGTTAAGATTTATTTATTTATTTAGGCATACAAGAATGGGGGTATAGTCCAGATATGCAGCGGAGGTGAAAGGATTCACCTAAAATAGAGTGTAGGGCAGAACAGGTGGATGACCTTATTAAATACACTGCTGAGGGGAGCAGCCAGTGAGACAGGAGAGGTCTGCTGTGCCACGTGGGTCACCTCCCCGGCAGGGATCAAATCCCTGCTGCAGTGGCTTTAGAATAGCTTGATAGTGCTGAAACTCATCCCTCTCAGCCACCAAGGAGGCCCAACAACACACAATTAATGAGCATAAATGCATCCATTTTTGGAGGATAAATGATTCAAAGTTCACATGGAAAAGAAAACAGTAAGAATAGAAAGTATGCATTTATCACTTTGAATTAGTATTTTTGTAGTGAGATTATTGGATCATTTGAATTTCTGTAATTGTGTGAGGAATCTCTAAGCTACTTTTCATAACTGCTGCAATGACAGGTATCCCCTCCAACTATGTATAAGGGTTGCCTTCTCCTTACATCCTCTCCAATACTTATTTTGTCTTTGCTTGTGTGTGTGTGTGTGTGTGTGTGTGTGTGTGTGTGTGTGTGTGAGTGAGACAGAGAGAGAGAGAGAGAGAGAGAGAGAGAGAGAGAAAACCATTCTCACAGGTGTGAGGTGATCCATAATTTTTTTATTGGCATTTCCCCAGTAAGGGATGATGAAACATCTTTCCCTATACTTACTTGTCATCACTATGTCATCTTTGAAGAAATCTATTCACATCCCCTGCCCATTTTTACCTACTGTTATTCTGTCGTTTCATGAATGCTCATATATTTTGAAAATTAACTCCTATCAGATATGCAAATGGCTAAAATAGGATTTTAAAAAGCACTGCTTTTTTGAACATTAGGGGAAAGACATTAAGAGACCTATAGCAGAAAAATAAAAAACATGTATTTTTCCCCTTACAATGGTATAAAAGCTAAGTGTCCCACAAGCCCAATTTGGGTCCTGTCTGCTTTTGTAAATAAGTTTTATTGGAACTCAGATTCATAACATTTAATATTGTCTGTGATTGTGTCCATACGCATCGACATATCCGAACTGTTATTAGCTGAGTATTTATGGACCAAATGTTTAAAATACTTACTATCTGGATCTTTGCAGAAAAATCTAGTCTAGTACAAACTGTCACGAAGATAGCAAACTTGATTGCTAACATAGTTAGTAACTAACTAAAATGTACTAATGACTAAAAACCAGTGTGATGAAAAAGACTTGTTTTTCTAGTTTAAATATGGTAATTTTGGAGTGTTTTAATTCTAGCTAAAAGATATTTGAAACTAGACTGTCTACATTTCAAATAAAAGCCTGTAATTTATTCTAAATGATGGGGTAAACCATTAAATAATTAACACATTATTTCTCAAAGTCACAAATTGAACATTTTAAGGCTTTAATTTTGAAAACCTAGGAACAGTGAAAATAGTGTAAGTTTCTGTTTGCTAAAAGACCCTCAGTGAGAATTTTAATTCAGTCCAAATATTTCAAACATTCTTCAGTAGGGGAAATTTTTACACTTTGGTTACCACATCAGAAGTCTTAATAAAATCTTTATGATAGCAATGATTATATACACATCATCTTTAAAAATGAATACTACATGACATATCTACAATATTATATAGTTTTTTCACATTAAATAAAAATCTAGATATTTGTGGAGATATTTTTATAATCTCCATATTTTCATAATCTCCTTCACAATTATTTAAAGATGAACATTTGATATTGTTCAGTACTTAAGTTAATACCATTTTAAACAAATATGCTGATATATCATATGACTATTTTCCACAAGTAGGTTGTCAGTTATTTAGTAATCAAGTACTCAAATGTATTGTCAATACTTTCAACTATATTTTCTTATACAACTGTGTTTCTTCTACTGAACAAAGAATAGTGTTTTATTTAGTGACTTAACTATAATGATATTTTTCAAACTAGAAAGTAAAAGTAAAATGTAAACAGAAAATGAGAATGAACCCAAGACAAAATTTTAATTTTGAAGTGGAAATTTATCACTCTTAAGCCTAGTGAGATAAGCACATTTAATTAGAAATCTCACAATAGAAGCAAAGTAAATAAAAGCTTCCAAAGCTTTAGGTAAATTCAGTAACTGTGGCCGGATCTTACAAAATCTTTGCCAGCAACATATTCGGCATAATTTGTAATTTCTATCAGCTTTAAAGAGTTAACCTTTGCAGTAGTTTGTGGAAATTTAGACAAAGTGAGTTTTTCAAATATGTATTTGTGGAATGATGACAGTTCCTTTAAATTTCATAAATATCCTTCATATAAAAATATGAAAAGCTTCGGCCCTCCCTGGTGGCGCAGCGGGTTAAAGCACAGCACTAAGAAACTAAAGCCACTTCCACATGAGTTCGATCCCCGCCTGCCCCGGAGGTGACCACATGGCGTGGCAGACCTCTCCTGACCCGCCCGCTGCTCCCCTCAGCAGTGTACTTCGTAGATCTGCCTGTTCTGCTCCCCACTCTGTCTCTGGTGAATCCTCTCACCCTCTGCATCTCTGGCCTGTACCCCAGTTCTGTACGAATAAATAAATAAATCTTTAAAAAAATATATGAAAAGCTTCATTCTACTGTAACTTGCATAGTCCACAATCCTTAGACAAACACATGAAAGCTACTAAACCATCCCAACAACTATAATAGCTACAGAAATTCCTGATGAGCTGTAGAAATTTAGCCAAGTTCGGAGACTACTAAGATGCAAAATCTATTCCAAAATTTGTACCACTGAGGGACCATTTTACATTCTCCACACCACCCTCCCCCAACTTTTTCCCCTCCCCCTGAACCCCCACCATGCCATATTGCTCTATCTAAAGTTTACCTAAATAATACTATATGATCCATTATGTATTTTCAGTGCAAGATTATACACACACACACACACACACACACACACACACACACACATATATATAACTGGAAATCCGGTTGTTATTATAAGATTTTACACGTTAGAGGTGAAATGGTAAACAAAATTAGTTCTATAAAGCAAATCAAGTAATTACTTTTGATTTGAATTCTGACTTTAGGTCAAAGCTACAATAAAATATAACCTGACATTAAATTATTTTGAATATTTGTTTTATCAATATTGCAATTTTTTTGAGTAGTTAATTGTGGACTTTATTTTTACTGTGAACTGTTATCAGTTTTAAATGTCTCATTAAAATAAGTTTTTTTTTTTAGCAGTCAGTTTGAAAGTTCACTACATTTTTATTTATAATGATTTATGGTGCACATTACAGTGTACATTTATTCTATATACCTCAGATACATGTGACACCAGGGGCTTTGTAAATGAAATATTTCTCCCCACTCTTGGCAAAACTTTCCAGTTTCTGAATAGATTTGTTTCACTTGATGCTTAAAATCTTTTTTATCCCAGTCCTAGAAAAACTTTGACAAACTATATCTCTAGCTCCACAATCATTATTATACTCACCCTCCTTTTTGCAGTTATAAATTTGTGTCATCCATCACTTATTAACAATCCTTAGTGCTATGTAATAGAATCTTAACGTTAAAATTTAAAAAACAGGTATTTTATATCTAGTGATGGAGGAAGTACCAGCATAAAAAAAAAGACAAAAATGTTTCCTAAACTTAACTACATAAAGGCTCACAATGCTTGCATTAAATATCCCCTGTATATTAAACTTTTCTGAAAGGAATATCATATCATAATTTTTGACATATTTGTTGCAGTTCAGTCAGCCCTGAGTGGTTGTCCTGTCATCTAGATCCTTTGGTAAACAAGGATCTGACATACCTCTAGGGTCATTCTTTCCTGTTCTTGAATGATAACAAACTATAGGTTTTTGCTAACAGCTCCACAGTCCCATTTTCTGGCTCTAGAGTTCCAGAAATCCTACAGCCTCTCTACATTTGAACCTAATTGAATTGATTCCCTTCGGTCCAAGATAGTGATTATGCTGAGATAATTGACTCCATCCAAAATTAACAAATGCCTAACTCCCTGTGAAACTATTGACTAGCCACACTCCTGGTATAACTTCCTGAAAATGATATATTCAAAATACTCAGAGATAAAAACAGCTAACCAAGAACACTATGTCCTGCAAATGTCTGTATCATATACAAGGGAGAAAGAAAGCTTTATACAAACAGAAGCTGAAGAACTTGGTAAAGATTAGGTGGTCACTACAAGAAATGCTAAAAAGAACCCATCTCCCTAAGTCAAAGACCCATTTTAACTTCAAAGATAATAGCAGATTAAGGTAAGTAGATTTAAATGAATACTACAAGAAAATGGGAACCCAAGACTAGACAGTAAAACCATATAAGTCAGGTGAGATAAACTTACAGCTAAAACTGGTAAGAAAGATATGAACATTATATAAGGATTAAGAGGTCAATAAATAAAGAAGACACAATCTTCATCAATGACCTCTGTTAAGGGGAAGGATGTCCTAAAGGAACTCCGCAGAGTCTTGTGGACCCCACCTCCTACTCCAGCTTTCTGGACTCTATCCCCTACTCCAGTGACTGGAAACTACAACTCCCAGCAGTCCCAGGGAGAGAACTGTGAGGACCCAAGGGCAGAGCTAGCAGGAATTCTGGGACATTGGGGGATAAATAGGTCTCCCGCTCCTACTCTCTCCTGTTCCCTTTCCCTGGGTTGTTTCCTATTTCTTTCCCCTTTTGTAAATAAAACCCTTATTGACCCTTTTGTGTGTGCCTGCAGTATAACTGAATTTTGAGTGCACGGGTGAGGTCCCACAGACAGGCAGCCCAGTCCACTCTGGTACACTGTAATACCTCCACCAAAGGAGCACAGAAATGAGACAACTATTTCTAAACCTAAAATTCAACCTGTAAGACACATAATCAGTTTCTACATCAATGGACATTTTAATGAATAGAAAATTCACCATCATATAATATCTACAGGGAAACAGGAACCTTCCAAGTGAAATCAGAAAACACAGCTATAGAAACACCAACTCCCAAAAATAGCTTAACATACATTTTTGAAGTTTATGTGGAACTTTCTCCAATATAGAACACAAGTTAGTTCACAGAACAAATATCAAACTCAGAGGACTGAAATCATGCCAGATATTTTCTCTGATCATGTTTATCAAACCAAGAAATCAAAAATATGATCACCAATTATATTCTTGGCATTTATCCAAAGAATGCAAAATACACTACTTTGAAGGGATATATGCACCCCTATGCTTACCACAGCACTATTTAAAGCCAATTTAAAGAAACAACCTACTCTCCCAGTCACAGATGTCTGAATTAGATGTGGTATATACACATAATGGCCACTACTCAGCTATAGAAAAATCTTGCCATTGAGAACACAGACTTAACTGGAGGGGGGTTATGTTGAGAGGAAATAATGTATGAGAAATACAAATAATATGATTTCACTAGCATGAAATAGAAACAAAACAAACAAAAAAAAATAGACAGATGCAAAACAAAATAAACCCTGTATTAAGTGTAACTACAAATTTGAGGCTGTGGGTGAGCATGGTTATTGACCAAGCAGGAGGTGGTTCACAGATCTATGGTGGTTCATGGATACTTTGGTAGCAAGTGCTGTTTTACATGTGAGCAGGTAAGAACCTACTCCTCTCAACCATATACAAGGTTGCAATCCAATGCTAGTTTAAGAAAAGAGAGAAACTCTTCCAATTCCCTACCTGCAACCAAGTCCAAAAATACTTTTGAACTTTAAGTGTTCATTAGAGCATCCCTCCTGATTCTTATTACTAAAATAGGCATTGATTTTCCAAGATTCAGGTAATAAAGAACCATAAAATGGGTGGTTGAAACAAACTTTGTATCACACATATAATGTTGCTAAGTCCAAAATCAAGATATTTGTAGATCATGTTCCCCATGAAGGCTCTAGAGAGGATCAGTTCCAGCCCTCTCTCTTTGAGTCCATTAACATGTTGGCTTTGGAAGTCTTATCTCCATTTTTATCTGATATTCTACATGTGTGTTTATGTGTCTACAACAGATGTCCTCATTTAAATGGACACCAATTACCCTGTTAGATCTCACTGTACTCCAGTATGATGTCATGTTGGTGATCTGCAATAGCCCTATTTCTAAGTAATGTTATAAAATGAGATTCTAGAGTTTTAACATGAATTATAGACTGAAACACAATTCAACCTGTTACATGTTGTGACATATAAATAGCATATAAATTATACATGCACTAAATAAATTTCCTTTTTTATATTTTTCTTTACGTAGTCTTTTTTTTGGCACTGAAATAGGAAATTGAAAGCTGGAAAGGAGCAAAATACTTTTAGAACTGTACTAATTCTTCTTGACTAAATTCACAAACAATAAATTAAGGTAGTTTGTGTGCTTAACAACTTTAATTTACCATCATTGATTACTTGGAAATCAGTGAGTTTTAACAAAGGCTGTCAAATATTAGCTTTCATATTAAATTAAATTTAAACTCCCTTCATATAATTGGTAATTATTCAGATTGTTCCTTCAACACGTAATTATATGTATAAAGTTTAAATATTTAAAAATATTATGAAAAAACACACAATTCCATAATAGTGTATCCATTACACTAATATATAGATGTACATGTGGGCAGTTAGTGATGTTTAAATTACTACCTTACTGATAGAGATTTATGACAAAATCTCTTGTAATTCTCTTATCCATTTTGCTATATATCCTTGAGTAAATATAGTTTGCCTACTAAGATCATAGAGAAATTGCTTTCCATTAATGCAATTTGATCCATTGCAAATAACATAATCAGATAATCTTTTATCAATAAGAGGATTTATACTGGTTTGAACCCAATGTTTATGTGGATACAAGAAGAAAAATAACCTTTTTAAAACAGTTTTTATTTTCCATATAGTAAGATCAATGATAATTTGGGGACCAAACAGGTAACCCTGTAATGTTTAGAGTATATTAAGTATTTTCTTGCAACTTAATCTGATCGTTGCTCTTGTTACTAACCACAACTGTCTGTTTTAGAAAACATGAGTATAAATAAGTATATGTGTACTTATTTAACTGAAAAATATCATTTCAATATGAAAAATAAAGAACTTGATTTGATAGTATAAATTTCAGAATGGTTTAACTCTCAGTTCTATAATTTAGGGAAATCAGTTGTATGGAAATGCACCTCTAAATCATGGGAAAATATAAAGGAGTGTGATAAAAATGACTTAAAGGAAATTCTAAAGTTAAATGGTTTTCAGCAGTAGTAGAGTACATTTTTTTTTAAGTTTTATCTGAAATGTCCTGTCTTATTTACATGAAGGAATCACAACATACTCTAAAATTATTAAACAAGGAAAATTGATGAATTGCAAAAATAATTTATGAATATTGCTTCTAATCTAAATCTCAAATACAAAGGTTTACATTTTAGAGGAATAATGATCTGTCATGAGAATATTCATCTGAAGAACCATGAACCTATTCCTTTAAATTATAAACAGCTTTGTAAAGTAATCTTACCTCATTTTTTTTAAATGTTAAAGACTCATTAAATTAAAAAAAAAAAAGCTGGCTTAAAAAACAAAAATAAATTATTTTTTAGAGGGTTACCAAGAATATAACAAAAGTGGGGAGATAATGCTCCAATTTAGTCTAAAAGCAGATCTGAATAAAACAAAGCTCTTATATTGGCTTTGATTAATTTATAATATTCATTTGTCAATTTCCAATGAAGTCACAAATTTATCTGCATGATATTAAACTTTGGCTATTTAAGAATCTTAAGTAACTTCTAAAATCTGTTCAGTGAAGTGAGTTAAACAAAACTGATTCTTTTCAAAATGGCAGCAAGGAGGGCAAATTTGTGTGTGTGTGTAGAAGAACAGGGGTGTAGGCCAGGTGCATGGTGGGGGTGGTCAAGTGAGTCACTGGACAGAGTGGGAAGCAGAACAGTTCGATTTACTGAAATACACTGCTTAAGGGAGGCAGCCTGCAAGACAGGAGAGATAGGACCATGTGGGTCAGCTCCCAGGCAAGGGATGGATCTCAGGCTTAACCCCTGAGGCCATCAGGGAGGCTGCAAGGAGAACAGATTTAAACTAGCCAGATACTGTGACATTCTAAAGGCCACTGCTTTGAAAATAGCACATTCTTAGTTTAGAGATAAATTAGTTCTGCAGCAAAAAATGGAGCTCAGGAAACACATGAATAGGAATTTATAAAAACTATGATGAAATATGTAAATTTAGATGGATTTTGGAAAACAAGGTCACTACATAGCTAAAAATAAAGATTCTTATTTTAACCATGTATAAAAGTCAGCCTGGTATGGACTTACTACCTAAAAGGCAGAATTGGGAAACATCTGGGTATATCAGTATGACTTTCTCTTAAAATATCTGAATTATATAAACAGTGTGGGGATTTTTTGTTATGTTTGTTTGCCAAAAAAATGAAGGACTTATATTAAACAAAATATTTAAAACAATTAATAAATCACACTATATTTGATCAAAAATGGGATCTGTTCCATTTTCTAATTTCTATGATCCCTTTAGATACTTGTAAAATTTTACTGATCACTCACTGATATGCTCTTTACATGAGACTATCTCACTGACTTCCACAGAAATCCTATTAAATTTCAATCCTATTAAAACCCAATCTCTCTCCAAGACTAGGAAATTGAGGTTACTAATATAACTTATCCAAGCTAATAAGTGGAATGAGTCAGTTTTTCTCCAGAGTTTACACTTACAACCAGTGTTATATTGGAGATGATGATGTCCATAGGACTTACAGAGGAGCTAATTATAGACAGCTGGTTAAAGAGAAATTTGAAAAATAAAATTATAGTAAGCAGTTGAAACTGAGTCTGGCCAGTACCAGCAGAGCTTTTATTCAGAAAGGGCCTGTATTGCTGCCTAAAACAACTGGTATTTTTATCCATTCTTCTTCATTTGTTTGCATATTTCCAGCACAGGCTAGATTTAGTCACAGAATATTTCAAAGCACTGATATTTGAAGGATAGCTAGTACTATTTCTACAAAATCAACACTTAAGTGCTGGTGAATTAACTAGAAGTATCTGTGAAATATTCCACTTAAGAAATTTTAAAAAGTGTTTCTTATTGAAGTAACATTGCATTATAATGTAAGTTTCAGGTATTTACCCTTAAGAATGAATAATACTCTATCAATGTCAGGGTTGTTAGTCCAAGCCTATCCTTCCCAATATCATTACCCTCTTCCCCCAAATTTACCTATATCCTTCTTCCCCTCCCTTCTAATAACTACTAGCAAGTCTCATAGTTTGTTTGTTTTATTTAGCATACCTATATTATCTACATACTGTAAGTGAAGCCATATTACTAACCATGTCACTTTCTCCAAGTCACTATTTCATCACAATTCCTATTTCATCAAAATGTTTCCCATTGCCAACCATGTTACAGCAAATAACAATTTTAACTTTGCATAGTTTCATAGCATTCCCTTGAATTAAAAGTAATCCAGGCCCTCCCTGGTGGCGCAGCAGGTTTAAGCACAGCACTAAGAAGCTGAAACCAGTTCTGCATGAGTTCAATTCCCGCCTGCCCCGGAGGTGACCACATGGCGTGGCAGACCTCTCCTGACCTGCCCGCTGCTCCCCTCAGCAGTGTACTTCGTCAATCTGCCTGTTCTGCTCCCCACTCTGTCTCTGGTGAAGTCTTTCGCCACCCCTAAGTCTCTAAGTCTTTCGCCACCCCTAAGTCTCTGTACCCCAGTTCTGTATGCACAAATAAAAAAAAAAAAATCAAATCATCCAATGTATTATTGCTATATGTGTCTTATATTAAGCATTCATTATACAAGTATACATGCATAAAATAATCCATATTCTTATTTAGTATATACTTCAATAAAAAATTATAATGGTTGTGTATATCAAGTAGTAACAACAGAAGCGGAGAAAAGTAATTTTCTCTGGATATATTTTTGAAGGCAACACCATGATTAGATATTGGCTATTAAAGATGAAGAGAACCAAGGAAAGTATGTGAGCATACTGATGCTATCAAATTAGATGGTAGGGAGAGATGGTAAGGCTGGCTTACCCTGAAAACACAAGTCTAGGCTCACATGCTATCATTTAGCTATTCCATGAACATTCGAGCAGAAATGTTCAACAAATTTCAGATGTGGAAAGGTTGTAAGAGGTATGACTTGCAATCTCAATTCCATAGTTGTTTTCTTAAATGCTTTATGACAATGATATATATACCTAGATGACATGAGCTAAGAACAGATGGAGAAAACCAGATGGCCAGATACTAAGCCCTAGAACATTCCACATTCACACCTCTAGGGGACAAGAAAAAACTGGAAAGGAAGCCATAGAAGCAACTTGTAAAAAGAGATGGAAGAGGGACCTCTCTGGTGGCACAATGGGTAAGGACTCAGCACTGCAAGCTGGCCGCAGCCGCTTCACTGCAAGTTCCAGCTCCGGTCCCAGAGGTGATCTACATGGCGTGGCAGACCTCTCCTGACCAGCCTGCTGCTCCCCCTCAGCAGTATACTTTGAGGATCTGCCTGTTCTGCTCGCTACTCTGTCTCTGGTGAATCTTCTCAATGTCCCGGCACCTCTGGCTTGCTGGCTTGTACCCCAGTTCTGTATGCATAAATGTATCTACATTTTTAAAAAAGACTCACAGGCAAGAAATGAGAGAGAGAGAGAGAGAGAGAGAGAGAGAGATGGATGAGTTGTGAAAGCAAAGTGAAAAGGTGTTTTAAGGAATTAGTGATGTCAAATATTAATAACTTAAATGACTTGGAAAATGTGACCTCCCAAAGCGGTCACTTTATAGCAAATGCTGTGTGTGCTTATGTGATTAGGGGAGTTACATATTGGCAGCAGAATGACAGACTGAAGTGAGAAGAATTTGTTATATCCCTTATTGTTTAGTAGAGAATAAATCCCGTTTTAATAAAATGTGGAGAACCAAATTTATTTTAATAAAAAGGACTCAGAAATACAGAAATCAATGATCTGTTTAAAGGCTCAGAAAACATTCCAGTTTACATGTATTAAAGTTCTATAACGGCTCAAAAAGCTTAACTGATTCAAGAATTGTAATCCCACTATAAACACCTGGGAAACTGGATAAAATATATGAAAAGGTTGTTTTCAGCTATTGGACAAAAGTCCTTGTGGGACGATGATACCAAGGAGAAGAGAAAAATAATGAGGTAAATCTTACCATTGTGATGGGTTACTGCAGGAATCTGTTTCCAAGTCCCAGAAAGAGCTGTGTGAACCCACAGAACAAGTCTTGCAGAGTTGAGAATGCAGATTTTGTAATTCAGAAAACCTAATGGGTCTAAAATGTGTATAGCAGAATTTTGCAGCTTAGGGAGAGACAAAGAGAGAGACTGCTTCACGGGGAACCCTCACCCTCAAGTATTCGGCAGAGTATTAACCTGTACTAAAATATAACCATGGGGCAAAACTATCCTTACTGAATATCACTGCATTAAAATAAAGAAAATTGTCAGTGTAAGTACATAGGTAAAAAATGAATTATAATGTTCCAAAGAAAAGCATGAAACATTAAAAAAAATAACAGATGGATAGAATAGAAAATATATTGCATCTAAAATATGTAAGCATTCCAATAAAGAAAAAAAAAGTCAAAATAGATAAAAAATATTCAAAAAATATGTTATATATATTTTTATAAGAACCCACTCTCAATACAAAAGCAGACAGAGGTAATGATTGTGTGGTATGTAACTTACCAGAAGTACTTATTAAAAGAAACCATCTGGACAGGGAACACTGCTACAAAGAGATTTTACAGTGGGGAAGGCAGGCCAGGGCTGAGTGTGTATGTACTATACTGGCAATTTCAAAACACATGAAGAAGAACCATTGTGTCTGAACCTCAGTTCTCTGTATGTAACAGTTATTTCTTGAGCCCACAATTGTGTTCTATACTTAGCTATTTATTGGGGTAAAAATGCAAGTTGAATTAGAACTCCCCATCTGACAAAATCAGCAAATATCTAAATAGACACTAATGCACAGCATTTATCAAATTGACCATTTATATAAATGGCTAAGTTGCATACATTTATTCTATGTTTGTAAAAGTGCTAGTAAAATGATTTAAAAACATTACATTTAACAGCCCTCCCTGGTGGTGCAGCGGGTTAAAGCACAGCACTAAGAAGCCTAAGCCACTTCCGCATGAGTTTGATCCCCGCCTGCCCCGGAGGTGACCACATGGCGAGGCTAATATAAACATTTCTATTACAGAGTATAAATATGATATAAAAGTAAGTTCACAATCTTAATACTGTCATACAAAGAAAAAGTAAATGGGTTGGTAATGTGGTTTGAAAAGTTATTTAACAGCCAGTGCAAGAGAAATAAACATATAATAGAAATTAAGCACATAATTTTTCTACGAATTTTGGTAGTGCAGAGTTTATGATTAGTTATATACCTGATCAAATTTGAACCAAAGAATGGTTCATAAACTAGGTAATATAGCCTTGAATAAGACAGGCAACCAATATTAATCTTATTCTTTCATAATAAGAATCTTTGGATTTCACTGCTTTTGCTTTCAGCACATTTAATCCATTCATCCTGAATGATGTACTGCTAAAGAATAAAATATGCAAAAACTTACAAACTTAAAATTCTTTAAGAAGCTACAGCTCCACATGGTGTGGCAGGCCTCCCCTGACATGCCCACTGCTCCCCTCAGCAGTGTATTTCAGTCAATCTACCCATTCTGTTCCCCACTCTGTCTTTGATGAATATTCTCACTTGCTGCACCTAGGACAGGTACCCTAACTCTTGTATGCATAAATAAATAAATCTTAAAAAAAAAGAAATAAAGATACACATCAAGAGAATGAGTTAACTTTGAAAAGTCTCTACATAAATTATATGGATTTCATTTGTTTTTTGCTCCAATTATACATCTTTCATATATATTTTTTTAAGATTTATTTATTTATTCATACAGAACTGGGGTACAGGCCAGAGATGCGGAGGGTGAGAGGATTCACCACACACAGAGCGGGGAGCAGAACAGGCAGATCGACAAGTACACTGCTGAGGGGAGCAGCGGGCGGGTCAGGAGAGGTCTGCCACGCCATGTGGTCACCTCCGGAGCAGGCGGGAATCGAACTCATGAGGAAGTGGCTTTACTTTCTCAGTGCAGTGCTTTAACCCGCTGCGCCACCAGGGAGGGCCTTTCATATATTTTTAACAGTAATAACATTGTAAAAAAATTTAAAGGGTTATTACTATAATTCTATCTGTTTCTACTGGTTGACATAATAAACTCAGAGTCTATTGGGTAGTTTTGATTACTTGTGTTCATCATGAGTTTTATCTTTCCAATCCTTCAGTTCATGAATGTCTACCACATTCTTTTTACATGATCTATTTAACTGCTATGCTCAGGCTAAAATGTTTGTTAAGCAATTATAGTTTATTCTGGGGATCAGTGCAAAACCTATTAATGTATAGATTTTCAATTCTATTTTAGCAATTTAACTGCAGAGTATTTAATTTTGAAACTTTCCATAAACTATTTAACTAAATCATGAGATAGTTCTAAAAAAGAAAATGAAACTAGATTTCAATCTAAGTTTTTTTTTTTTAATCAGAGCAACAGAAATTTTGATATTGACACTAACCTGCTGTATGATCTGTTAGTATAACAGAAGTGAGTGAAATAGGACACATTATCACAGCAGATGTTTAACAATTCTAACTTTTAGGTGTGGCAAGTAACTCCATTAATCTCACTCAAGTGGTTATCTTCAATATCTAAAAGTTAGGGATTATTTTTAACAATACCAGTTTGGATAATGATGTTTGTAATTGCATCTCAATCCCTTCACTGTGTGCTCATAATCTATGAATCACATTTAAATGTTTGAAATGCAAAAGTTCCAAGGCTTATCAACTTCTGCTTTTTAAGAAATACATCATAGGGGGAGAAATTATGTTTCACAACTTATTTAAATATGCTTTACTGCAAAATATAATCCTAACAATATAACTTGTCCTTACCATTGTATCATGGATTGAAGGAGAGAAGCATTGAATTGTCAAAGTTGCATTCTCAAATCTCTCTGCCACATTGACAAAGATAAACTAAACCCCATTACTCTGCAAGATAGTGCTAAAAACACTCAAGGTAATGGTTTGTTATTCTGCAGTGTAGCCCTTGCAATTACAGAAACTGATATGAAAGGAGAGTCATTGCTCTAAATTTTCAGGTATTAAGAAGGCTGAAACATTATCACATGTTATATAGTTTAAATATTTGGTAAAATCACCACCCATGACACTCAAAAGGTAGATTAATATACCTACTCAACTTTAATGTCTAAGAACATTAGTACATTGGTTGCTGAGAAGTGCATTTTGCTAAGTATTACAAGAACCAGATGACCAGGGGTGGGGGATTGATTGTCCTGCAGTCTAATGGAAGTAAAAATAGGGAAAATATGCAGTCTTCAGAAGCAGATGATTCTTAAAGCTGAGAAAGTTTTAAAATTCAAAGATCTCTTAAAAATTTCCTTGAGACAAAGACCAAACAACAATGTATCCTTCTCCTTATTGTTAGAAACTCAGAAAGCATTAAATTGCCTCTAGCTATGGATCAAATTAAGGGTAAGGTGTCTGTCTCCTTCTTTCAATTAGATTTTATGACTCAAGGAAAGAGACTTTCATCCTTTGACTTTCCCACCTAAGACAGGTAAATTTAAGGTGCTTTTAATTAAATTTCTAGTTGAGCCTGGCAACCCTTAGGGATCCCTACTCTTTCAAGAGTTTCCTGGTTTTGTACTACTAAGATATAGTTGCCTTTTCCACTGTTTATGTTTTCATTCATGGTGCAAAAACATGGTGAAGGCACTGTCAAAAAGTCACACAAGTCACAGAATCCTTCACTCACAACCACTTTCAGATGAAAATCATTTTATGAAATCCTTGATAATGCATTAAAATCATTGACTCCATTAAATCGTGAATATTGTGCTCACACATTTTTAATAAACTGTGTGCCTAAGCTGAGAATATATAATTTAAAACAAGTTATCCCAACCCAGAAAACTAGCTCCACCCCCGCACCAACCTAGAAAACCATTCCACAAAGGTAATTAAATAAAATAGCTTTATTACAGGAAAAGCATTGAACTAGAATGAGTGGAGCATCATAAGAATCCACATAAAACACACTAACAGAGACTATAAAGACAGATCTTGCCTTTTTATAAAAACAAAATTTATTACACATGTTTCCAAGATAAACTAATCCTTAAGTAAAAGAACATGACAGCACCATTTATTACATGTACTTCATCCTAAATTTGCCTAGTAATTGGAGTGATCCTCTTTGTAACTGATGGGTTATTTAAGTGGTTTTTGACAGTGGGAATATAAACTTCTATATGTTTTCATGACAGGACGTACTTTTACAACTGGGTACAAGGCATCCATCTAAGTAAATCCCTACTTTACCTCCAGAAATGGAGACTGGAATGTAAATATACATGGACTGTTCATTGGTAAGTTGACTGCTAGGTTCTTGAGAAAGACCTTCCAACAAGATAAAGCTATCACACAATTTACATTCTTGAACGATTTAAACACAATTCAAGGAGATGGAGAAAGAACTTCAGTCACTATTTCTAGATCACATGTTTGAAGAAAAGGGAGATGGACTAGAAGTCTCCTTACTCTCAAGGGAAAATTAAGCTTTATTATTCATTTACATTGGCATTAGCTCATACTGAAGAACAGCATTCCAAGGAAAAGCCCTAGCACAATTAGTTGTGATTCATGCAAATATAAAAACTTTCTTCATGAAATATCAGTTTCATTCCAACAATCAAGTAGCAGACAAATGATGATTAAGCCAACATGAGTGGTTAGCATAGCACTTTCTAGAAAATGAATTAAGGGAACCAGTCACCTGAAGGGAAACTGTCAAGTATTTGTTGCCAATGATAGAATTCAAGTTTTTAGTGAAAAGTTTTAGCTAACATGCAGCTTGACCTATAGTAAAAGGTGTATCTGAGGTAATACCAGATATTCTTTTTATATTGGGTAATTAAATATGACAACAGTAAAAATTTTAATTCAGTGAACCCATACTTTCCAAATGAACAATGCTGTTAGATTACACATGGGATCCAATCACAATGCAAAGCATACCAATGGATTTTTAAACAGAATTAAATCAATTTCTTTATATATATATATCCTAATTTCACATAGCAACTGAAGATTAAGAAACAAGCCCTCTTGTACTCCATCCTCTGGAAGTGGGTCTGCTAGATCAGATGACATATATATTTTCAGTCTTCTGAGAGTTTTCCATACTGTTTTTCATAAGAGCTGGACAAGAAGTTTGCATTCCATCAACAGTATACAAGGGTTGCTTTTATTCAACATCTCATCAATATTTCTGATCTTTTTGGTAAGGGCCATTCTCACACTAATTCAAAGGAATATCTATCTTCTACATTCAGTGCATTGTTATGGACATTAGCCAAGTTAAGGACACAACCAAAGTGCAAAAAGACAGGTGGGTTATAAAGACAGTATTACTATGCTATTAAAACAAACAAAAAACAAAACAAAACAAACAAACAAAAAAAAACAGAACCTTATCATTTATGACAAAATGAGTTGTAAAAAAAAAAAAAAGAAGAAGGTAAAAATACTGGATGATTTTGATCATATGTGAAATATAATGAAAGAAAGCAGAGGAAAAAACAAAACAAAAACAAATCATAACATGAAAAATGACAGTAGAAGTGAGACTCCCAAAGAGGATAGTTGGGGAATGGTGGTCGAATGGTCTGGTGGCGCGCCATGAGTGCCT
>NW_004567111.1:12602371-12603354 GCF_000260355.1 Condylura cristata
AAAAAAAAAGTTTTAAAAAAACAAACAAAAAACATTGGAACTTATTTAAAAGATATTGCAATTTAAGTCTTAAAATGGCTCCTGGCGACCTTGGAAAAGAGCAGAGAAAGTCTTATAATCTGTGAAGAATTTGACCTTTTGTACATTTCCAATTAAGTCAGAAAGAAGGGTGAAGAAGAGATAATTTCCAAGAGTAGACTATGAACCGAGAGAAAAGTGGGATATATATTGTTGGAACATCCTTCTGTAGTCTTCAAAACATTCTTTCAATAAGCTATTTAGCCCCTTTTTATCAAGAACTTAAGACACAGTAAACTGAAGCAACTTGCCAAAAATCACAGGGGTCGAAAGTTGTGTAGGCAGCATTTGTATTATTAGATCAATCTTTCCTCATTAAATTTGTGTAACTTGTTGATTCATTTCTTTATTAATCATTCAGCACATTTTATATAGCTATTCTCTAAAAGGCACTGTGTGTAAAACTTTAATAAAAAAGCAGTAATAATCCGATTTAGATTTTTGCCCTCCAGTTTATTGGTTCACAGGGAGCTAAGACATGCACTGAATTTTTATAATAAGAAACTATGAAGTAATTGATGGTTGTAAGTTTACTTGTATGAATGCTTCAATGAAGAAACAGAAAAAGATTGATGAAAAGGTCAAAGATTGCTGAAAAGAGCCTCATAAAATGCTTTGTTATTATTAATATATGCCCCATTCAGTTTTTCTCCAATGCCCACTTAGTGCCTTGATCAGTTAACCATAAAATATATCATTTGTTAGAATAGCAACATTTGACATGGAAGTGGTGGAAGAAACACCAAAAAGAAGCAATGCTTCACAGTTACAGTTATTCAAGAAGTGTGTGAATACTCTACTGTATTCCAAGAAACCTGTTAATCTGTTTGAGACATTATTCTGATCTGACACGTTAGAAAATAGTTGTAACTTGGCCCTCCCTGGTGGCATAGCGGGTTAAAGCA
>NW_004567111.1:12604404-12610036 GCF_000260355.1 Condylura cristata
ATTGTTCAAACCAAAATGGGTTCAAAGAAGTTAGATGATTTTCCCAATTCAACATTTGGGATTTAAATTTGAATTCAGAATCTGAAACTTCTCTCCCTCAGTCTGGAAGTTGCAGTTCATTTTTTTTTTTTTTTCCCCAACTACCTGGGCTTCAAAAGGGATTCTAGACACAGTTTGAGACCAATTTCTTAGAAACTGGTACAGTGACTGTTGAACACTGTTGTGAATAGGGAAGAGAGACTAGTAATTCATGCCATTCATTTTTTTTTTTTCCAGTCTTAGGACCGTAAGCATTTGGGGGAGTGCTAAGAATTGCACTGTGGTCCTTGACACTCTTAGGATATAGGCATATACAATTGCCTGAGTTTTCAGCCTAGTTAATAGAGAATGTGCACCTCATATAGTATGTTGTGCTCATATACACCACAGAACACAGAACTTTGAGCACAGTAAGATCTCAAGCTGCTCATCTTTGAAAACAGATTTGTGGCCACACTGCAGTCAAATTGAACATGAAAATGAATAAATCCTCTTTGAGAAAGTAGAGACAGAGTGACCTAAGACTAGTTTTATTTGCTTCAATAGGTTTGTTTTTCATGGCTATGCAAAACTGTAGCATTGGACAGATTTGGAACAATTATGTTTAAAATCCTCATTACTCATATTCACAAAATTTCAAGGTAAACATGGTTCTGACTTTTCTAAAGTTAATCTTTATGCAAATTTGTAGAAATTATTACTTTTTGATGGAATTTCTTTAGCATGTTACTTTTGAAGGATCATTGAGTTGGTATAATGCAATTCCAAGTTATTCACTGCAAGTAATTCAATGTTTTAACTCTGAATGACATACTCATACTTCACACATTATGAGTCCAGGTCTTTTTTATTCAGAGGAACAAGCCTTAAAAGTGGGCTGAGTAGAGTAACTAACATTCAGTGTATTATGTGGATGTTTATTAACTTGTAAGAATTTACCATGCATGAATGTTGCAAAATGTGTGCTTATGAAAATTATTAATGACAGCAACTCACTCTGTAGTTAACTAAAGAACTTATTTAGCACATGATAGCTGAGGAATGCAGAAGCATAAATTCTAGACTATTAAGCTTTAAATGAAAAAAAAATAAACTTTAGAAGGAAATTATCTAGGCTGTTAAAAGATCCCTAAAAGCAGAAACCTATTGAAATTGAGTATTACTCTGGAAAAATACATCTAAAACACAAAATTTATGATGATTATGGAAAAAAGTTCAATATGTCTAATATATAAAGGTTTCATTGAAATAAAAATTCAAATTTGGTTTAGCAACCTCCTAGTTTATCAATGAAAAAAGCATAAAATACAAAGTCGAGGTGTCTTCTGCTCAATTGCTAGGTTTATGAAATAAAAATCACCCATAAATAATGATAGCTGTAAATATCCTAGAATTCAATTATAATTTAAATGATATCAATTCTAGAACTGATCATGAAGAAGTTAGATATTAGAGATATATGATCTTTCAAAAATGTAGGGGGAAAAAAAAGGAACCAAAATTTTGTATGGAAAATACTGATACATTTTTTTTGTAATCTGAGCTGCCATAAAAATATGATAGACTAGATTATGAACAAATTTATTTCTTAGTTCTAGAGGCTGGGATATCAAAGACCGAAGCATCGCCATATTCAGTGTCCAGTGACACAGTGAATGACCTCTGCGGGATGTCTCTTTAAGGGCATTAATTCCATTCATTAAAGCTCCATCTGTGCCCCAAAAGATATCACCACCAAATACCAAACTGGGGAGTAGGTAATCTCAACAGATTTGGGGTGACACAGGCAATCTACAGCATATATCTATGCAGCAAATCCAAAGAGGTATTCAGTACCTTGAAAATAGTTGACATGTCATTTCAATAAAAACAAAACACATACCATGGAATATATGGCCCATTTTTATGAAACAGATTAGCAGTTATAGAAAGATATTTTATAACAAACAGAAGAGTCATTGAAGAGTGTTAATTCAGGTTTTTTTTTTTAATAATGGTAAATCATCTAACACACATACTACTTAATGTTAGACTTAATTATTAACTTATAGGTACAATTGTTACATAGCACATCTCCAGAATGTACACATCTTACAATATTGAGCTTCGCTGTGCTATATAACTTCCTCTTTCTCCCTCCTCCCAGTTCCAAGCAATTATTCTACTGTTTCTACAAATTTGACTACACCTTACAGAAGTGGAATCACACAGTATTCAGCCTTGCCCAACAGCCTTGCTTCATTAGCCTTAATGGCCCCCCAGGATCATCCACATTGTCACATGTGACAAGATTTTTTTTTTTTTAAGATTTAATCATTCATTCATTTTTTGTGTAGAAGAACTGGGTTGTAGACCAGAGGTATGTGTGTGGGGGGTGTGTGTGTGAGAGGATTCACCAGAGACATAGTGGGGACTAGGTCAGGAGCCGAGATATGCTGTTGAGGGGAGCAGTGGGCCAGACCAGGGAGATCTCCTGTGCCCTAAGTGGGTTAGCCTGAGCCAGGGATGGAACTGAAACCCTAGCTGATGACTGTGCTGAGACTGAACCCTCATGCCACCAGGGAGATTTCAATGCTACTATTCCATTGTATGTATACAAATGTGGTATAACTGATTTTCATGTGTTCATATGTTGGGTCATATTAATAGTGTTGCAATAAACATGGGAGCTTATATATCTTTAAAGATTTGTATGTATATATATATGCATATATATATATATATATATATATATATATATACACACCCAAAAGAGTGTAATATTGGATTGTACAGTAATTCTAATTTTTAATGTTTGAGGAACTGATAGATTTTCCATGGCTGTGCATTCCCAACCTGTGTACATTCTCCACATCTGTCCAACAATTGTCCTGGCCAAGAATACACAATAGAGAAAGTACATTTTGTAATAAACAGGGTTGCCAAACTGGAGATTCATATGCAAGAGAATAAAACTGGATCGATGCCTTGTTCTACATATATTGGATTAACATTTAAATAGTAAGACTTGAACTTGAGAAACTAATAAAACAGAAGCAGTATTTCTTGATGTTGGTCTTGGTAAAGAGTAATTAGATGCAAAGTCAAAAACAAAATTAATACAAGAAACTGCATCAAACTGAAAGTTTCAATATGTCAAAAATATAAATAAAAATGTCTGCAAAGCAAGAGATCAGAGTTAAAAAGGCTATCTTCAGGATGGTAGACAACACTGGGCAAACCTCTTATCTAATAAGGAGCTCCTAAAACATAAAAAAAAAACCCAATTTAAGGTTTAACAAAAGATTTCAATAGACAATTTTCTAATGAGAACCTAAATAGTTAATAAATACATGAAAAGATGCTCAATTTCACTAATCAGGGAATACTTATCAGAACTAAAATGAATTATGACCTCACAGCTTTATAATGGTTATTAGATCAGGAGATATTTTTAATTGCACAATTTGTTTCCTATATGTTCTATTGAAAAAAAAAAAACTATTAACCTTGCCATTGAAAAAATTTTAATTCATGTAACTTATTTACTTTAAATTGCTATAGATCATTGGCCATCTTGCCTCCTAAAGTGATAAGGGATTGAGGTGTATTGCTTTTACTTCATAATAAACCTCACATTTGACATGTAAAACACAAACATGTTTTATGAGATTCTCAGAATTTATCACTTCAATTTTGTGTTTTTTATTTACTTTCTGCTGATACCTATATATTACTACCCCAGAAAAAATACTTTATGCATGAAAATATTTACATTATTTTTACTAGCTTACATGAAATTCTGAATCTTCTGTGAATACAATACATCTATAAATGTTATGTGTTGAACCTAGACAAACAGCATCTCATTTTTCCAGAGAAATGAACTGATATCTCTACCAAGACATAGTATTTTGAAAATAATCAGCTATTTTATTAAAATTTAAATGTACTTATACAATTAAGGAAGAATTTGTGCATATATGCTGTTTCCCCAGATTTTTTCTTTCTCAGAGCTTTTCATATCAGTCAGGAAAGTGTCTCCTTGGTTCTAGCAGTTAAGTGCTGTATGTTAGTTATCCAGTAAGAAAATTGCTCGGTGAACGGTGCAGTTCTTATTTTTTTTTTTTAACCACATTCAGAATCAAAGTTCATTAGAAGATATTAGTTAAATGGTATGAAAACCTGTGTTACAAGCAATCTACTAGGAGAAAGGTAAGAAGACCCTGAAATGAAGGTGGATTAAGCAATGTCTTCTGCATAAAAATTATCAATATCCAGGCATTGCTTTTTAATCCATGTCCTCACTGCTTGAAATGCACCAGAAATGAGTTTTACAGAGAATCATGTTCTCAAAAGTAATGCATAGGTATCTATTCAGGTAAAAGGAAGTATTGCTATAAAATTACCGAGTAACTAGTATGATTCTTAAAATATTAAAACTTAGCAGAATTTTCCCCTGTGTTAAAGTATTAATCTATTAACCGAACACCAAGATTTCAGTATTACCCGAAAGTTCTCTATAAAATTAACTGTGGTTAATTCATGGCAAAAATACCAACTGTTTAACTCTCTCTTTTCTAATTGAATCTGCTGCTTCTCCCATCAAGATCTAACAGTTTCTCTGCTCCTTGAACCTGGCTGGCTTGATTTTTGTTGGCCGAGGGAACATGACGGTGTAGAAATAAATGAAACCACTTAAATGAGAATTAGCAAAGGCTATTCAGAGTTTGCTGACGCAAGAGAATCATATCTTTGCTTGCATTTTGAAAAAAGATTCAAAGACAAAAGAAAGGTAAACTTTAAATGAGACAAAAGGGCAAGTTTCAGATTTTCAGGTAAGCAGGGTTGGAGTTCCTGCAGGCCGGGGGTAGGGGAAGACAAGCTGCAGTGAGCTGACTGGAGGTGGGCTAGCCTATGTCAGTGCGAATGGAACATATTAGACTTCCTCCAGTTGCTCTAATGTTGGAGGAGGGGGGATAGCTAAGTTCAGTTATTAACCCTGTACTTCAAGTAAAATACTTGGCAATGGTTGCTATCAAAGCTATTTAACTTCCTGGGCTAGTTGATAGAAGTTGGATTTCCTAGCCTGGCTGCTACAGATAATCAGTCATTCTATTTGTTTAAATAGGTCAGTCACTGGCCTGCTTACTATAGTCACTCTTGCAACGGAATGTGTTTGGTAATTTTTAAACTAGCCCTCAGGAGTCCACTGTGAGGTGCTTCCTGATGGCTCAAGGGGTTAACTGCAGCACTATGAAGCTCTATGTGGTCACTGCAGCAGGAGTTCCATCCCCGGGGAGAGAGGTGACCCAGATGGCATGGCAGGCCTCTCCTGAACTGCCCGCTGCTCCCCTCAGGAGTTTATTTCAGTAGTCAGTGATCCTGCTTTGCTCCCCACTCTGTCTCTGGTGAATTTTCTCACCCCCTGCACCTCTGGCCTCTACCCCAGTTCTAAGCATAAAAAATAACAAGAGTCCACTGTGTACTTCTCTGCAATGTGAACAATCTTAAAGAAGCCTAAATCTGGTTAAGAAGCCACATCAGGCCCTCCCTGGTGGCACAATGGGTTAAAGCACGGCACTAAGAAGCTAAAGCCACTTCCGCATGAGTT
>NW_004567111.1:12610136-12631876 GCF_000260355.1 Condylura cristata
AAAAAAAAAAAAAAAAATCCCAAAAACGAAACCAGGGAAATATTAACAGGCAAAAATAAGATAAATGTAATCCCAAGAACACCTGAGTGTAACGATCGATCGGGCGCGCAGCCGTTCGCCCGTCACCCCTTGCTCTATATCTCGTAGTCTAAATCTATCTTAAAAAAAAAAAAAAAAAGAATCCACACATCGTACACAGTCCACCTGTCCTAGCCAAGGCCAAGTTAGGCCAGTCTAGCTCACAGATGACTCACCAACACCGGGCAGCCACGCCAATGTCAAGGATCTGTCTACCCAACACACAGCTTAACATAGACCATGATTAATACTAGAACTTAGAGTTATGAATAGGACATAATTGCTTATTTTAAGTCATTGAATTTTAGGCTATTTGATACTACTATAAATATATAGTACTCATATTTATAAATATGTATGCAGTATATTACTTGAGAAATTCACAAACCACCAAATTAAATATCAAATCTTTTTAATAGAAACATAACTTTTGAGAAAATCACCAGTCTTCAAAATCCAGTACTGTAAGAATCATATTTTGGAATTGTGAGATGAACTTATCCTAAACTTTTGTTGTGGAAAATACACAATCGCCTATTCCTCCCAGTTCCACTATAGCTGAAACTATCTTTTCAACAGTGAAAGGGTCCGGTTATTCTTTACATAAATCACATCCTTCTGATATAACTTTGAAGAGGAGAATAAGTAACTCCACTGAATCTTTAGCTACTTGGAAAAAAAAATGTTCTAAGACGAAATGAGTTGTGTCTCTATTGAGCATTAAAATGTAAATGTCACTGCTATGGCTCATGCTCTATATAATTTGACTTTTATTTTATCACCTGCTTAAAAATGATCAACAATTGATGTCCCTGAGTTTCCAATATTTCTGCTCTAAATAGATGAGGATTGATGTCAATAAAATTGGGATTTATCATCACTAGTTGATATATTGGCTAAAGTCTTTCAATTCTTTAGAATTCAATTTAAAAATGCACACCTGATCTTGTCCCCCCACCCTCCCCTTTCAGGAGGAACCATGAAACACCACATCAGAATTATGAAGGTATACTTCATGATATGTGATCTCTTGCCTACTTTTTTCATAGGTTCCTACTGCTAGTACAGTAACAATTTCGTCAGAAAACAACACTTGTATTAGAGTCAGTATCTGGGATCCAGCAAAGTTGGATTAAACAAGTATTACACGTTTTCTCCTGACAAAATATGCTACACAGTAAAAGGCATTCCAAAAATGTGTCAAGAAAAATGGTGTACCATCATTTGAAAAACCTAGATATACTGACCCAAAACATCTTAGACTTCAAATTTTGTTATATCTGGGGCTTCCCTGTGGCCTAGGGGTTAATTCTCAGTGCTACCATGCTATGACCTGTTTGATCCCTGCCAGGGAGTGACCCACATATGGTGCAAGAGACCTCTCCTGTTTTACCCAAGTAGACCTACCTGTTCTGCCACACCTTATAACTCTGACTTATACCCCAGTTCTCCTAAGCAATAAATAAATTGAAAAAAAAATGGTATATCCAGTAAATATATTTAAATCTTTACATTTTCACTTTCTGCTCATCATTATATATATTTACATGTGATTTTCTTTCTAGTAGTATATCAGTGTATTATGCTGATAGAAACACAAAACATAACACATAGGAGCAGCCTAATTGATGGTTTGCAAGGATGTTGCTTACCTTGTTTTTATTTATTCTGAGCTAGGTAAGTCCTCCTCCACTATATGCTATTTAGAGTGTGCTCAATTCTAATCTTCAAAATTTAAACAGTATGCAACAACATTTTCTCTGCAATATTTTTACACTTTCCCTTTGTAGAATCTTATGTTGGATCATTCTCAAAAGAGCTTTCAATGTTTTCAGCATCTCACCTACCTACTAGCATTAGCCAATCAGATGCCAGAATCCAAGATAGTAAATCTGGAGGATGGTAAAGATTCAGGGCTGAGATGCTATTGGTGGTTGTTGTTAAGTATGTGTTGGGAGGAGCTTTGCAGCCATGATCATCAGATGGGAGCATCACCCCAGGAATCTGTTGCTATTACTATGACTGCCTGGCTTCCCTCAGCTTCTTCATCCAGAGTTTTATATTGAATCTAATGATTAAATTTAGGAAGCAGCCTTTATGTTACAAAATTATCCTTTTTGTGCCTATGTTAACCAGTATCATTTTCTTGGTTTTTCCAACTGAGAACCCTAGGAAATACAAGAACACTGAATCCCCTCCTCACTAAAAAGGAAAAAAAAAAATCAGAGGAAATCAAATCTATTTATTCAGACTAGTATTACTTTCTCAAAGCCCAGGTTCTACTAACACTCTTCTCTGTGATCACCATAATCTTGCTCTGTCCTGGGCTATGCTCTACAACATCATATACTTTGTTAAAGCTACATTAGCATTAACGGAAAAATTTTAGTCTGGTCTCACAAAGATCACTTCCACTGCACATCTGCAGTAAGAAGTTATAGACAAGGCTCTATTGTCCCCGTAACTGTAGCTATACCTCTGTACAAGTAAATGATATCCACTCCACTTCCTAAAGCTGGCCCCGCTCCTCTGCAGTGTATTGAGCTTTTTCTTTACTCATGGAGGCAGTTCTGTTTAAGCAAGAACTTCCATTCTGGAACCTGAAGTCATAAAGACCACACTTATTTCCTACCTAGAATTATCAAATTTTGTTATAATTCATCAATAGCTATATATTACAATGAGCTTCTTAACAAAACAATTTTTTTTTCATAACAGGGAGGAAAAGTACAAATGTGTCTAAGGACATATCATGTATGTCCTTGTATGATAGAACATTTGTATTTACTATGATTGTCTCTAAGTGGTGATGAATACAAGTAAGATACTGAAAAGTGTTCATTGAATAGTCATCCAGAATCTGGTTAAATGTTACCTGAAAAATTTGGAAAGTCACTTAACTCCAGATTCATTTCTCCCAAATGTGACTTTAAAGATTGAAAAGGAGGATAACTAAAACAACTGCAACTCTGCATCAACTAATTTATTTCACAATAAATTATAATTTTACAATTCCTTACAAAGAAACTATTGAACATTGAGTACTTCAGAAAATTTGACAAATTCTAGTTATTTAATGAATCTAATGAATAGACTCATTACACTGAAATGTATTTCATTATACTGAATATATGTGTAGTTTATAATAGGAGCTCTTCATTAAAAAGTTAGAAATAAAAACAAGGAAATTTAAAATCTAAATGTGTATTTTGTCTCTCAGCTTTAGATAGCATTTAGAAAAACAGCATAAAATAATTGCATGAAGTGTCTCCCATATATATTAAATTATTATGGATTAAAATAGTATTGTCATTTTAGAGACCACAAGACAGAAATAGTGATTTAGAAAACCAGTTTCCAAGTCTGAGTGATGCATTGTCAAGGGAATTTTAGGCACTACAAAAATGCCTCTCAAGAGCATAGTTAGTATAGAGAAAACTTGCAAAGTACTCCTGAAGTATTTCAATTTACAGAAGATTGTTCAGTCACTGAGACTGTGAAACGTTCAGATGAGTTGTATTAATCTGTTAGAGATAAAAAGTTAGCAATCCCTAAATTAGAATAAAATGACCTGGAATTCTAAGCCCACACTAATTCACATTTTAACAAAAACTATTCCCCTTAACCACTAAGAAAGTTTGAAAAAGCTAACCGCTAAACTGGGTATTTAATTTATATATTCAAATACAATGCTTAATTATATGCTGTCCTACAGACTTCCCTAAAATATGTTAATGTGTCTTGTTTAAATATTATATTCCTTTAGATGCAACATGTAATATTCTTAGAATCTTTCCCAATATATGTTCTAGTTTTAAAGCACTATGAAATATTCAATTAATCCCTTAAACTGATTGCTTAACAGCAACTGTTACTTTCATCTAAGACAAAATAGATTATCCTCTTGGTAATTTACTGTGTTTATAAAGTTACAGTAATGAACAAAAGTAAATTAAATACTTGTGAAATTTTAAGTGAACAAAAATGTGTTAATTATAAACAAAGATACACTACAGAATTTAGTAACCCTTTTAAATTCACCAGATCACAACTTGTAGATAAAAAAACTCAAAGGAAAATGAGTAATGACAAACTATTAATGTAAATCATATCATAGGTATATATGGATTTTTGGAAAAGTCATGACACTTTCCTGACAATCCAATATATATTTCAGATTACTACCATTGCAGCAAGTAAAAACCAGTGGAAAGGGCTACTTTTTCTTTCCAATATTTAAATTTATGGATTATGTCTGAGTACTTACACATCCAGGAGTTGTAATTATGAATGTTACAACTAAAATTTAATATAGAATTTCCCTATTACCTCCATTTCATTGACAAAAACCCTGCATTAGCCATTCTGTTTGTTTGTTTTTCTGAGAACACTGAGTTAGAATATCAAAGAGGATCTTGTAGGCTTTGCTTGTCTCTAATCATTTCACCTCATAGCCATATAATTTGACCAGTTTTCTGAAAGTGTTAAGAATCACATTTTGTTAGTTCCATTTGTTTCCTACAGTTAATTCTCTTATGGAATACAAAAAAGTATGCTGTCATGGAATTAACATTTGAAAGTGTGCTGTTAGAAGTGAGAATAAGTAAAGCCACAGGTTAAAGACATTTCAGCAGAGGCAAAACAACCAACGGAATTAGGTGACATAAATTCAATACATTGTAAGCAATGTGTTAAGACAGTGAATACCTCCTAGACTTTAAAACACAAGTAAATAATTGCCACATAATACATGTAAGTAGCAAGAATGAACACCTACATAATACACACCACTAGTAAGGGTAAACATCTAATAGCTAGACTATATTGCTGAATTTCAAGGCATATTAAGTTAATCTTCATAAAATGTCAGGTTAGGCCCTCCCTGGTGGCGCAACGGGTTAAAGCACAGCACTGAGACTCTAAAGCCGCTTCCGCATGAGTTCAATTCCCGCCTGCCCTGGAGGTGACCACATGGCGTGGCAGACTTCTCCTGACCCGCCCACTGCTCCCCTCAGCAGTATACTTTGAGGATCTGCCTGTTCTATTCCCCACTCTGTCTCTGGTGAAGCCTCTCACTGCCCCTGAGCCTCTGGCCTGCACCCCAGTTCTATATACACAAATAAATAAATCTTAAAAAAAAAAATGTCTAGTTAACCTTAAAGAGAGGAGAGCAGGAAGCAGGATCAGAGCAGGTGTGGACTTGGCAAGATTGTGGGGAGACATGATAGTGGGTGCAGATTAGAAAGGACTCTGGGGCAGTTATTAGTTATATGCTATATCCTATCAAGTGTCCTACAGAAACTATTTAATCTTCATAGCAAACCTAGAAGGAAGGTATCGCCTCTAGTTGACAAAACATATTCATTAAGGTTAAGTAAACATTCTATTTTAAGATGTGGTAAAGAGGTTTGGCTGGATATTCTGAAATTAAGACAGTTAATTTATATCTATAAATATTTCGATTTTTGATAAAGATTTACTTATTTATGCATGCAGAATGGGGGTACAGGCCAAAGGTGCGGGGGATTAGAGGATTCACCAGAGACAGAGTGAGAAGCACAACAGGCAGATCTACTGAAATACACTGCTCAGGGGAGCAGCAGGTGGGTCGGGAGAGGTCTGCTGCGCCATGGTTGGGGACCAAACTCGTGCAGCAGTGGCTTTGAAGAGTTTCACAGTGCTGTGCTTTAACCCACTGTGCCACCAGGGAGAGCACAATATAAATATTTAAAGTTTTATACATTTTTTTTTTTCAGGAACAAACCAATATTTTAAGCTTCCTATTAAGCTGGCTAAACACTTCTTCCCCATGAGTTAACCATGCAGTTTTTGCTGAACAGATACTTCAGACCTGTAGCAAATAAAGGGTGGGCACAGAAATGAAGATTTTAGCCAAACAAGAACAACATTCCAAGTTTTCCTATCCTGTTATTTCTCATCGTATCCAATTATAATTTAATAAAACAACAACGATTAAACAAAGAAAATGGACCTCGATTCAGTAAGCCAATGAAATGGAGTAATCAGTTTGCTACTCATATTTGTTTTTTTTTAAATATGCATGCACAGTATTCCTTTTTATGTTTCTCTGAAAAAAATAAATAGTAGCAATAGTTAAGCCCCCATGCATAATGAGTACATTCCTTTCTTTAGGAAATTTTGGCAAAGACATTGAAAATTATTGTTCTTAGTAGTTTTGAAAAAATATTCATCCGCACAACAGCAAATATTAAGAAGAATTATAATTAAAGAAACTTACATAAATTACCATCCTATCTTTTTAGATCAAGTCAATTACTTAAGGGGCTTCTCTAGTGTCCTGGGGTTTAAGACTCAGCACTATCAGGACAAAGGTCAGAGTTGGATCCCCGCCGGGGAGCTGACATATATACAGTTAGACAGACTTCTCCTTTCCTCGCCCTGTTCCACTCAGCAGTGTATTTTAGTACATCTTCCAGTCCCACTCTCCATTCTTTCTGTTGGGTCTTCTCACTCCCTGTACTTCTGGCCTACGTGCTAATTCTTCTATGCAAAAAACAAATTTAAATAAAATGCCTAAGATGAAAGCATAAGTTTCTGAAGAACTGAAACTTCCATTTAATGATCCACTAAAAATTGAAAACTAGTGCATTAGGAATTCATTCATTCATTAGTGCATTCATCTGTTTGACAATAAACTACTATGCTGTGCTAATGTGTATCAGTTTTTGTTACGTAGCTAATATTTTTACCATGAAAATTACTAATACACACATATAAAACAATAAACTAACTGTGATAGTTCCAATATCAATGAGTAACTGCCCACTTATTTCCCTTACCATGTTAGTTTAAAATAATGATCAAAAGTATTAATTGAAGATACTTTACAAGTACTAAACAAGATGGTAATTGTAGCCAATCTTCCAAATAGCATGCAAGCAGTTCCAAGAATTGAATTATGGAGAATTAAATGGATAAATCAAATTGGAACTCGATTTACCACTAGCACAACATTTAGTCTCTACGAAAAGAGCCAGAAGCAGGCATCTGATGGATTCTCAAACCAAACCCAGATCCTCCCTGGTGTGCAGAACCCAGAGCAGCAACCACCCTCCAGACTACACGTGAAGGAATGTCAGCTGCTCAGATTCCGAAAGTACCAGACATTATTACTGGTATTTAAATGAACTGAGTATCTGCACTTACTATTGTTTCAAGTCTACCGCATTATTAACACTACCTAAATTTGAGTATCTATAAATGATAAGGCTGCCTTCTCTGTTCATCCTGTCTGGAAATAATCATCTTATTTTGTGGAAATCGGGGCTCAACAAAGTAAACTTATTTATATTATTTATAGTTTTATATATATATATATATATATATATATATATATATATATAGTCTCTGGCAGTGATAACATCAAAACACTATTAAAGAGGAGGTGGCTTAAATAGCATTTTTTTTTCATTGTTCTAGAAACTAAAATGTCAGATCAAGTGTGTTGCAAATTTTGTTCCAGGTAAGGACTTGGCTTAAAGACCCCTGCTGTCTTGCTGTGCCCTTTGTTTTATTTTGTTTTGTTTTGTTTGGGGGGATGATAGAAGCACTGTCTACAGTTTAAGAAACAATGATGAGTCAGGGCCCCACCTTCATGGACTCAATAAGCCTTAATTACTTCCTTGGAGGTCCAGTCTCTAAGCACAGTTATATTATAATAGGGCTGCAACATATGAATGATTGTAATTAAAAACACTTAGTCATTACCTTCCATTACATAGCTATTAAATACACACCATCTTTACATAGTCTTTACATGTAACCTTGAAAGTCTGTTACCATGTAAACGTATTGTTGACCTTTCAGTGGAGATTTAGACTAAGTGAAATAATCAAGAAAGTCGGAGATTAAAGGAAAGGAAAAACTACATTTTGTACACCCTTACCCAGAATAATAAATACTAGTAATTCTTAGAATAATGTAAGATTATCATAATTACTATAATCCATTTTTCAAATGTGGGTACACCACAGGAAAGGAGACCAATAAAAAAAAAAAAAACTTGGAGATTGGGGCCCTCCTGGTGACGCAGCAGGTTAAAGCACAACACTAAGAAGCTAAAGCCACTTCAGCATGAGTTTGATCCCCACCCCGGAGGTGACCCACATGGCGCAGTAAACCTCTCCTGACCTGCCCATTGCTTTCCTCAGCAGTGTGCTTCTCAATCTGCCTGTTCTGCTCCCCACTCTGATGCAGGTGAATCCTCTCACCGCCCCTGCACCTCTGGCCTGTACCCCAGTTCTGTATGCATAAATAAATCTTAAGTTTGAAGATGAAACACAGATTCTAGCACTTGAGATGTATGTAGATAAGCACACAAGTTTTAAATGACAGAGTCACTTATTTGTTACCTCTAAGATAGCTGAAATGGTGGACATCATGAGGAAATGTAAACCATGATCACAATGAAAAGGAGGATCTTCAGAGAACAAATAGATCACGAGTAAGTTTCCCCCATTTTGTTCATATTAAACAGCTGTATGGATACAGGAAATTGCTCAAGTTCTGCAAGTGTAAATTGCTGCATTAAAGTCATCACGGGCTGGCACAGGTTAGTGCATGCATCTGTGACCTCCATGGCATTTCCAGATCCCTCCAGCTGAGTACTTTTAGGGCTGGTCTCCCTGATCATTCATTGCCGCCAAATGAATCCTGGAATATTTACCTGCAAGCATCATCACCTACAGATCCAAACTAAATCTAGTCATATATAAATGCTGGACTTGACAATGACTAAAACCAGACCAACTTAACTTGGTTTCATTTTTCTTTTGAATGATGACTTTTCCAAATAACACAAATACTCTATCACCTAGCACAAGCTAAAAGTTGAATATTGATACAGCAGTCTCTAGCCAGGTAGCCAGGTAAGTTTTTATGATAACTAAAAATTCAAGAGACCAAAGGTATAAAGTATCTTTTGAATGTACCAATCAATTTAAGTGGAAATGTGTCCACAAATTTCCCTTCACATAATTTGGCCAGCAACAGTATAATCTAGCTGTGAAAGCTAGTTGAGGACAAAAAGAATTTCTATGACTCCCTTCCATGGTTGGGTCCAAAAAAAAAAAAAGTTGCATGATCCCTTCAAATAAGGTGATTTTAATAAAATCCCATGAAATTAGATCAATATGCACACCTAGAACTGTACCCCAATGTTAAGTAAACAAGCAGGACTAATCACTGAAATTTAATTTTATCCTCACTCCTAGCTAACGTTCCTCTGGATCAGACATTAGTCAGATAGCCTATGATCTCTAACAAAGCAGAGTTAATTCATTACTTCTTTCAAATGTCCTTAGCTTTTAGAAGTACAAGATATTTGAATTTCCCCAGGATGCCCCCAACATAGTAGTAACAATTCAGCAGGTGTTACAGATCATTGTCATTTGCTAAAGAATAATAATAATAATAATAATCGATTCTCAGTATTGTGAAGAGTGTAAAAAACTTTCTGTGGTTTTCTCTCCAGGCTCTCCAAAATAGATATTTGTTTTATTCCTACAATGTGTTTTTCCTCCAATGTGACCATTAGCAATTTCATGTTGACAATGGAGATTACCTCTGAATATGAAGCTGAGGACAGGTCAAATATGTAAAACTCTACTAACATAATTTGTAATCATTAGGAAGAATAGCCAAAGTATTAGTCTCACCCTTAAATCAATCAGATCAAAGAGCTTAATATATGGTAAGTATTTTGAACTCCACACAAAAGTGGCAGCAGGCAAACTCAAAGGATTATATTACAATACAAAGCAATAACAAAATAATAACTGATTTCTTATATGTCCGAATTAAAGGAACACGTCTTTGAAGCATTGATTGAAGGCTGACATACACAGTTTATTTCTTCTTTCACATCAATCAGGTCCCTGGAGTTTCCATTCTTTAAGTATGGAAAAATACAGAATCCATTGCCCAAAGCGCGCTCAAAGGAGCCCACAAGTAATCTGAATTGAATCATGAAGTCCTAACCCCAGGTGTTTGTGAACATCATACTTGGAAATAGGGTTGCTGTGGCTATAATGAGTTTAAAATGAAGCCATTATGATGAACTCTAATTCCATATAAATGGTGTCCTAAGATGAGAGACACATAGACCCATAAGCCAAGTGACAAGGCAGAGACTAGAATGAACTAGCTATAAATAAATGAAAACCAAGAACTGCTTAAGCCACCATAAGCTAAGAAGCAAGAAAGATTCTCCCCTTGCATCTTCGGTACCCAGAGGCTTGCAGAATCCTCGCTTGTGCAATGCCAGCTGCCAACAATGAGTGTCAAATCTGTTGCGGTAAGCAACCTACTCAGGCCTTTATCAGGAGAGCCTTAGAAACAACACAGTACGGAACACAGATACTCTGGCTCCCACTACTGAGCCACGGCAGGTGAATATGGGTGGGGGATTAACGAATATGAGCAGGTTGGGAAGCCAACATTAACAGAACAAGTAAGAAAGCAGTGGGCCTACCCCATGTGACACTAGTGTGCTCAGTCACCGGTCTTTCCCTTGCTTTCAGATCTTCTAACCAGCACTTCCACTTCTTCCAAGTTATCAACTTGACTTCTATGTACATATCCCCTTTCAGCATTTGAATCTACTTCAAGTAGGGGTAAATGCTGGCCCAGAAATGCCATTTCAGTTGTTAGAGAAGACATGTACTGATATTTTCATCAAGAAAATTCTGGCAACTTCCATTGCTTACAAAGTAAACCTAAAGATTTCTAAAGACTACTTTCAACTACCCTCCCTTGTTGTACATAGGTTAAAGCACAACACTATGAAGCGATCCACAGCCACTGCGGCATGAGTTCAATCCCTGGCCAGGGAGCTGACACACCTTGCCCAGCAGACCTGTGTCTCTCCCGCTGCTCCCCTTAGCAGCATATTTCAGTAGATCTGCCTGTTCTGCTCCCCACTCTGTCTCTGGTGAATACTCTCACCAGCCCCCACCTCTGGCCTGTCCCCCAGTTCTTATATGCATAAATAAATCTTTAAAAATATTTCCATTCCACAATAGGAAACAAAGACACATTCAGAAAGTCATCAAGTGCTTATTTGAATCTTTCAAATGGGAAGAGTAGAGTCAATATTAAGATCTTTCCTAGGTATGTATAAATGAAAGTGTTTTTCAAAAGTATCACTAACATTTGAAAGATTTAAAGGAGCATTAAATAGTAACTGTGGCAAAGCAGTAACCCATCCACTTTACCAAAACATCTCACCACTGCCACATTAAAGAAAGAGTTCCATTTTTGTTTCTTCTTTTTTTTGGGGGGGGGTGGCATTTTACAAATGCAAATCTTTCATCGAAGCAGAAACCAGTTTCTAGCAGACCCCAAACTGCCAACTCAGAAAGGAGAAAAGTTGTAAATTACCAAGAGTAAAGTAGGCAATGTTACCTGCAGAGCTTCCAAGCCACATCAGTCGCCTTTACTCCGAGTGGCAGATATGCTCTAACAGACTCAAGATGGCAACAAGTCACATTCCATTCACGAGTTTGTACATCTGAAGAAGCCCATGTCCTGGGCAACAAGATCCCCAAGATTTAACTACCTGGCAGAACCTACCAACTTCTCCCCAAACGCCCATTGGATGTGTGTTTTGTTCTCAGTGGGAAACTTCTACTCATGCTTGTCCACAAACACCCATAGTAAGTAACACATCCAGAGACTTACAAAGCAACGGTATGCCCAGCTTCGGTCTCTGAACCTTCTAGAGCAGAAATCTCTCCTTTCTCCCACAATGGGTCTGGGGAGACAAGCTTGAAGAGTGAAGGGGGCGAGATTGTCGCTAGGGGTTCTGGCCACGGTGGAACCAGGTCTGGGAGCGCTGCTACAGACACCCCCTGGGTCAGACTTGTTACACGGCATAACCAGAACACTTGTAGGGTCACCATTCGCCAGCGAAGGTAAAGTTGACTCTGAGCAGCCTAGGCCAGGCAGGGCCAAGGGCACCCCAGCGACCGGAGAGCTACTCCCCAGTGGCCAGGGGAGTGCGTGGTACAGCCTGCTTCCCAGTCTGCCCAAGCCCCACAGAGCCCCACAGCACCTACCTTTGGGGGCTTCAGTGTCGACCAGGGCAAGCTCTGGGGTCCCGCATGACTGCTGTTCCCGCACTGCGAGCCAACTCGCAGCACCAGGAAGCCATCGGCCTAAGAAGCCGCAGACGCTGAGGTGCTGCAAGGCCCCACCTGGGGCCCACCCTAGCCCCACCCAGGCTCCCAGGAAGGCTCCAGCTCTGGTGATTGAGGTCATGACCTGGTAGCCAGCATTGAGCTAGGCCTGCAGGAGTCAGGGCAGGTGCCTGCTGCATCCTCAGGGCGCCTTTCCAGTCGTTATCAGAGAAAGGAAGGAGTAACACCCATCCATTGGCTCACATTTCCACCACACAAGGGGAGAGGGAGAGAGAGGAAGGGTCAGCACAATGTCAACTCTGTCCACCTGGGTTAAATTACACTCCAGAACTGGTTAAAGGACTTAGCCCGTCTATACTCGGTTTTCTCATCTGTGATGTGGAAGTCATTATCACCCACCTCACAAAATATTTTGTCAGCCATTAGTTGGGTATAGAACATAAGTGCTTAAACAACATCATGCTAATAAATGCACCTAGTCATTCACGTAGTCCGCTCTAGAAAGAAAAGAGGCATCGTTAACTGTCCCTGGGGGAACAAAATCTAGAAGTCAGCGAATAGGGCTGCAATCTGGCACTGCAGAAATCTGTGTGGTCGCAAGTAGGGGAAAGGGAAGGATTAGCAAGGGGAGAGGTTGACGATGCAGAAGGCAGAGACTAAAGGAAAAATCCTAGTTATGAGGGAAAGTGAAGGCAAGAGACCTCTGCTAGAGGTTACCTGCAGGGGCAGGTAACCCAGTACTGGTGCTTTGCTAGCCTTGATCTTAGAGACAAATAATCCAGTTGCCCAAAAATTGCCAGTTATTGCTTTTCCAGTTTGAGAATTTTAAGGTCCTTTTACACCTTTGATGTGTACAACCCAATGCCATTTTCTAATAAGGAGGATGCTTGTGTGATTTGGTTACAAGTTATAATGAGGTCCAATTGGGAGCTTATTATTTATTGAAAAAAAAACTCCTGTAGGTTTGGAGCATACATATTAAGAAGCTGTGACTATGCTTTCGTGGATCAGGCATGATGGAGGTAGAGAAAAAACCCCTACACCTAAGACTGAAAAGTCTGTTGACAAGTTGGTCCTTGTTTATATGTACTCTAGTCCAGCATGTCCTCTATTCTGTTCAAGAAATTTCCTCCCTAGCAATTGACTATTGCACAATATGGATTCAGTTACCCTTAGACCAGTTAACTTTAGCCTGCTACATGCTGCATAACTGAATGAATACACAGGTATACTCTTACTGCTTGGGAGGAGAAAATTTCAGTCTGTTTCTGGAAACAAATCTTGGCAAACACTAAGAATGGCTACTTTGAACAAAAAAAAATATTGGCTACTGAATAACCAAGTACAAAAGACTGCTGTTTTTTAAACAATATAATTTTATTTCTCATATCATATGGAGAAGCTATTAGTCCAAAATCATGGCACAGTCTGAATAGGTTGAGGTGAGTGCATGCATTTTTTTAAATTCAATGCCACAGTACTAACCATAATATTAAGATACAGCAGAGAAACAGCTATTATCATTTATGGAGGAAGTATTTTAAAATTAGATTTATTTCCAAGTAGTAGTTCAATGTTTCAAGGGAAGTATTCTTTCAAGAACTGAATAATTAGTACTAAAATTCCATGAGATCCCACTGATGAGATTCTAATTATAAATCTAACAAATAACATTCAAAAGCAGTTTTAGGTAGTCTGCCATATGGCAGGTAATACAGATTGATACAGGTTCTATTATACCTGAAACTAATTACAAATCTGTGGTTGCTCTTCCAAAAAATGGAGTCTACATACATTTTCTGTTTTACCAACCAAATATGATTAAAAATCATTGATATATGTTTATTTAAAATAGGGAGTCTCTAAAAGATAGCGATTAGAAGGCAAGCTGGTTATGGTCTTGTGATACTCAAAATGGTGTGAGTATTGATTTTTTTTTTTTTTTGTCTTCTCTCTCATGAAAGGAAAGAGACCAAGAATCAGGAAAATAGGAATAAAGGGGAGATTCAGATTCTCCCTAAGCACTGGGGCCAGACAGCTGGAATGCCTCCCTGCTTTTAGGGATCTGGCATTCTAGCTGGGAATTTCCATAGGGGGAAAAAAAAAGTTAGTAAAATAATCCCATATAAAATATTAAAGTTAGAGATAAACTGATTGCATCTCAAAGGAACAAGAAGAGGAAACCTGATGAGGACTGATTTGGGTTCTCTGAGGTGGTGATACTGTAGTGAAACTTCCTTGCTGGGAAGGAAACAGCCATGGCAACATTCTAGAGAAAATAGCAGATACAAAGATACTGAAGCAGAAATGAGTTTGACATATCTGAAAAAGCAGAAGAGAATTGGGCCCCTTCCTGGTAGTGCAACAGCTGTTTCAGCATGAGTTCGATCCCTGGCCAGGGAGGGGACCCACATGGTGCAGCAGAACTCTCCTGCCTCACCCACTGCTCCCCTCAGCAGTGTATCTCAGCAGATTCACCTATTCTACTCCCTACTGGTAAATACTCACATCCCGTGCCTCTGGCCGATACCCCAGTTCTGTATGCATAAATAAATATTAAAAAGAGGGAAAAAACACACAAAACTACAGAAAGGGAACTACTGGACAGTGGCAACATGTCCAAATCCTGAAGTTTTTGCCATCTGTGTTCAGTGTTTCTTTTGCTTTGCAAGGGCTGCCATAACACAAATACCACAGACTGGATGACTTAAATGACTTCTAGAGGCTGAAATCTAAGATCAAGTTGTTGGCAACTTCATTTTCTACTGAGACCTCTCCCCACTGGCTCTCAGGTCCCACAATTAGGAACTTACTTACCCTTAATTACTTTTTTCTACAGGAATATATCCTGAGACTTTAGTGACTAGTACTTCAATATATGAATTTTGGGAGGCACAAATCAGTTTACTCTAATAGTTTAATATGTCAGCTCATTGTTGGATTGGCTGTGGAATCCAATGACATCAACTACCCATATAACAGTGAGTGAAAACTTACCCCGGGAAGTAGTTTTTGTTGCAATGGTTGGGGAATCTAAGACTATATCTACAGTGCATCAAGCCCTCCCTGAAAGTGATGGCAGCCAGCCCTCCCTGGTGGGCTGCAGGTTAAAGCAGCACTGCAAGCTAGCCACAGCTGCTTCAGTGAGAATTCCATCCAGGCCTGGAGTTGACCCACATGGCACAGGAGACCTCTCTGGACCCACCAGCTACTCCCCTCAGCAGTGTAATTTGTCATTGGTCATGTTCTGCTCCCCACTCTGTCTCTGGTAAATCCTCTCATCACCCCTGAACCTCTGCCTGGCACCCCAATTCTATATGCATAAATAAATAAGAAGAAAACTTAAAAAAAAAAAAAAGTGGTGTCAGCCTAGAGTATAGCACTTGAAACATATAGATGGGTGTTGCTGAAAAGCCTCACCTAGATTGATAACTTAGGGAAGTATATAAGTACTCAATAAATCTTAACCGCAATTCTTAACTCTCGCTTGGCTCTCTTCTCCTCATCTGAATCTCATTGATAATATCTTGGGCTTTATTCCAGAAATACTAAAGCATGTTTCTGGACAACTTGAATAAAGACCCATAGCAAGTAAATGTTAATTATATATATTTGAAATAAATTAGCAAAAGTATATGATGATAAGTAAGATTCTCATATTTTTCTGCTTGCCCTGAATATCCTATACCAAGACATAGCAATAATAGATAACATTTATTGAGCACTTATTTTAGGTAACAAATTTTTTTCAAGGTCTTTATATGTATTACATTGTCTTGGCAACTACACTCTGTTTTATGTTATAGTGTTACTCTCATTTTATTATGAGAAAATTGTATATGGGAGATATTTCAAAACTGCCCAAATATAAAGAGCTAGGAAGAGGTAGAATTATATTAAAATTCAATTACATTAGATAAGATTCCTTACATACTGTTAGTACCTCCTTCCTAGCTTTAAACATTGCATTCTATTTTACTATAGTATATTCTTATTTTAGTTATTCTCTTTTGCTTATAATGCTAATTACATAAAATTGATGATGAAGAAGTATTGAAAGTGAGATGCCCTGAATAGTCAATACTGAGTCTTCAAGAAATTGAAATTCTAAAAATGCAAACTCAAATACATGAAAGATTTTTCCTATTTTCTATTATGAATGCTAAGATGGGGGAAAAAAAAAGTTAAAGATTTCAGACCAAAAAGATACTAAGGAAGTCCATCAAGATATCCACAGCCACTACACTTGAGTTCCATCCATGGCCAGGGAGGTGACCCACATGGCACAGCAGGTTTTTCCTGTCTAGCTGGCTACTCAGCAGTGTATTTCAGTAGATCTGATTGTTCTGCTCCCTACTCTGTCTCTGGTGAATCCTCTCATCCCCAAACCTCTGGCTTACACACTAGTTTTTGTCTTTTTTTTTTTAAGATTTATTTATTTATGCATAAGGAACAGGGGTACAGGCCAGAGGAGTAGGGGCGGTGAGAGGATTCACCAGAGCAGAACAGGATTCACCAGGGGAGCAGAACAGGCAAACTGACAGAGTACACTGTTGAGGGGAGCAGCGGGTGGGTCAGGAGAGGTCTGCCGCACCATGTGGATCAACTCTGGTGCAGGGATCAAACTCATGCTGAAGTGGCTTTAGCTTCTTAATGCTGTGTTTTAACTCACACGGCCAGGGAGGGCCTACACCCCATTTTTTTCTATGCATAAATTAATTAAATGAATCTTTGAAAAATACTAAGTAAATATCTCCATAAACATAAATAAAACATTGGTATGGTATGTTTCCCCATAGATTCCTTCCATTCTATGGTTATGACTTTAAACCACCATTGTCAGTGAACTTGTAACATCATCTGATATGTCTTCCCTGCTACAAAAATACCAGTAAAGTTTATTTCACCATTCTCTCTATATATCTATTCTTTCTATTGATTGGAATAACAATAGTAGCAAAGATAGATTTCCATCAAGTGAGTAATCAGAGGATTTGTAATTAACAGTCATACATTTCTGATAAAAATAATAAAAACATATCAAAAGAGTCATACACATCAGTAGGATAAAAGTATGCAGCACACACACACTCACCTCCAGAGAAAAAACACCTGAGTTTCTTTTCTGTACTTGCATTGAATTACCAGAAATGACTGTATTATGTTGCAAAAGAGACAAAGTAACATATGGCACCAGAATTCTATAAAAAGCATCAAAAACTGGGATCTATTCATGCTGACTTCTATGCTATTCCTATAGTAATGAAAATCTTTTTAAAATAATTTCAAAACAGATAACATTAGAAAGTCCATTCTATTAAGTGATAGGTCCTTTTTTTTTTCTAATATTTGTTTTCAACAAACACACACAGAATCAAAGTAGAAAAAAATAAATCAATAAATCAAGCACTGGGCTAAGAAAACAAAAAGAACATTTGGAAACCATGAGTAAGTACAAAAGCTAGATCATTATCTTAAAACTAGGCAAGATTTAGAGGTCTTCAGTGCATAGCTTTCAGAGATGTTTTCCGTTTTGATTTTTATTGTGAATTCCTAACCACTGCTGCAGGAAAAATAAAAACAAACAAACCTTAATAACTTGGCTTGTCATGTACAATTTGAACTGGCATGATATTGTAAATTCTTTCAGAAAATTTAAGTACAGTAATTCTGTGTTGCCTGTGAATACATGGTGGATCTGCTATCGTCTATTATAATTAAATTATGTATTTAATGAGGGGGCTGACTCCTGTGACTCCTAAAGCCATTTTTGCTTTAACATTCATCTTCTAGTCTTCTTAGAATTCAATGTGTCATTTTTCATGTGAGTTTCCTGTTAATAAATGACAAATTTAGCAGAGCCAGGGTAACCCACTGGATACAATGTTAAAATAGTCCACTGTAAATCAATGTTCATATGATATTTTCTTTTTATACATAGATTTTGACTGATCTTATGATTTCATTGTTTTCCCATGACTGAATCCACCTCATTTTCTGAATCTTCCCCCTGTATTAAAAAGCTACACCTTTTTCCTTGGGTAAATTTTATGTTTTATAGAATAACTATGGTTAGGCTATATCCAGCCACTTACGTATTTTTTATATTATTTCTCTCCATTATGAATATCATTTAATTAAATAACTTTGGGAAAAAATGCTTTTTTTGTATTTGTACTTACAGTGAAGATTGGGAAAGTTATCCTACTGCAAACTACCTGCAAATACTTATTATCTGGCCCCAAGACTGCTAAATCTTCTGGACCTCATTGTTGTATCTCAATAGGAAACATTTTCTTCTTTTCTTCTTGAAGTGTAATTTGATATGACATTAAGTTTTTAAGATACAGAATGACCATTTTGGAGTGAAGGGTCATCTTTCTAGTATGGCTGGTGTGTGTGTGTGTAAGTGTGTGTGTTGTCATGCATGTGCATATTTTGTTTTTGGTTTTTTGTTCTGAGTTTTAAATTTTAGTGTTACTCACTCATCTGTGTTCTCATTTTTATTTGATTCTTTTTTTCTCATTAAAAATTTTATTTCAATGGTATGGTAATGTGTCAGACTTAATGTGGAATATAACAAGAAATATAATAGAATATAATTCTGTGAGTAGCCCATATACTGTAAACCAATGTTACTTAAAAACAAACAAACAAACAACAACAAAAAAACACAACAACACACATACACACACAATTATATTCAAGTCCCTCTCTGGTGTCAAATGGGTTAGAGTGTAGCACAGCAAAGCTAGCTGCAGTTGCTTCAATGCCAGTTTGATTCCCCCGGCCCAGAGGGGACCCACATGGCACTAGCAGACCTCTCCTGTCTCACCCACTGCTCCCCTAAGCAGTGTACTTTGTGGATCTGCCTGTTCTGCTCCCCACTCTGTCTCTGGTGAATCTTTTCACCACCCCTGCACCTTTGGCCTGTACCCCAGTTATGTAAGCGTAAATAAATAAATCTTTTAAAATTATATTTCACTAGGTACATTCTGATTAATCTGCTGATTATCCATTCTTTGGCTTTGAACTGCCTTTGGTGGAACCCTGAACATACATAGCTAATGGAGTCACTCTCTGCAGCCTGGCTTTACTGGACCTGCTGCTAGCTCTCCTTGGTTCTCCAAGAAATCTTTTTTGCTCTCCCAAGTCCCCGTATGCAGGCTGAGTCAAAGACTAGCTACAGAACCTGCATGCTAAACAGTCATTTGCACATTTATTTGGAGCACTGTAGGTGAATTTGTAGTTACATTTACTCCTTGACTTCAGCCTGGGGAGTCAAAAGCATCCCTCTTCCCTGGGTGGTCTGTTGAACAGCCATTTCCATACCTGAAGTGAGATATTCTCCACCAGTTTGATCCATGCCTCACTGCAACCGACTGTCCAGAGATCCCAGAATCTGTTATGTTCTATAATTAAAGGGAGTTAGGGTAAGTGGAGTATTTACGACATTACATTCTAGAACTCCTACATACATCTCAAGAAACTTTTTAGTGATTTACTTCAATTTAATCTGTACAACATTATTTTAGAAAGAAATAGCAAGAATTACATACTAAATACAAAAAAAAAAAAAAAAGTTGAGGCTAGAAAAATCTACCACTTTTCCTAGATGATAATGGAACAATTCGCAAGTTCCCTGGAAGCTTTTATTATACACTATCTTACTTATTGACAAGAAAACCATTTTGTTTCATATGATCCTTTACTGCTATAAAAACACCAAAATCTTTTTACAAAGACTTGATTATTGCATTTCTTTTTGTATCTCTAGCAGATGAGCTTTTTTGCGATATCAGTTTCATCATATATAAAAAAGTAGTATGAAATTATATTTTATATAAAGAATGTAAAAAAAAAAAAGGAAATAATCTATTTCATTGACCTAAATGCTTAATTAAGAAAATTGGCTTAGAAGGCGCCATTGCTAAGACTAGCATATAATTTATTTCTCTTATCCTGACTCCAAGCAACTTTTACCTAGAAAAATAAAAGATAAATGGAGGGTCTTCTACTTTAAAGAAAAAAATACAGTGAAAGGAAATGTCACACTTCTCACACTTCTCTTTAGGGTGACCATCTCCCTTCTGCTGCTGTGCAGAACACACTTTCCATTATATCGTAACAGACTTTTAAGCCCTAATAAATGATGTAGCAAAATGTAGGCCTGAAATATTACAGGCCATTTATATGAATTAGATCCATTTTAGTAGCAAACACCCAAAGATGGAGAAAGAAAAAGATCCCATGTAATAGATTTGTCATTTTTGTGCTGTAGTTCAAAGTGATATGGTTTTCTGTATCACCACCAATTATCTTTCAAATGCTGTCAAATGCGTTCTCTTTTACTTCCTATGAAGTCAGAAAATAGAAATAAAAAATGTGATTTTTCAAGGTTGATAAGTCATCAAAGCAGAAATGCCTTTGAATTAGATCATTCTCCCATAGCATAATGAATTTGAAATTCCCAGTAGTATTGCATAAGGAGCCTTTCTCAATACACAGGAGGTGTCAAACACCGGGTATTCATGAGATTTTGCTCTAGCCCGCACATGTTCCACAGCCTTAACAAAAAATGAGAGGGGGCTGCTAGCGTCTATTCACAGTGTCTATCTCTCCAGCAGGTGAGAGCCTCTCATGGCCATTGTCCACATGCACTAACTGGTGTCATCATTTTCTAGGTCAAAGTTCAAGGCAAGGAATGGGTAAGACTTTTACATCACAGAGGTAGGAGCTCAGTTCGTTGGATACTTTTCTCTAAGTCTGTGTATAGCCAAAGCATCAACTCCACAGAAAGTCATTTTGCAAGGAAGGATTTTACAAGCTGTAAGGAAGGAATAAAGAAGACTCTTCAACCTTTAATGAATAGAAAACACATTTCCCAATGCAGAGAGACTCAAGCCATGGGAATGATTTTTATCTATTATGCATGTCACATATTGTTCCCCAAATGATTTAAGATACCATACAAGGATGCATAAAATGAAAAGATAAGAGTGCCATTTCAGAAAATAGATGTAGGAACAAAGTGGAATAAAAAAATGTCATAATAACCCACAAGTCTACTGTAGATAAACCACAAAAATAGATCTGACATGTAAATAAAAAAGCTTGTAAGTTATAAAATTTACAATGTCCATGAGATACAAACAAAACAGTTGCTAAGGAGAAGTGTACTATATTTCATACTTAAGTCAGACAGCAATTTCTCCTGGGAGTCCTCATGAAAAGGACGTCAAGATGCAAATGAATTAGGTGTACCCAGAATGTCACACTGCTCTTAAGAGCTCAGAATTTCTTTGTTATAGAGCCTTAAGCCTTTTGAGATAAAGCACTGTTATGTAATTCATCGCATTTTATGAAAAAAAAAAATCCTCCACATTATTTTCATAGGAAATGTCATTATCTGTAGTTTTAATATGCAGCTATGTAGTTGAACTAAAAGAATATTGCTAAGCTTATTTTTTTTTTTAAATGAGT
>NW_004567111.1:12633105-12649705 GCF_000260355.1 Condylura cristata
CCACACATGTGGATTTTTCTGCTAGCTGCTCCTTACATTTAGTGCTGTGCTTCATGTCTCATTAAGCCAGGCTTCTTTCCACTTCCAGGTTGTTTCTCTAAATTAAAAATATATTAATGATGATCCTTTGTTCAATATGTTTCAATTGTTGCAGAATCTATAAACGTTGTCATTTTCACTCCTTTTAATGAGTGAAATAAATAAATAAATGACTTCAAATACTCTCCAATTTCCCCCCGCCATTTGGAACCACATGCACTTCCTAGGTTTTGGCATTCTCATTTTACACATTCTCTCTTTGCACATTCTATTTTCACTGTTTTAAATGTCATTCTTCACCTTAATTTCAGTCTAACTGTCACCTCTTATGGGTTGACTTATGTTCAGAGATGTTCTCTTAGTTTCCATGTTTTCCATCTATATTCTAACCCTTATCACCATTCAAGCACCTTTATTTCTCCCTCTGCCTATAAATTGGGAACTTTCTAAAGCTAGCAAGATTGTCTTTCTAATGCTTTAGTTCAGCAGCTAATAGATTTATTTGTACTAGTTAATAATAAAAACAACTTGGATATATAGTTTTTCCCTTGGGATAATATGTGTTCTAAGGCTTAGTACACATATACATTTAATTGGTATTTGCTATAACTGTGACAGGGAAGTAGTAATAATGTTATCTCTAGTTTATAGATAATAAAATGAAAGATTGAGAGGTTCATAAACATCTCAAAGCCAAAAAGAAAAGGCTAAACAGCTTCACTAATTAAAAATCAAAAATTTCTAGATGAAAAAAAATAAATAAGTACAACATCACACTGAAATCTGAAAAAGAATGCTTTCACCATGTTAAAAGAAAAGAAGTAAATACTTTCATTAACAAGAACCAATGTAATCTTCTACCAGCAAAATTTAACCAGACAATAGGAAAATATTTAAAAATGATCACGGAAGATGATAAATAAAAGTGCATATATGTAGTAAACACTTATTTACTACATACTAATCTTATGAAGTACAATAGTGCTGGCGTGTGAAGTTACCATGGGAGATGAACTCATGTAGAGAACTCATAATCTTTGGGCAAGGCCACAATCATTCTATTTTCTTTAAATTCTGTCAAGCTTTAAATACACTTTTCCTATAGATTACAAATATACAGGAAAATCAAATTAGTAAAGTTAAAATTTATTTAATCCAATGACATTTAAAACATGGAAACCTTGAAAATTAAAGTTTTTTTTTTTTTTCATAAAAACTTATCGGATGTAGTTTGGACACTGCTGGACTTCTACTTTCATATGTTTAATTTAAACAGACTGAGCATTTTCCTGTGTTTTGGCAAGTTGTCATTCTCCTTGCTAAACTTGAGATCAGTTGGGATGAGAAATAATACTCCATCCTTTTTTCTTGCAATATTATGAAATGCCCCTGAATGGTCTTTCAACATGAAATATTTTCAGCCAGTATTCCTTCCTTTGTATCACAGCCACTTTACTCATAAATATTAACAAGTATTTCCTTTCACTGCATTTATCTTATGTTTTCTAATTTCAGTCTTAGTTATTTGCTGCCCCATCATCTTTGTTCTTCAATTCTTTCATTTACCCACTTAAAAAAAAAAAAATCAGGTGAGCTTATACCTGCAAGGCAAGGAAGAGATCCAAGTAAGTGCTTTATTGCCTGTGACCAGTCACTGGCAGCCTTTGAGAGAAGTGATGTGAACGGCCACTGATCAAGACACACATCTGTTATTTCTGCAGTGGTTTTGAACAAAGGAGCGAGCAGCCAAGTATTTCCTGTAAGATCTGGGTTAATGTAGTATGATAACTGAAATCTGTCCTGGGGAAGTAGGAAGGCAAAGGGCGACATTTAAATAAACTGTGATACATGAAATTGTATATAGATAAGAACTATACACGATTAGAACTCTTTTCTTCTATCTATATATATTTTTCATTATTAGTCATTTTTGTACGATCTTTCCTTTCTCCTCTCAGGTATAGTCCCCAAGGATTCCCACCCACCACCAATTAACATTCCCAACACCGCCACCACCACCACCATCACCAGAGTTCCTGTTCCCTTTCCTCCTCTGTTTAGATCCCTCTCCCTCCTCTGCGGACTATCTCTGATTTATAGTTGCCTGTTAACAAAATTAGAACTCTTGTACTCATCATGCCATGTTTCCTGTTTCCTATACACTAAGTTGTCTAGCAATAATCCTACAATTTTACAGTTATAAATCCTAATTCTACAGATTAGGAAACTGCAGTACAGAGCTGGATAGTAATTAATCTATGGCCACATAATTAACAGGATTCTAATCTAGAATCAGTATACACTAAGTGTATAGGATTCTAATCTAGAATCCTATACACTAAATTGTCTAGCAATAATCCTACGATTTTACAGTTATAAATCCTAATTCTACAGATTAGGAAACTGCAGTACAGAGCTGGATAGTAATTAATCTATGGCCACATAATTAACAGGATTCTAATCTAGAATCAGTAAGTAAAATTTAATTCACTATTTAGTAGAGTGTGACATCTATATGTTCACATAAAAATAAATTAAATGTGATATACTATAGAAAGGCTATTTGCGAAAAGGGCCTATTACCCTCTCTTTACTTTTTAGGGTGGAGGGAGGATTTCTACAGACATAATGTTTGAGTTGAGACCATATTTTCAGGGATACAGAATAGAAATTTACCAGGCAGAAAACTGGCAGTAAAAAAGGCCCTGAGGTAATCTAGCCTGTTTTACATTAGGGAAAACCTGTAATTTTTGGAAGGAATTAAAAAATAATAGTGAAAGGAAATTTTAAAACTACAGCCAGATCCTGAGGGATTCTTGAACAGAAATTGATTTAACAAAGGGGGGGGCTGAATAAATTATTAAGAGTTTTATGAGATGAAGCTGGAGAATTACATAAGACAATTGAAACAATTAAAAGGAAGTGATTTACCCAATTATACACACACACACATACACACATATGAAATATTTATATAGATAACACTAACTTTTTCTGGAGATTTTAAAGTGGCATTTATGGAAATAGTGATATCACTAAAAACTCTATTTTTATAGCTCAGAAGAGAAATGAGCGGCCTACTCTGAGATGAAGTGATGAAGTCAGAGGAGTGGGAATAGTTCAGACTGATTTGGGAGAGGCCTGCTTACCTGATCTGCAGTAGGAGTAAAGCAAAAACCTTAGTTTGTATTGACAAGTAATTGTATTAGCATTTGTATAGCTTATTCTTTTCAGATAAATTTCATATATGTCACAATGCATATTGTGCTCCCTCAAGCATTTGTGAACTATATTCTTCCTAGGTTCAAAAAAAATTATTAAATTATTTCCTAGTAAGTTTTTTTTTTTTTTTTAGTAAGACTTATTTATTTATGCATACAGAACTGGGCTTTAGGTCAGAGGGCCAGAGGTGTGGGATCAGGTAAGCGGATTCACCAGAGACAGAGTGGGGAGCAGAAGGAGGGATTTACTGAAATATACTGCTGAGGGGAGCAGCAGGCAGGCCGGAAGAGGTCTGCAGGGCCATGTGGGTCAGCCCCACTGGCCGGGGATCGGACTCATCCTAAAGTGACTTTAGCTTCTTAAAGCTGTGCTTTAACCCACTACGCCACTAGGGAGGGCCCGTAAGTACAATTTTCACTAATCAACATTGTTCTTAAGTTTTAAGTATTTAGAGTTCTATTTTAACAACATTATGTTTTTAAATAATATTTCATTTATTTGAAAACAAAACTTCTTTTTCTAAATACCAAATAAGGCATGCACTATTGTTCTCTTATATCTTCGTTAAGTGATTTCTTTTATATATCTCTTTTTTTAGGCTTTCTTTCTTCTTACCTAAATGTACCCCATATTTTGGCTGTGCATATGCACTATGCACCTATAATGATTTTAGAGACATTTGAATTATCTCAAAATATTTCTCATTTTGCATCGTGACACATCGCAAACAGGAAACTAATAAATTACATAAAATATGCCAATGCAAAGATGAAGATTATCTTTATCTTTTATAAACCAAATCAATGGTCCAGGCCAGAAATAGTTTCCTAATAATTCAGCTCAGTAAAGCAAACTGGGGAATCTAGCTGACAGGCACTGAGCCACTTGCCAGATGCCTCCCTGCACAGCCACTGCCAACCCTTAAAATTAAATTTACTTCATTAATGTAGACCCTTATTTTATTTCTTAATAGCATGTTGACAGTCGACAGGTAGATCGACCTCATCGGTTTTTTTTTTTTTTTTTTTTTTTTTTTTTTTGCCAAATGTCATTCGTCATGTTCCCACCAGTGCCTATGAGTTTCAGTGATTTTTCTTGACTCATACCAGTTGCTAAGTAACGTGGAAAAGTACAGCTGCAGCTTCACTTCCTTCAAACTGCTGCTCCTAAATATGAATAAAACCATAGACATTCTATTTTTGTGTTCAGAACTCACCACATTCAGAGATTCTGTGTCAGATTCTCTGAAGCATAATGGAGAAAGCAGTGAAATTACCAGCCAAGTAAGACTTCTGAAAAATATTTGCCTTTTTTCCTTCCAAATACAATAAGAGTATTTCTCTTCGACCTCCGAGCTTCCATTAGGGCCTAGAAAGGACAAATTGAACCAGGAACCAAGAGGACTCAATGTCCGACTTTGGGCAAATCATTAATGGCTCGTCTTTCTTCGTCATGTTCGGAAGTGGGGAAAAAATCGATGTCTGTGCTTCCTCTTAAGAGTTGGAGAATCCACAGGGCAGTTTTGCACAATAGCATTAAGTCACTAGGTGGCATTTCTAAATACATTTCATAAGTGGTTCTGCTGCCATGCTTTGTTTTAACTCTGTCTCACATGCTACATATTCAACATATTTAAAAGGAATTCTACTTGGGCACACCTTCTAGTCCTTCATACATTCTGGATAGATAAACATATCCGTATCTAGGTAGACTGAAGTAATGGCACTTTGACGAAGTTCTAGGCTGATGCCCTCATCTAAATTCGCCTTCATCTAAATTCACGTTAACCATGTTCCTGAGTCTGCTCATATCTCTGGGAAGGAAGCCTGTGTGTTACATTATTTCCCTCTCAATTCCTAGTCATAGGTTGCTTCAGTGAAATTGCTCCTGGTAGAATAAGTTCTTGTAGAATATGTTAAAGTATTTCCAATGTAATATATACCTTTATCCCAACATAACTCCTGTTGTATTAGAGTTAGTAAATAATTTTTATTTGCATTATTTTATAGAGATAAGATTGATTTATCACAATGTGCAGGATTTAGGAATATAGGTTCACATTTTTCCACATATATATCATCATACCCACCACTAAAACATACATAATCTTCACCATTGTCCATTGGATCTCCTTCCCCTCAGGCTCTTCAACCCACAAACTCCCACTCTGGGAGTAGTGAGCTTTCTTTTGTTTTGAACATTTATTTTATTTATATATAGATTTCTAACTCTTGTATTAGTTTTAGCTGCTTGCTTGTTTCTTTATATCCTGCATATGAGTGACATTAGCTGGTATTTAGTCTTTTTCCTTACTTTAAACACTTTCTTTTAAGCTTCAGATGTAAAAGTGTTTTTGGAAATCTCATATAACCTTTGGCTGGTGGGAATATAGTTAGCAAATTACATCTTTGCACCACAAAATTTCATGGAAGATATATTCTCAGTTCTGTATTTCTCAGAAACAATTGAAGAAATAGTTAATGTGCTTGTATAAAATTGATCTTGCCTCCAATTTTAAGGAAAAAAAATGTAGATAAAAATAAAACAACTTAAGACTTATCATCTTCTATTTCAATAATTTTATGCAGTGAATATCTGGACCAAGTTTATTTTGGAGATATGTTACCCTTTTCCCCAAAAGGAATTCGGATTCTAACAGTAATACTTATAAAATATACTTAAGATAAAAATATATTTACAAGAATATTTTAAATTAATTTATATTTAATTTGAATGACTAACAATAACATTATCTTTCATAGTAATAGTATATGTGTTTATTATATATTACTTTGTGTTTGTGTAAAATAATTAAAAATCCTCTGTAGGATCAAAAAACATAAAGTATCAAGTAAAATACAAATAATTTGAATTTTACAAATGATGTGAAAAAAAAAAAAAAAACTATACCTGACTTAAATTCATGAAACATAGGAGGCCTCCCTGGGACACAAGGGGTTAAATCACAGCACTATGAAGCTTTTGGCAGCCACTGCTACACAAGTTCAATCCCCAGCCAGGGAGCTGAACCACATGGCGCAGCAGACCTCTCCTGTCTCCCTGCTGCTCTCCTCTGCAATCTATTTATGTAGATCTGCTTAGTCTGCTTCCCACTCTGTGTCTGGTGAATTTTCTCACCCACCTCCCCATATATTTGGCCTACACCCCAACTCTTATATATATATATATAAATAAATAAATAAAGCTTTTAAAAATTCATGAAATATAATTGACAAATAAACAAAGTATTTAATAAGAAAAGTTATGTACAGTCACCTCTTTCTCACTATAGCAATTAGGTTCAGCTCCGAAGAATTAACCAAAGTATCAAAATCTAAATAAATGCCTACTTATAGTCTTGCTTGTTTGTGATAATATATAATGATTCTGAATAGTAAAATATCAGTTTTGGCTATAATGACAAGTTAACATTTCTTAATATTCAAGGGCAATCCACGTAAATGAAGATACTTTCAAAATGCTTTACTTTTTTTTTTTTTGTCTCAGATAAGTGATTATTTAAAAATGCATCAAATAGTTGATCTAAACTATTTTTATATATGTTGGGGAAATGTTTCAATTTAAAATTTAAGGACAGTCATTGAATTTTCTTTTTTTTACTTATTTTTTAAAATTTATTTATGCATACAGAACTGGGGTACAAACCAGAGGTGCAGGGGCAGTGAGATGGTTCACCAGAGACAGAGTGGGTGCAGAAAAGGCAAATTAGAAAGTACACTGATGAGGGGAGCAGCAGGCTTCTCAGGAGAGGTCTGCCGTGCCATGTAGATCACTTCCGTGGCTGGGTATCAAACTCCTGCAGACAGTGCTGCCCTTTAACCTGCTGTGCCACAAGGGAGAGGGCACTGACTATTTTTCCAAGTAAACACATAATGCCATGAAATGAATAACATAGATTCAATTCTGTTAAACATTAATATACAAAAATATAATTTGAATGAGAATGGGATACTACAGGACCCAGTATGCCTTGCTTTCTTGTGATTCTGCTTTCTTCTTGGGGGGGGGGGTCTGAATGGGGAGTTTCCCAGAGGTATCTAAGAGATTGTTAGTCTTGCATTGGATGGAGAATACTTAGAGCTTGCCATGAATGCTTTCTCCAGTGTCCTCCCCGCCTCCCCGTAAGTCCATATTGTTGGGATAACTGCTTTTGAAATGGAAGGAAACAAAAATCTGCCACCCTAAGCCATATCTTCTTGGCAAATGCTGACTTAATGGGAGGCGCTCCAAAGCCTGTGTGGAGCTTGCTTTTGAATCAGAGCCCTGAGTTAACCAGACACTACTCAGTGTCTTCAACAACCACTACTTTCTAATACTAACTATTACTCTTTTTGCAGACCTCAGCTATTATTTCCCTAATTGCTTTCAATCCCCATTAAACATCTTGAAATTTTGCTTCCTCAATATCAGTGTTACGCGAGAACTACAAACAGTCCATAAAAATGTAAATGTAAATGCCCTCCCTGGTGGCTCAGAGGGTTAAAGCACAGCACTGAGAAGCTAAAGCCCCTTCAACATGAGTTGAATCCCCACCCCAGAGGTGATCCACATGGGCAGATCTCTCCTGACCTGGCCGCTGTTCCTGTCAGCAGTGTACTTTATCAGCAGGCCTGTTCTACTCCCCCCTCTGTCTCTGGTGAATCCTCTCACTGCCCCTGCGCCTCTGACCTATACGCCAGTTATGTACACATATAAATAAATCTTAAAAAAAAAATGTAGAGAATGGAGTTTTGGAGGTTCCTTTTTATGTGGTAGTTGGTTTGGCAACTCTGTCCCCCCTTTCTATTTGGAAGTGAAAGTTCATACACACCTTGAAAATGTCTTTCGTTATTTCTTTAAATTTCCTTTTATTCTATTTTCTTTATGAGACTCCTTTTATTAAGATGAGTGTTTAATATGATCATATATTTAAACTAACTTCTATTGCTAATTTCTTTTTATTTCCTCAATTCTATAGTCTGGTAACTGTATTGCTTTGGAAAATGTCTATAATTTTCAATATCTCCATATTATTATTTACATGCTATTTTTATAGTATTCTGTTCAAGATTCATAGATCCTTCACCTTATCTTCACTTCTAAATATATTAAGTGCTTGAGCTAACAAAGTAGCCCAAATTTCTACCAAATTCTTTTATCATTTTATTTTGATTCGGTTTCCACTGAAGTCTTTGCTCTGACGCCTTGTTATTCTCACTTGCTTGCTTAAAACTAGGACACACTAGTGTTTCAGTTTGTAAAAGAGTGACACTTATTAGAGTAGTTTCCAGGTTTAGGGGTGTCTGTTTGGGTCACCTTAGATATTTCTCACTCTCTGAATATATAGATACTTGAGATTTCAGTTTAGGTTTTCCTGTGTGAAAGACTGGATTCCTTCTAGGAATTTATCAACTGACTGTACTCAGGAGCTGGAATCTGCCTGACTGGCAGGATCCTTCAGTCTTACTTCCTTGACTAATCCTATTCCCAGTGTAATCTATTATCATCTTCCTCCTGGAAAGCATAAACTGTACTGCCAGAACCTGGGAGTCAAGTGTGAAGACAAACGCCTCTCAGAGAAAGCTAATTTATGTTACAGTCAACATGGATCCATGTGATTGATCCAAATCTTTATTTTGAGCTCATGCTACTTATTCCTTAAGGTTCAGCTGTATCATTGTTGCATCGCTTCAGGGCCATGCTAGAGACCAGGTTATTAAAAGGCCATGTTTTTAAACACACTGCTCAGAAGTGAAGCATTTCATTTTCCTTCACATTTCACTGGGTGCAGGCAACATGAGTAGACCTTTGTTGACAGCCAAAGAAGAATATGCCTTTCTCAGGGAGCAGCAATAGATTTGTGAGAATGATGACATAATCTACCACTCAAGACGACTGGTATTCTTATTCTCTGTAGATTTTCATTATTTCGCCTTTTCTCCTACACTTACTCTTCCCATTTCTATAAGGATGGCATCATTCTGATCTGCCATTAGAGAGAACTAATCATTCTTCTGTCTGGATTGTGTTGGGACAGTTCCCCAGCTGCTCGGCGTATGGGTTGTGACTCATGTCCATATGCTCTGTGACGTGCTTAGGCTCACCTTCAAGACCACCTGAAGTAACAGAATTGTTATTTTCTGAGTTTAAATTAAAAAGCCAAAGACAATGAGGAATTAAAATATGTATCGGTTAATTGAATCATCTTTCTTACTATCATGTGTAGATATGCATATCATTAAAACATTTGATATTACATTTATTAAAATAAAAATAGCTTAACAATAATTAAACATATGCCTAATGAATCAAAAATACAGGAAATAAAAAAAAAAATAACAGTCCATGAAGATCACTGTGAATCTTATTCACACTTAGATTGAAAAGTGATTAAAGTTGCAGAAATAAAAAGATGTATCAAAGTGAAACAAAATGGCTTATAGTAAGGTTTAGAGTGTAAGACTTATTAGTGACTTAAAGAAGGACAGGGGAACAGGATATGTAAATCAGGTGAAGGGTGTCAATTGTATATTAAAAGATAACATTGGCCAGTTTGTGGTTAACTTGATTCAGTATATACACAGTTGGATAATGATGCATTGTGAAATGTATAGAATATTATAATGCAGTGTTCAATAAAAAATAAATTAAAAATAAGATAGTTTGTAATCTTAAGATGTAAATGAAAAGTGATGACTGTATTGAAAAACCTATGCTGATTTGCTTAGGTTGAAGTATAGGAGAGGAAGTGGTTTCCCAATTCTTATGATAGGAGAAAAGTACAGTGGCCAGGGCATTTCCTGACGGATTCCATTATAACTTAGGGCCAAGATAAGAGCAGAGAAAACCCCATGTTGGTGAAAACCTTAGTACAAGATAATATGGAATATTTCCCTAGCATTTGCCAGAAATCCATCCTTATATACTTAATAATTTTAGCAGGTGTTTGGAATCTAATACTGAATCCTAAAATTGCCACTAATTAGTCATACAACACTGATAACTTTGCTTAATTTTATTATGATTTAGTTAATATCTATTATGTCATCATATTATGTCATAATTGCTTAATATTTATCATGATTTGCTTAATATTATTATGCCAACATAAAAGTGAAGCTGATTTCACCAATGTTTTAGGACACATGTCTTACCAATGTTTTAGGACACATGTCAAGATTAAATGTTACCAGTTCTGTGTCCGTTGTAGTTCATTTTTTTAAAGATTTATTTATTTATGCATACAAAAACTGGGGTACAGGCCAGAGATGCAGGGCATGAGAAAATACACCAGAGACAGAGTGGAGAGTAGAACAGGTGGATCTACTGAAATACACTTCTGAGGGACGCAACAGGTGAGAAAGGAGAGGTCTGCTGTGTTCTGTGGGTCAGCTCTCTGGCCAGGGATCAAATCAGGCTGTAGTGAATAATGATAGCTTCATACTACTGAAACTTAACTCCATGCATCACCAGGGAGGTCCTATATCTTTGTATTTTACATTATGTTTATGTTACCATACCGCACTCACCACCCAGACACCCATAATTATCCACCATAGTCTATTGGATCCCCCCTCATCTTTGTTTGATTTTAACATAATAATATATCACACATTCAGAAGTTATTAATAACATTCTCATGACTATTATTTCCTCAAGAGCTTTGCAAAGATCAATTAGGAGTTATAATCCAATCACTTTACCTTTAACAATATGTAATTTAAATTCCATATTCAATTTTATACCTATATTATAGACCTTTGTATCCAAAACTTAGGATTCCCCCCAATAATCTATTTATTACATCCCTGTAATGTGAAGGAAGGCCAATGAGAAAATGGAAACAAGGAAGTATATGTAAAAAATTCTATGAAACTAGCTAATAACATCAGTAGATAAGAAAACACTGCTGATAATTAAACTAATTAATTAATACAACTTCCAAGCTATTTTAAATTAAATCCTTCTTGTTTGCAATTGTTTCAGTCACTATAGCTAAATTAGTAGCACCTCATACTGGCCCTCATTTCTGCTATTTTTCTTTAAATCATTGTCACTATATTAAATGATTATATATATAATTTGTTTATATGTATGTTTTATCTCACAGTAATAGAGATTTTTTAGTTCTCAACTTTATCTCTTAGTGAGGGCAGCATCTATTTTCATAGCATGCTCTCAAATATACATGTGTCAATCTATGTAATTCTGACAATATCAGAATAGTAACCTGTATTTTTGCAGTTTTTGGTAGGAGAAAAAAAATTACTCAGAGATTATTCTTTGTAGTTTGCAATTATGTGGAAAAAAAAACCAAATATCTGCTCTGTTAGATGAGACTTATCATTAGTTTATTTAATATATCTGTATTTCTAGAAATTATGCCACTTATATGTAAATTGTATTGGACAGATGCACATTCAAAAGAGAATTTATGATATTTGGGAAGAAAGCTTATGATAAAACACCTTAAACAATTTGTTTACATTTGCCTGCTATGTTATTACAAAATAAAATTTAAAACTATACATTTTATATTTTTCTGCATCTTGATCATCTTGATGATTTTAAACTAGATTGCCTAATTTTTACGAAATTATCTGACAAAATCTGAGTTGTCTAAGGTGTTTAAAAGAAACTATAACAGAGACACAAAGTATCAGGTTTTTTAGAAATGGTATCATCTGTCTGGGCAAATATAGAAATTAAAAATAATTCTTTCTGCTGAAAGTCTGGGGAAAGAACTCCTTTCCTTTTATTTGGTAGGGCATTTCCCTTAGAAACATTGAAATTGTAAGCATCCCTCTTTGAAATTTATATCTATGTATAAATTCTTTTGAAAACTAGCCTTTTGCCAGCTTTTGAGCTTAGAAAAGTCTTTCTGAAAGTTACTAGGAGTCATCTCTTTGAAATGAAAACATCAAGGGAAATAGCACCCCATCTCAACATTCTATGGGAAGATAGAAGCTTGACTTAGTGGGCTTATTGCTCAAGTTGCACAACTAAGAATATGAGTGTGTGTTTCTCCTCTGAATAAGGCAACTTAGATAATAGAGATGGTCATGCTTTTACCAGGGCAAATTAGGATGAACTATATGTGACCAGGATGATGTCAATTCCTCTGGCTTTAGGATCATTTTTGTTTATTTTGAAAATGTGTCTATTTAACAGGTTATATCAGCTTGGGTATGTTAGAGGGTGAGATTTTCTTTCTTTCTTTGTCATTTCTTAGCACATTCCCCATGACACACATCACCATTTGGCTTAATGCCTTCTCAATAATAAAAATGTTATCTTTCCTATTATGTTACGGAGAGAAGCTCTGAGTTGGCAGACAATTTTTTGTCTTAAATCATATTTTCCCAACAAATTTAATCTCCTAGTTTTAATTGGAGCATAATATTCATTAATATATAAAAAGGTTGAGTAGTGAAACTGGTGCTATTTGATTCTAATAATAGGCCATCTGGCCTGTCTTCTTGGGAAGAGGAATAGAAACTAGATTAGCTGAGTTAATCTCCTATTATTTTTTTTTTAAAGATTTATTTATTTATTTATTTGTGCATACAGAACTGAGGTACAGGCCAGAGGCTCAGGGGTGGTGAGAGGCTTCACCAGAGACAGAGTGGGGAGCAGAACAGGCAGATTGACGAAGTACACTGCTGAGGGAAGCAGCGGGCGGGTCAGGAGAGGTCTGGCTCGCCATGTGGTCTCCTCCGGGGCAGGCGGCAGGCGGGAATCGAACTCATGCGGAAGTGGCTTCAGATTCTCACTGCTGTGCTTTAACCCGCTGCGCCACCAGGGAGGGCCTCTCCTATTATTTTTTAACAACAAAATCTTACAAGGAACAGATCTAATAATCTTCTCTTCAAAGGAAATTTGAGAAAACCTACCGAATAATTATACTGACCTAAGTGTCAGAGGACCTGATCTAATTGCAAATTTTTGTGGTCAGGCCTGTGTCTAGGACCATAACGTGACCCATTCCTTTGTCTTGAACCTTGCTGTTCAGTTTTAGGCATCACACCACATTCCTCAGGCTCATACTAATGGGTTGCTTAATGTTTAGCATATATTCTGTTTCCTCTAAAGATACTCATAACATCCAGGGCCATTTTAAACTGATAATGCAAAAGAGAGCAATTGTTCTGGGATGGTCATTGATAATTTTGTGCTTCTAGACAGCCCAGTGTCTTCCTTGATCTGAGAATGAAGAAACCCTCCCTGTGCCCTGCGGATCCTTGAGTTCCTTTTTTGCATATCTAATCTGTCATTTGGCATGCATGTGAAGAAGCTTGTTAGAGCACTGGTAGCTACTGTTCTCCCAAAGTGGCACCACACACTAACAGAAAGTTTCATTTGTGGAAGCAATTTTGTGGTATGGAGTAGGATTTCTGAGAGAGAGCTGTACAACCTGGTTAGTTCATTAGTATTTTTAGTTTTTTCTTTACATGTACTATTCCTATTGTATATCGGCAAGTCCCAAATATTTTTCTTTTCATATAAATGATGAAAATACAGGGTAAGGTGATTATAAAAGGATTAAGAATTTTAATTTAAAAGAGGAATCATGAGCAATATCAAAAATTAGAAGATGTGAGACAAAATAGATTCAATGTGATTAAGCTAAAGCAAACCAGTTGTATTCGGATTAATGTATATTAGCATCAGATTTTTAAGTGACCATATATTTTCATAAGGACATTTGTTTCTCCATATATTTGTTTTGGAAATCTTCCACTATTTAATAGAAGCCTTTGACATAATTATCATTAGGGATATTGGCATTTCACAGTGTGAGATCTTTGAGTTAAAACTAAAAGTGTATTGATGAAAGTGTTAATGCCTATCAAAGGAAACACAAATACCTAAACTTGGTTTTAATCTAATCTTTCATGGTGTGCTACCTAATATGAGTTCTCAAGGCAATGATTTTTTATTTTCCAAGAGGAAAGATAAATTGCATTATTTGGGGTCATAGAATCCTCATGACTCCCCCCCCCCATTGCTCACTGATTTGGAACTATACAATGTAGTAGAAAAGGGAAAAAACAGTCCTCCCTGGTGGCACAGTGGGTTAAAGCACAGCACTGAGAAGCTAAAGCCACTGCCGCATGAGTTCGATTCCCACCTGCCCCGGAGGAGACCACATGATGTGGCAGACCTCTCCTGACCGGACCGCTGCTCCCCTCAGCAGTGTACTTCGTCGATCTGCCTGTTCTGCTCCCCACTCTGTCTCTGGTGAAGCCTCTAGCCACCCCTGCACTTCTGGCCTGTACCCCAGTTCTGTATGCATAAATAAATAAATCTTTGAAAAAAAAAAAAAAACAGAAAAGGAAAAAAAAATGACTTGTCTCAGCTCCTAATTTGTTGTAGACAAAATGTATTCAATAAAAACTCAGTCATCAATCCAAAATGACGTTCAGTACATTTGTTTAGCAAATCCAGCTGACAATTATCATACAATTGAAATATATGGACAATAATATTAACATAAAATCTACATGGGTATGGTGTGGCATGACATAATGGGAAAAACAGCTACTAATTTGGAGAGACTTGGGTTTTCATTATTCTTATACAGTTGGTAAGCTTGAAGGCATTAACTGCTATAAGTAAATATCTCATTAGTAACATGGAGGTAATACTTTCTTACATTCTTTTTTTTTTGTAAGAAGAAAATTCTACAACACAATAAGTATCTAGTAAATACATGTTAAAAGTTATCTTTTACATACCTGGAAATTTTTATACTATTGATCTTAATTCTACATTATAATAGACAATAAAGTTAGCCTTCCTGTTAACTAATAAACATTGCTGAGTCCATTTAGTTGTTCATTCTAAATAACTCAGCTGTCAAAATCTTTAAATTTTGTTCTTTCAAGAATCACAGTGGAGAATACCAACTGGATGAATCTAATAAATTAATAGTAATCTAATATCTCTAAGGGGATAAAGATAATCACTAAATATAATCCAAACTCATGAACTGTATATTTTTATTAAGCTTCACATCAAGACTATTTTATACTCAAAGTATTAAGTAATCATTTATTTCTGTGTCTCTGCTTGTCTAATACTTATCCTGCAAAATAATTACTACAAGCAGTTTTTAAGTACTAAAGGAAATACAGAGAACTGTGAAAAAAAATATTTCTACTGGCCTAGTTTTTATCATTATTTTAAAACACATTATAATTAAATATACATATATTGCTTAAATTTTAATGAACAAAATAATTTAAAACAGGGTGTGTGTACATGTATATCCCACATAAACAGACATTTTGGAATCCTCATGGAAATTTCAGGGGTAGATGAAAATGACTTTCTCCACTTACTAACAAAAAGAAACCAAAAGAAAAAGAAAAAGAAATCATTTCTCTCTTCTTTCTACTTGTAAACATTGTGAAGTCCTGAGTCTTTATCCCCTGTAATAGAGAAAATTCCCTGTAAGGATTAAGCTCACTGTATTAGTTCCCTGGGGCTTTTGTAACAAAGTACCACAAACTAAATTAAAATAACAGACTCATTTTCTCACATTTCTAGGAGCTGGAAGTCCAAAATCAAGGTGTCAGCAAGCTACCGTAGAAGGCTTTAGGGAAGAATTCTTTCGAGCTTCTCCTTAATTTATGATAATTGCCAGACATCTTTAGTTTGTCTTGATTTGTACCTGCAGTACTTCAATTTATGCCTCTGTTTTTATGAACTTCTCTCCGTGGGTCTGCTTGTTCACATGACCTTCTTGTAAAGACACCATCTAGTGTACTTAAGGACTACTTGAATTCTGACTTCAGGTTCATAAGTAATTATAACTGTTTTCAAGTTCACAAGCAATTATATCCGTTAACCCTCTATTTTCCAAATAAGCTCACATTCTGAGGTTCTGTGCAGACACACATTTTGTATTCACCATAGTTCAGTTTGTTTTTTGCCCTCATAATCCATGTCCACCTCACAAGCAGAGTTTACTTATCTCATTTCAACATTCCCTTAAGGTTTAACCCATTCTAACATTAACTCTACATGCAAATGTCAACTAAATATCATCAGTTCAGATGTCAAGTCCTTTACAAGGATCAAGGACCTACATGATTTTGTATTTGATCATAAACCTGTGAAACATAAGAAACCATATTTATGCATATTTATAAATACATTGCTATTAATACACGTAACCTAGCTTTCTGAGCAAGTTTCAAAGTGCACCATCTAAATATCTGAATCAGCTATGGATGAAATTCATGGTATAATTTATCTTGTGGCAAAAATCTCTTTCATCCCTGTCCTGTGAAATTAGAAAATACATTATATTCTTTAAAAATAGAAAGGTGAG
>NW_004567111.1:12650290-12652561 GCF_000260355.1 Condylura cristata
TTCACCAGAGACAGAGTGGGGAGCAGAACAGGCAGATCGAGGAAGTACACAGCTGAGGGGAGCAGCGGGCGGGTCAGGAGAGGTCTGCCACGCCATGTGGACCTCCTCCGGGGCAGGCGGGGATCGAACTCATGCGGAAGTGGCTTAAGCTTCTTAGTGTAGTGTTTTAACCCGTTGCGCCACCAGGGAGGGCCCTGCCAGGTCTTATTCTAATCCTCATCTTTGTTGTGTGGAAAGTGTGTTTTATTTCCTTAGAAAAGGAGTTCATTTAGTTTATACTCTGATTTCCACGTTCAGAAGTGTATTATATGCTTTATGTTCTGAAGAAAAACAATTGTATGGAAAATGTGAATGCATTTTTTTGTATAGATTTTCATATTTATAGAATAATCACTCCTCTGTCTATATTTTTCTAAATAATATTTTTTTTCTAAAATTAAGGTGTAATTACTTCAGAAGTTCAGTTATAGTAAAGTCAAATTTCTATCCATTGAACTAATATTTGAGTTCATAAAATATTTTCAATTCTTTGATGTAATTTTATAGTGACAATTACAAATATTTTTGTCTTTTATAATAAACCTTTTTCAAATATTTAGATCTGTGTACAGAAAATGTAAAGAGTTAAGTGTTATTTTCATGAACATTTTAGAAAAATGTAAGGGTTTTCACTAATGATCTAAATTAGAAGGATTATTCATTCGTAAACAATTCAATATCATCTCAGAAACAATTGTAATTTAATGAGATCTTACTGTCAGTTCATTGCTTATGAAGGTAATGTAAATTGACATTTTAAAGTAATATTTAGTAATAGACCTTGCCTGAAGGAACAATTATGCCACATGCTAGAAAAAAACGTGTGTCCTTCCTAATAAAAGTATTTTATCTTGAATATACTAAACAGATATAGTGTGAAATCCAATTAATTATACCAAATTCATTATAAGAGGCACGTTTAATGTGACAATCTATGTCACATCATTTCAGAATTAAGTTATAATCATTATATAATTTTAAGACATGAAATAAATACATTCCCAAGAAAGTATTTTAAAAGCATATTTTTACTGAAATTGGGAAACACAGAAGCCAGTATGAGTAGTTATTTTAGAATTCTAAGATAATAATACTTTTTTTTAGTATGTTCAGGTCATTAAGAAGGCTAAAATGGGGGCCTCCCTGGTCACACAGGGGTTAAGTCTCAGCATATTTAAGCTATCACCAGCCACTGCAGCATGAGTTCAATCCCCTGCCAGGGATCTGACCCACATGGCGCAGCAGACCTCTCCTGTCTTACCCGCTGCTCCTCTCAGCAGTGGATTTCAGTAGATCTGCCTGTTCTGCTCCCTATGTTCTTGATGCATAAATAAATAAATAAATAAATCTTTTAAAAAAAGGGCTAAAATAATATCAGCAAGGAACTAAATAATGAAAATATTTGACTAAATCAGTTCAAATGAATCAATGCGTTTTAATTTAAATATCGTGTTTTCACTTGATCCAAACAATAGAATACATAATGCTAATACATTGAAAAATCTTAATCTGAGTTCTTTTCCACTCTATTATTTCCTATTTTGTTCTCCCTACAGACCCAGCTTTATGTCTTTGTGAATCATTCCACTATTTCATAGTAAGTCCAGAATCCATCAGTGCAAATTTGATTGGGTTTCAGGGTAACAGTGGAACCCTCCGAGACTTGGAGGCGGTGAAGCCCCCCTCAACCTCTCCACCTTGTAAAGCCCGAGGGCTCTCTATTGTGCTCTGTCACTTCACTCCATGCCTTGTCAATTTCTATGAATACATACATAGACAAAAACACCACTCTTGGCATCGGTGTTAAGAGTCACTTGATTTTTTGAAGTATGTGGATTCATCTATTAATCTTCCCAAAATAGAGCATATTTATAATTAGTAACACATTTTGCAAGACATTCCATTTGAAAAGTATCTTTTTTTAATTTTTATCACTCATTTTAATTCTGCATTACAAGAGACAGTAACTTGCCACTCCAACCCCTACATTTTCAATAAGTACATGAGTATGCCCCCTGAACAGCTGCTAAGCATATTTTCTTTAGAAAATAAAATGCTCAATATATTTGGTTTTATAAAATATTTATATATTTATCATTCTAGTCCTAGAAATTTGTCAAGTATTTTCCAGGTCTTTTTTTTTTTTTTTTAAGATTTATTTATTTATTCATACAGAACTGGGGTACAGGCCAGAGATGCGGAGGGTGAGAGGATTCACCAGAGACAGAGTGG
>NW_004567111.1:12652661-12660958 GCF_000260355.1 Condylura cristata
TATATATATATATAAAACATTGTCTAGGCATAATCTCCTGTATCTGCATAAATACCTACAGGTAAATCACCCTTACTGTTTGTGGGTGGTTCAAGGCAAGATAATAGATATAGGAAGATTAACTTCCAAAAGAGTTTCACCACACTGCAACCCCATTTATAATTCCACAGAAAGCAAATTTTCCTACAGCAGTTCCAACCAAATGTGTACAAATTGGATATTTTTCAGTCTGAGCACTGAAAAATGATCTTGACACACTTTAAGTTTCATTTGTGCTGTTATAAATGAGCTTAGAAATCTCATAATTTGGAGTAATAATTGTATTTCCATGCATAGTTTATGTCTTTTTGCCTCTATAGTGTTGCATGTAAGTGTATTTTCTTCTCAAATTTTAATGGCTCTTTACTCAGTAGGGAAAGGAATGTCATGCTATAAATTACAAAACTATCCCAGTGATTCATTTGTATGTTGAATTTTCAAACTTATTACTTAAATATAGAGAAACAGTTTCACAATATACATATATTTGCAATCTCAATATTTGTATTTTTTCTTAATGAGTAAAATACCTTCACTTTAAAATTCAAACCTTTCAAGATAAAAAGGTGAAAAAAAGTCATACTATAACATTAAAAATTGAGCTTAATTCAACATTTAAAAAAATCATTTTTTTTTTTACAGTTTAGATTTTCTGGATTTAAAAGTCCTAAATCAAGCATTATTTGTTGTGATATACAATGTGTGAGGCACCTTTTTATCTGAACAACTAATTATCAAATCTTTATTAATTAAGAAAATCACCTTCCTATTACTGATTTGAAATGTCATTTTCTTTAGATATTAAAGAGAAGTAAACATTCTCTTTGAAACATTGGTCTTTTTGTCTATAGACCCCACTATTCTGAGAATTTATAATTTTTGACTGTTTTGAAGTTATTCCTCATTCATTACAAATTGGAGTTTCAAATTCATACTTCAAACTCTGTCTTCTTAGAGTTTCTTGGTTCCTTGGGTTGTTTATTTTTCTATTTGAACTTTAGAATAAACATCTAGGGCATTAAAACAGTAAAAATAAACACTATTCGGAGAAAATAACTACTCGGTGTTGTTGAACTGTATAGTAAACAGACGTTGATATTGAAAGAGGGTACACATCATTTCTGAAATAATCTATTCAATAGCATAGCGTGTATTATACATTTTTTATGGATTTTGCATTTTTCCCTACATGTTTTATGTTTTTTTCTAGTAGACATTTTGCCTTTTGTTAGCTTGGTTCCTATATAGGTGATGTTGTTGGTATGTGTGTCTTTCTGTTTATGTGTGCATATGCTGTAACAAAAACGCTCTTTTCCTCCTCTTATACACTTGGAGAGGTTGTTTTTATATGCAAATGCTAACAATTCCCAGATAATGATTTTACATACTGGTTGTAATTTTCTTTGTCATATTTTTCAATTGACTGGCCTGGGTTTTTACATACATATTCATAGAACTTATAAGAGGATTAGGTTTTACTTTTCCTTACAAATATTCTTCATTTGTATTTTTACTGATGTTTAATTGCTTTGACTGATATATACAGATAATGCTAACTAGGGGAGAAAATTAACACCACTCTTTGTTTCTGATTTTAGTAGGAATGCCTATTTTTATTACAAATGGTCTCATTAATTTACACATGGTTTGTTAAGACAGTATCCTTTAATAGTATATTACATTAATAATATATACAAGATATTCACAACTCAAGCATAGGTGCTGAATTAAAAAAAAAATCTTAAAGATTCATTTATTTATTTTTGAAAAAAATTGGAGTACAGGCCAGAGAGGTGGGTTGTGGGGGTGAGGGGGTGAGGGAGGAAATTGCAAGGCTTCATCAGAGACAGACTGGAGAGAAGAAAAGGTAGATCTACTCAGAGGGCAACAGGAGAAACAGGAACATTCTGCTGTTCCATGTGGGTTAGCTCCCTGGCCGGGGAGGGAACTCAAACCATACCAGTGGGCTTTCTGGCTGTTATTTCTGAGACTTAACCCACAGGCCAGCAGGGAAGCCAAATTTTTAAAAATTCTTATTCAGCATCTATGAAAATGTTCATATTATTTTCTCTTTTATAGCTACTTAATATATATGTGTATACATTTTATAATTTTATTGTATGTTAATGTATTATCTAGTATGATGGAGTCTTACTTAACCTTGTAATTCTAGAATAAACTCATCTTATTGATGCTATAATATTCTTTCATGATTTGCTAGATTCTTTTTACCAACATTAATTCTAGAAGTATTTTATTGTCATAGTGATCTCGAGCTCTATAATGTATATGCTACATATTTACAAAGTTTGGTTGTATTTCTCATCTTACGCTAACAAAATGTGTTGTGTTTTTTATTTCTTTTTTCTACCTTATAAATAATTTAAACAGTATTGGAATTTTCTAAATTTGGGAAGGAGAGTAGGTATGCCTTGTGTAGTGTGTTGTGTATTTGTGGAGGTATTTGTTAATTTCATAATGAATATTTACAACTATAAGCTTTTCATGCCTTACAATTTTGCCCAAAATTTTGTCAAATGTTCCATGAGTATTTGCAAAAAAAAAAAAAGAAATATATTTTCTATTTTGAGGGCTTAAAGTATGTATCCTTAAGATAAGCATTATGTTCTTTTATCTTCTATTCATTTTACATTGAGAAAGATGTGTATCAGTTTCCCCAAATTACATAATATACTTATTTTCTTTACATGCATTTGATTAACAATGCATGTAGTTACATATCATTTTGTCTAAACTAAATTATGTTAATTATTAAATTAAATAAGTATATATTTGAAATTTAATTTGTCATCTAATGAATTTATTTGCCTGTGCTATAGATGAATTTAACAAACAGGTGACATATATCAATATCTAAGTAAAGAATGTGTGTCAGCTTTTCCTATAAGGGAAGTCACCTGTTTTATAAATATGTACTCCTTAACAGTTCAAAAGAAAATTGATAACTTTTGCTTTATTTTAGGAGGTTTACAGAATAGAAAGCAATTGTGAGGTGTTTTTAATGACATACAGTTTCCACAACTACATCACTAGTAAAGAAATCGATGGCTATATCTGAGAAATTAATTTAAGTCAGGTCTTATCTCCATTGTCCTATCTAGTAACAGTGTCATACACCAAGTTGAATATAGATCTCCAACATTGTAACACTAAAAAGTTTGGGAAAATAACCAGTAGAGTGTTAAACTATATGATTCACAATATGCTTTCTTATAAATATGAAATCAATAGGAAAGTTATGTTTTCTGAAAGAAAAAGAAATAGTGACAAAAAGTAACACTATTCCAAGAAAATTAGCAAAATGCCCAGTTATGATTCAAATTTGGTCTTCTGACTATCCTAAATTCTCTACACTAAACCAGTGATCTCAAATATTAATATTTTGATCAGAATCTGATTATATAAGGATTTTACATATCTATTCATAAAAGAGAAGAACAAGATTGATGACAAGGAATTCACAGCAAGAAGAGGGCTATTATTTCAGAAATGTCCTGTATTTTAACATGCTACTTCTTCTACTTTCATGGAGTTATGCATCCTTTCTATTATTAAGTGATATTTATTGCAAGTGACATAGATAGGTGAATTTATGTATGTATAAAAGTATATTCAACCCATTTAAATGCCAAAATAAAATGTTCCAAAATTGGGTCTCAGTTTATTTGTTAATTTATAAAAATTTGAAAGCTGAATATTATCACCTACACTTCAGATGTTTAAAAGTCATCCACCTAACATCAGCCAAACCACGGTTCTCTCTCCTCTTCACAAACATATACATATTTTTCCAAGCTTGATTAAATTTAAGATATATAATTTCATGTATAATATTTACCCAATAAGTCAAAAATTCTTATCAAAACCTTGAACAAATTTGAATTGATGATTTCATTAATCCTCAGTGATCCAAAGTGTTAAGTAATAAGAAACAATGATAACTTAAGGTGATTCTTGCTAATGAATGCTGTTTCAGATATTAATTTAACTCCCCATTGCTCACTTCAGGGAATTTTTAGACAACTAGGTTCTATTTATAAATGCAAGTTCATTTATCCACTTAGAAGAGACATTCTTATATTGTTATCTTATAATGTTAGTAAAATGAACTCCTACTTAACATTTTTTTCATTTTTAATCATCTACTCAGAAAATATTCTTAACTGTATATATAAAGATCTGTCCTGCTTTGGATGGATTTAGAAAAACATGTTTATTAACTTTAGGGTATTTTGAACAAACTGATTTTAGAGGAGCATTTTCAAGAGTGCTCCTTATAATAGTAAAACACTGCTATTAATTCAAATATTGAATCTCGGTTACAATAAATATTATATCAAAAATATGATAGTTAATATGTATAATAAATGTAACTCCCAGTTACAGCTATATTAGCCTACTATCTTTTTGGTATTAACTAATTAATTTTTCTACATAATGTTTTTGAGGTAAAGTTATTTCACATATTTTGATCTGCTTCAGTTTATAAGTTCAAACCTCGATAAATATGCACTTTTACACCCCAGCCACCACCTGCGTCTCAAAGAACATTGACCCATGTTTCACTGGGTCCTGCCATTCTCTTACTTCACTAACTACACTCTCTGGTTCCCTCAGTTTTGCACGCAAATAAGAGTTTCTTATTGGTGGATTTTCACTTACCCTGTGTTGTTTCTCTTTATCCACATATAAATGGGGCAAACCAGTACACTGGTCTTTCTGACTTAGTTCACTTAGCATTACCCTTTCCAGCTCCATTCAGGTTGCTGCAAATAACTAAGAGTCCATCCTCCTCAGCAGTAATGTTACTATATGTCAAAGAAGATAGGGAGAGTGGGTTCTGGATATCTCCCTATAACTTAAATGGACTGTTACCTGCCATCATATAAAGCTTTAATTTAAAAGACTTTTTTTTTCAGATATGCTTATGATTGTTAGCTTAATTTTGATGTTCTCTGACAGAGAGTATCCGTGCAATATGCTTTTAAAAAGCCTAATGATCCATTTTCTGTCTTGCTATGATTACGTCTCTATAATAAAGACTTTAAGAGAGTCTGTTGGACTACAGAGGAATAGCTCTTGGCTTTTTCTTCTATGCAGGTCACCAAATTATGGGCATCTAGTGAACTCTGATTATAGTACATAGCAGAGACCATTCATGCTATCAAAATAGTATTTCCTGTCATTTTTACTTACAGTCTCAATAACTTGAATTCATTTTTTTTTCTTGCAGGACTTTGCTGAAAACAGCAAAAAGGAGACATCACAAATGTTAAACATTTCCTATAAGATTCTTTAGTTGGACAACTCTGTAAGTAGACAATTTTCAACCATACATCAAGTCACAGTTGGAACAAATGCTATTTGTAATTACTACATTTTTTTCTTAATATAAATTCTATCTCGATTCATATAAAAATGGGAAATGTATTCTTACCATCTTTATTCAGCCACATTACATTTTAATCTGTGCTACTACCAATATCTCACTTCCAAATTATATGTTTCAAGAATCATATTTAGTAAATATCAAAAAAAATGTAAACAAGTGTTATTTTTGCTCCAGGTTAAACATAGCTGAAGGATAAAAGTATCAGTACCGGGCCCTCCCTGGTGGTGCAGCGGGTTAAAGCACAGCACTGAGACGCTAAAGCCACTTCCGCATGAGTTCGATCCCCGCCTGCCTGCCCCGGAGGAGATCCACATGGCGCAGCAGACCTCTCCTGACCTGCCTGCTGCTCCCCTCAGCAGTGTACTTCGTCGATCTGCCTGTTCTGCTCCCCACTCTGTCTCTGATGAATCCTCTCACCCTCCATATCTCTGGCCTGTACCCCAATTCCATATGAATAAATAAATAAATCTTTAAAAAAAAATTATCAGTACCATGTCTACTTCTGGGGACCTCCTACATATAACATGGTGTGAACAGAAAGGTCTCTACCCACAGAACAGCGGTCTATGGGAAAAGACTAGTGAGCACTTTGGGAGTGGGTGTGCTGTGGTACATACACTTGAAGACATGTGAACGTGTTCCTCTAAATCGTATACAGTGTTGTAAACCAATGTTACTTCAATATATATATTAAAAAAGCCAAAGAATGTAAAATATTTGTTATCTAGAGCCCTTTTGCAATGCTCAACTTTTGCTTTTATATCATGGCTTCCTTATCATGCTGTATTCTGCAGAGTAGAGTTCTATTTCTATGAGAACTAACTTTCTGGCAAGTGTAGACAATGGATGCTACTGGAAGAAACTCTCTCTCTCTCTCTCTCTCTCTCACACACACACACACACACACACACATTCATGGCAGCACCTTTGTCTCTTTGTGGTATCAAACTGAAAAGCATCTCCTTTCTCTTGGTCACATTTCCAGTAGGGGAACTCCCCTTTTCCCACTTTAAATGAAGCTGTAGCTGCACCTACAATACTTTGTTTTCTGAGCAAAACAAGACCAATTTCTTGCATCATTGCTTCATTTATTGGAAATGAATGCTGATCCTCTTACTTTCTCTAGTTGATTTTCCAGCTTCTCCATCATTTGTTTATTCAACCTATTAATTAATGTCACCCTCACTGAAATAGTAATGTGATTTTTTTTTCTTTTCTGATCTGATCCTGAATAATAAAAATGTAATCCATTAAGAAGGAAAAATGATTCCCAAGGAATGACTAGAAACAGTTGAACAGGCTGGAGAAAGTAGAAGTCAGAGTCACTTGCTAAAGATCCAAAATTAAATTCAATAAATGGTGAGAAAGAATATTTTTAGATACCGTTAGTGCCTCTCTCAATTTTACAATAACTCAAATATGAATTCCCAATCCTCAGTGTTGTTTAAAAAAAAAAACAACACTGGGCCTCCCTGGTGGCTCAGGGGTAAATGACACAGATTCATCAAGCTATTGGCAGCCACTGCAGCATGAGTTCAATCCGTGGCCAGCCAGTAAGCTGACCTGCAAGATGCAGCAAACCTCTCCTGTCTTGCCCACTACTCCCCTTAACAGTGTATTTCAGTATATCTGCCTGTTCTGTTTCCCACTCTCTCTCTTGTGAATCCTCTCACCCCTCACACCTCTGCCCTACATTCATATATAGCTGTCTGCAAGCTGGACAATTAGGAAAGCAGGTTATTCAGATCAATTGCAAAGACCTGAGAACCAGGCCAAGTAATCATGGGTATAACTCCCTGTCAAAATTCAACGGCTAGAATTTTTGTGGGTTGCTAGTATAAATCCTGGAATTGTAAGCCTTAATCATCAGAAGCTCCATATGCAAAAGACTGGAGAAGATTGATGTCCTCGCCCAAAGCAGAAATGGGAAATCACCTTTTGTCAGTTTTTTTTTTTTTTTTTTTTTTTTTTTTTTTTTTTTTTTTTTATTCCATGCAGGCCTCCAGGGGTTTGGATGATGCCCACCTACATTGGTGAGGAGGAATTTTTATTCAGTCTACTGAAAGTAATGTTCAAATGCTCATCCGTTCTGGAAACTGCATTGCCAACACATTCAGCAATGTTTTAACAACTACCTGGCCATCCCTGCACCAGTCAAGTTGATATATGAAATTAGCCATCATAGTTGGGAACATGCTCTGTGAGAGGAAATAGGGAACTGACATTTGCTGTGTGATGCAAGTTGATGGGACAGTGGGTGGGATTGTTACAGCCTTTAAGGAGCCGGTTAAAGAATCTTGAGCATGTTGGCTGTCAGAATGTTTCCTGGCCAGGAGCATTATAATTTTGGTTTTGGTTAGATCTTTCTATTGAGAAGTGGTAATTAATTGTGAATTGATGATTGGAGTCTCATGTGTGTGCCTATGGATTATAAGACTTTAGAATTTGAAGAATGACTTGATGGAAACTTTATAAGAACCATGTGCATGCATTCTACTTCTCATAAAAATATATAGCTTCAGAAATTGAATTACATATGCAAATTAATTTGCTTATAAATCAATATCCATTCATTTTCTTTTCAATTTACTGTACACAGTTATCAAGCCCATGTTATGTGCTCAGCACTGTTCTAGATCCCTGTAAGGCTGCAGTAAGTGAAAAGGTTAAACATGTTACAGCTGTCTCGAGTCTGCAGTGCAGTATGAAAGATGAAATGCCACCTTGCTTTTGAAAAAAGTCTCTCAGGGCCCTCACTGGCAGCAGGATGTGTTAAAACTCAGTACTATGAAGCTATCCATAGCCCACTGGGCACGAGTTCGATCCCCAGCCAGTGAGCTGACCC
>NW_004567111.1:12661528-12681539 GCF_000260355.1 Condylura cristata
TTTCGCTCATAGCAGGAGTATAATGGACCAGGTGAGAAAATAATAAGAATAATGAACAGACATATACCGGAGACATTTTGTGGGGGTGGAGTGGGGAATGGGATCAAAAATTGGGGGAGGGGGTAGGGGAGGGAAGTGCATAGGACAAATGGGTGACTCGGTGATGGAAAACCCATGGGGATTATTAAAAAAAGAAAATCTACAATAAATCCCATACTTCCAGCCTCAAAAAAAAAAAATTTGTCTTATGATGATGACCTTGGTAAATGTATCACTTATAATATATTTATTTGTCAATTGTAATGCAGAAAAATCAGCATTAAAAAATAAAGAAAATTATATTCATATAATCATGCCAACCACCAGCACTCTTATCTACATGGAAAAATTATTTTTGTGCTTTGCATTCCTTTAAAAACTCTAATGTATATTTCTTGTATATATACTGCATAATTTACCTTAAATATATGAAGAATTATGGATTTGTACATCTTAAAATCTGGCTTAAATATAAGTAGATCTTGCAATGAGAAATCTATAATATTTAAGTATACCTAAGGTGATCAATATTTTATTATTTAAATTGGGGAAATGTATTATAAGGTATATGAAAATGACTCGATTATTAAAACAACTAATTTTCATTAATTTTCCAACATATACTAAAGAAAGGAAAACTATTAGTTTAAACAAATAAGATTTTTAATATTTCTCTGTAGCGGAGTATAGTCATCTGTTAGAAGGAATTACTCCCCATCAGAGATATTATTAAACTTCACTGGATGAGAGAAAAGTGACAAAAACTAAATTCAGTTTTTGTCTCACACTATGTTTTGTTTGTCCACAGTCCACCAACATGTAAGACCATCTGTAAGTTTTCTTTCTCCTTCTGAGATGCTTTCCTTAGCATAATTCCCTGTAGTTCCATCATCTTGTCACAAATAACAAAAGATGTTTTTGTTGTTAGTTGGTTGGTTTGGTTTGGTTTTTGCCTGCTCATTTATATCTGAGTAGTATTCCTCCACTATGTATTTAATGGAATGTACCACATCCATTATAGAGTTACCACATCTTCCTAATCCACTCATGTGTCTTTGGATGCATATTTATTTATATTGCTTTGCTGTTGAGATTAGTTCAGAAATGAATATAGAAGTGTAGAAGTGTATATGGCCATTCAAATTCATGGTTTGGCTTTCTTTGTTTAGATATCTAGCAGTGTAATCAATAACAATGTAGATATCTTTTCAATATTTTGAGAAATCTCCATAATATTTTCCATAAAGCCTACACAAATCCACACCCCCACCAAGTGTCTGACGGATGCCTTTTCTCTACATCCTCACCAAAACTTGATGCTCCTGGTCTTTTTGATATAGGTCATTCTCACAGGTGTGAGGTAGTTTCTCTTTGTGATTTTGAGTCATATATATATCCAGTTGATTTGTGATGATGAACATTTTTTCTTGTGTCTGTAGGCAATCTATATGTCTCCCTTGGAGAAGTGGCTATTTAGATTACCTGAGCGTTTTTTAGACTATTTGTTTTCCTATTAATTTGTATGAGTTCTTTGTAGACATTGGATATCAGCTTTTTCCCAGATGTATGTTGTGAAAACGTTTTTTTTTTTTTTAAGATTTATTTATTTTTGCATACAGAACTGGGGTACAGGCCAGAGGCTCAGGGACAGTGAGAGGCTTCACCAGAGACAGAGTGGGGAACAGAACAGGCAGATCAACTATGAAGTACACTGCTGAGGGGAGCAGCAGGCGGGTCAGGAGAGATCTGCCACACCATGTGGTCACCTCCGGGGGACAGGTGGGAATCGAACTCATGCGGGAGCGGCTTTAGATTCTCAGTGCTGTGCTTTAACCCGCTGTGCCACCAGGGAGGGCCGAAAACGTTTTCTTATGCAGTAGGGTAGCCTTTTTGTTTTGATGATAGTGTCTTTTATTGTGTAGCACCTTGTTTCATGTAATTCCATTGGCTTATACTCTTGCTGTTGGAGATGAATCCACCAGGAATGTTTTACCTATGTTTTCTTCTCTATATTTTAAGACTTCAATCTTATATCAACATCTTTTATCCACTTTGAGTTAATTGTTGTGTATCATGTGAGATAGTGGTCTAATTTCATGCTTCTGCATTGATTGTTCAAGTTTCCCAATACCATTTTTTGGAAGAAAATTTCCCTTCTCCATTGTATACCTTTGGCTCCCATGTTGTGGGTTAACTGTCCATATTTGGCAGTTCACATTGAAAAGCATACAGTAGCTTAATAATTCAAAAACTAAGGCATATTACAGTTCGTGCCATTAACCAAAGAACTCTGGAAAGTCACCTAAACCTAAAGTCTTGTGACTTTTCAGTGGCATGAGCAGCAAGACAGTCTGAATGATATCTTGGCATATCCAAGGCAGCAAGGCAGTGATGCCTGTCAATGCAAATGCAATTTGTATTTGCTTATGGAGTCCCTTCAGATTTAAATTTGGGCATCTCCTTTGTGCAAGAAACCAATAAAATAATGAACTGCCACTCTGAATATCCAGAAAACTAATCAATCTACTCCCTGACAAGTATAAAACTTTTCTGTGTAATCTATTTCATGCTTCACATTCATTGTTTGCTTTTCAGACAGTTATAAAGCTTTCAACTTAGAAACATTCTCTTTCAAATCCCCTTGAAACAGAAAGTCTGTGTAAGTCTTTGAGATGCCCATGGCTTTCCTGATGGAAGGGTGGTGTTTTATTTATTGTAGGATTAACTAAATAATTAAGTAACGAATTAAAAATATTTACTGGCAATGTTGCATAAATGGTGCTTGGTTATACTAAGAAACAAGAGCAAACCTCCTTTTTTTAATTACTCACATTCTAGAACTTACAATCATGAAAAGACTGTGCACAGAGAACATGTAAATTATCTATGGGCCAGTTAACATATACTATTATGAAGAAATAATGGTCATTTCAGGAAGTGGCTACAGCATAATCATTGCACAAAGGATTCAGATGAGCATTGCAGCAGAAGACACTGGCTTTGCATGCTAGGGGTATGAGGAAAAGATGTGAGAGGAGGTGGGAGAGACAAATCATTAATGACATTTTGTATCTTGCTAAATTATTGGATTTATTCTGGGGATATGAGGTGGGAAAATGACCCGATGAGAAGTATGTCTGATAAAAGATTATTGTATCAGCACTGTGAAGGATAGATCTGACAGGGATCTGAAGCAAGAAGTACTTTTAATAGATAGGACTGATGCAAAGAGCAGTAGAAACAGTGCACATTAGTGAGCCTTCAAAAATGTTTATTGAGTTGAAATGAATTGAAGAAGTTTGTTGAAACTTTCCTTTCTCACGTCTTATTTTTAGAAAATGTCAATAGCAGCTATTCATTGGGTTGCTTCAAAGTTTCTCCCATGAACCCCAGTGAGGGTGAGATAGTTGAAGACTGGGTGCATGACCCATCTCATCATAGATGCTACAAAAATGTCATCAAACACTCCTCTAGAGAAGGTCCTATTGTTCGAAATGGTCTTTATAGGTCCCAAGTCTTATGTTGCATGCAGTCTGATGCACAAAATTGTATCCTGCTTTTTGAAATGAAATATGATAGTTATCAATAGTTATGGTTAATTATTCCCAGTGTGCCTGGGCAAACAGCATGTCAGGGATTGCATCCTGTCGATTGTTTTAACCATAATTATGGACAATTACCTATTCTTAGAGCTAATGTTTACTATCTTCCCATCCCTGGTAATTTTCAGAAAGTTTTGCCAATAAGATGTATCATTTTTCATTTTTTTTGTCAATAATTTTGAAAGCTTAGTTAAGCCAAAGAACAAAGTGCCAACCAATAATTGAACATTAGATGATTCCTTTTTGTATTCAGAATGCCTCTGATTTTTTGTTTACAAATATGTCATCATAACACTGTCATATTGATCAAAGGAAATATGTTTTTTCACAGTCTACAAATAAATGGGTTAAGATACAAAAGATTGACTTATAAGAAATTGGTGAAAATGTTTCATTCAAAAAGACAGACTATCCCATCACTCCATGGAATGTTTAATATAGATATTAAAAATATCTATATTGTGTGAAACATTTTTACTCAATGTTGCACAATGGGGGTATAACAGTGCATGCACACATTCACACGCTTTTTCTCTTTGTATGCAAACATGTTCTCAAGCACCATGTGCTTTATTAAACCTGGAAGCAATGACCAAGCCTTAATAAGAGCACCTTGGATGAAGACCATGGTTTCCTAAAAAGCATTTCTCTCTATGAAAATAACTAAAGCTTCCTCAACGAAATGGCTAAGTACAGATATACTGAACATATACAAAATTGATCTGAAATATCCCCTAAAATCAAAGAATCTATCAAAAACTACAAAGTTCATAGCAAAGGACTCAGAGTTCAACTTGAAGAAGCTTCTATCGTTAGTATGATACTACTTAAACAGCCACGTGACCGGAATGAAATGAAAAACAGTAAAAAGTAAGAATAGAATACGATAACTTTTGATATTTAAAATCAAATGTTATTGATATATGATGATGATAATGATAGTAGTGATATTTAATTAAAACTTAATAGTTATATTAGGTGAATACTAGGTACGTATGCATTCTGAAATCTATGAGACAAAGAGAAAACTCAAGATTTCATTGTAACATTCTTGCACAGACTACAACTAAGTAACTGGTGAAGTGCTTTTTTTTTATTCCAGCTGATATATAAAAAGTACATTATTCTAGATTTGGAATATTAATATAATATAGCTACTAATGAAACAATAGATATTTGAAATGATTATCAATGACTGACTAAATTATTAGGATTGAAGCTAAAGAAGATTCAGTAGTGTATTTCAGTAGATCTGCCTGTGCTGCTCCCTACTCTTTTATGGTGAATCCTCTCAGGCCCTGGACCCAGCTCTTATATGAATAAATAGATAAATCTTTTTCTTTTTTTTTTGAAAAAAAAGAAGGAAGCAGATCACAAACCATATTTCTGTATCAGAGAATATAAAACACTGGTGACTCCTGTCACCCAAAGTATAAACTGTGAGTTGGATCAAACCAATACTATCAATTCATTTGAAATATAGAAAATGGGTCTCTCTGTTGACACAGGGGTTGTCTCAGCGCTATCAAGATATCACTGCAGCAAGAGCTCAGTTCTCTGCCAAGGAGGTGTGCCACTTGGCACAGCAGACCTATCCTGTCTCACCTACTGTGACTCTCAGCAGTGTATTTCTTTTTTTTTTTTTTTTAAGATTCATTTATTCATACAGAACTGGGGTACAGGTCAGAGATGTGGAGGGTGAGAGGATTCACCAGGGACAGAGTGGGGAGCAGAACAGGCAGATCCACTAAGTACACTGCTGAGGGGAGCAGCGGGTGGGTCAGGAGGGGTCTGCCACGCCATGTGGTCACCTCCGGGGCAGAGGGGGATCGAACTCATGGTGAAGTGGCTTAAGCTTTAACCCGCTGCGCCACCAGGGAGGGTCCAGCAGTGTATTTCAGTAGATCTGCCTGTTTTGTTCCACACTCTGTCTTTGGTGAATCCTCTCACCCACCACACCCCTGTCCTGTACCCCAATTCTGTAAGCATAAATAAATAAATATTAAAAAAATAGAACAGAGAGAAAGAGCTTACTATCCTGTGGAAGGAGGGTGTAAAATGACAAGATCTAAAAATCTAATATTTCTGAAGCAACACTTGTGCAGAAGTGACTGGATGAACATGGGTTTAAATATACAATCTGTCTTGAATAAAATTCATGGGAACTTTGGCCTAGACTAGGGTTGGAACTCACCAAGGTTTGGGTAGCAAAGATCATTAAAGGGACAGGTCAATTATTAAGCTAGAGAAATATTAGACTATCAAAGTCACAGTAACCAAAAGCATAATAACTTCCATCAAAATTATACACAATTTTTCTAAATGAAAGCAAAAGATAAAATTAGGCAATTGACTTAAACTAAATGTTTCAAGAGCAAAGTTTTGGCTGAAGCATATATTTGGTATTCAAACTCTAGTATAAAGTTGGATTACTTTTTTTCTCGGAAGATATATCTCAATGGATATGAAGAAAGATATGCACTGCAAAAGAGTGGTACTAGTAAAATAAGACATTCCATAAAAAGTAACTCTTGTAATAGGAGTCATGTTTTAGATAAGTAAATTGATACATATTGTTAACAGAAAAAAAATGACTCTGAGGCTAGAAAGATAATTATCTCCTGTGATGTGGATAAACAAGGTCAAGGGAAATAAACATTGAAGCCCAATGTTAGAAATTACAGAATTTGAAGGGACGGAATAGTGTGTTGCAGAGATAAATTTGGGACACAGTCATAGCCCTCTGGTTTAAACAAATGAGAAAACAATGTTGGATCCCAGGAATCCATATTGTATAACACAAATCTTGGGTCTGGGCATTTGGACAAGATGCAAAATTACCAGACAGTTTCTTGGATATAATTATGATTTCCCACAGTCAGCATTTCTCAGAAACATGAACACAATTAAGTCTGGAGCTGGGAAGTTTCTTTTGACCAGGATGGCTGGGGCTGATGAGCGAAAACTGTGGAATTGGAGATATGCCACAGGTTGTAGCTTTTCCAATGTTGCCTCCAGCCAACATTGTTGCTTACTAAATTTGTCAACGTTTATTGAGTAAAAGGTGCTGGTTTTTCCTTCTGTCTTGGAAGAATCCTAACTTCTGCTGGCTGCCAAATTAAGGACTTATTTATATTAGTTCTCTACCTGAAGTTCAACGTAATTAATTTTAATAGATTATAAAATTACAAATAGTAGAAACAATTATTGACAGGTATTATATAATAATTAACATTCTACCAAAGAATGGACAGTGAGTCTTTATTTTACTTATTTGTAATTGATTAGCAACTTAGTGGTCATTTACTCAGATTTGATCTCCTAAAATGTCATGTATATTACATAATTACTATGAATATTTGGAAGAGGTTTCTGTGAGATATATATGTGTGAGATTTTGTGTATTTTTTTAAAGTAATATAAAACTAAACCATGTAACTAATTTGTCTAAATGAAGATTTTCTATGCAATTCTTTAGAAATTTCTATCAACATAGCAAAAAGAAGTGAATTTAAAAATGGGACTCAGAACCACCACTCTATTTCCCCTTTCTCCAAAACAAATGCTCCCATTTCTACCCTAAGTTGCTTAAAGAATGCTCTCAGATAAAGTGCTCATGGAGACTTCCTGAACATAAGAATTCAATTAAGGATCAACTATTTTATCTAAACTAGTATTACTATAACAAGAGTTAAAATACATTGAAATTTCAAATATATAAACAAAATTACAAAAAAATAATAAATGTTCATAATTTAAAATTTACACTATAATCTCTCCTTACGTGAAAAGAAAGAATATAGTCTGCTCTTGGAGAATAGCTCAGATGCCTCTGCTTTTAGCAGCAACTAAGATTAGGAAATGAAGTTCCTGACTTCTATTATAGAGGCCTTCATTCTAGTTTATTTTCCAATGATGGGAAGTCTACAGATACTGCAGATCTACTTGTACTATTACACATTGCATCACTGCATACAGAAGCCGTTCAGAAAAGGCTAAGGTTGTTGACAGGGTAGTGGAACTCGGTGTTTTTAAGTATATTTCTCATCATGGTACTTTACAATGGAGCTTGTAATTGAGACCAGTAACACGGAGGCGATGAAAACTTGTTCGATGAACAGCACACTTTTGAGCTCTACTTATAATACAATTAAGAGAATGTGAGAAAACCCGAATGGAGACCCATTAGTGGTGATATCTTCACACACACACACACATACACACACAGAAGGAAAGATGGATACCCAAATGTAAGCAGCTGTGATGAAATCCAGGTACTTGTTTTTGTTCTGCTATTTTTCAATTGGAGACAAATAAAAATTGGATAACAAGAAAGCTAGAATCTGCTTCTGTTAGCAAACCTTGTGTAAGTACATAAACAATATATAGAGAGAGACTCCCAATACAGCACAGAAGCATTCTAACAGTTCTCTGTTATTAAAGAAATAAGTGAAGCAGTTGAATTTTCTTTTTAGCTAAAAGTTAGTCCATGTTGCTCATTATCATCTTCAACTCTGTGGCCTTTTTTTCAAATATGTGACTGTTAATGTGGCAGGCATCATTTCTTGGCCAAATCAACACAGTGTATGGGAGCCAGGGAAGAAATGAAGAGAAAATGGTGTCAGGAAAAAAAAAAAAAAAACAAGTCGCAGAGTATTCCGAAGAACCTTGAGAGGAATTTGAATAGTCATTGTGGAGGATACATTGGCAGGAAGTTTGGAGGCACAGGAAGGCCTATGGAGTGTGGACAGCACTCTGATTTTCAAGTGATGTGGGCTGCTGATAGAACTATTAAGCCCATGAAGGAAATCTATGCAGCTCCTGCTGTTAATCCATCTGCAGAAAGTTTCGTATGCCAGTTTTCTTAATTAGGGTGGGCAGAGTGGGGTGTCCTGTTGAGATTAAGTCCACAGCACAATAAAGGAAGAAACTGTTTTTACTTATTGGGCTGCTACCAAGAAATGTGTTAATTACCAGGTAGGAGAACATTCTGTATATGTGATAAGTGGAATTCTTAACAAATGAAAGATTGAAGGTGATCTTTGAAATTTTTATTCAATGAGGAAGAGAGCAGCCTACTGAGAATGCTGATTGAACTAACTGTTCTAAGTATATTTATTTGATCTTTAGTCCTAACTTATTTAGAATTTCACTGTGCTAAAGGATGTGATGGATCATTTCTTTTCCAGTCTAGAAGGGCATTTGTATGATGTTCAAGTAGATAAAGATATGTTTTATAATTTTTATTTAAGAAGTATGGACTTTTTTAATGTCTAAATTCGATATTGAAGAACAGTTAGAAATACAAGAGGATTAACACTTTTATCACCAAAAATATCCACTATTGGGGTATCAGATATTAGTTGCTGATATTAGATATTAATTGCCATATTTTTCTTTCATTGTACCTGTTTTCATCACACATGTTAGTCCCTTATAGTTTTACAGTCTCTTTCAGTCTTGAAATAAGCATGGTTATAAAGGGCTTCCATCTCCCTAACATTCAGTTGGCATTTTAATTACTTTTTAACCTTTTGTATTATTATGTTCTGATATTAAATTTCTCCATTGGATTCTGTAATTACCTTGGTCTGCCTTTGTGATTTCAAGTAAATATGCAAAGGTTTTCTTTTTTGTTGGTAACTTTCTCTTTGACTATATTCAATAACCTAGTTAATATATTTGACTTCTTCTTAAAATGCCATTTATAAAGTAGCTTGACAGGAAGACTGCATAGGCTAGATTTACAATTTGACCTTCATTATTAATATGTTAATTTCATGTTTTCATTCACCTGATGGAAAAAGGAATATCCCCTGGAAGCTAAATTTCTTTTAAAATTAGAACTATATTTTAGAAATTAGCAAATAAAAATAGGTTATATTCTACATCAATCTGTCAATATTCTTTATATTCAGTATAAAATGTACAGACATAATATATGCTATGTAAAACAGAAGGTAAAGACATATATAGGTTGTGTATATTTCTTTTGGGCAAGCATTCTGTTGTCATCTACACAATTCCACATTTACACTCATTATGCAGAATACTAGAGCCAGCATACTTTCTAAAATATTGCTATGGAAACCTAAATTTGACTTGATATACTTTATTTAATACTAAGTGAGCAAAATGGGTTATTACTTATCTGGAAGGAAACTGAATGTTGTATTTACTCATTACTCTGTCACATCAAAAGCAACAAATTCCATTGTTATTGTTAATTTTATAGTTAAGTGGGTCCTTTCATTTCCTGATGTTTTCCCCATCTTGCTTCATCTACTAGTAATACTTCTAGAATTCTATAGCTATTGACTTGCTTTCTCACTTACAAGCTCTTTTCTGGAGAAAAAAAATACTACTTTCCAGTAAATACAGTACTAATAATGTTTATTCAAAAAATATTTTCTACATTTATTCACTTCCAATCAGGTTTAATCTTGACACAATGTACATATTCAATATGAGGTAACTGGGGACTCCAATGAATCAATCCAGGAAGGAAGAATAAATGAAGTAGGCAATTCCTAAAATCTCACTGAATCACAATCTCATGAGAAACATATGGAAAGAAAGACCTATTAAATAATATAACACTATAACAAATAAATTATATTTTAACTCAAATGAAATTTAAAAAAAAACAGTTCAATATTGACTTGGGAAAGAAAGAGTAAATAATGAGTTATATTTTAACAGTGTTCTTTGTGGAAAGTAGCCATTTTATTCAGCTATTATAGATCTTATATTCAAAGCATATATTTTTTGTTAATTACCTATATGCACAGGCACCCAGTTAAGTAGTCAGTATAGTGCAATAAAATATGCAGTTGTCAGCTGTTAATTTGCTATTAAGTATGAAATGTACCAGTGGGAACTAGGGATTACAGATGTGAGTAAAATATGAACCCTTAGATTAAGTTATGTATATTCTTGGGGTGGGAGATCAAAATAGTTAGGTGTACAGTGATGCAAATTTTGTGTAAAGTCTTATGGTAACACAGATGATAAAAATAAATCTTCCTGGGACAGGTGAAATGAATGAATGTCCATAGAAGCTGAGATGAATTAACATTTGAGTGTATGGAGGAAAATAGAATGATTTTCTAAGGAGAACTAACCAAATGGTGAAGAAAGTTGATATCCAGGGAGATAAACTAACATGAATATGAATAAAAAGACATAATAAGTGGGGAATCTAGGAAGATGATGTTTCCCAATACTATTTTTAATAACTGTCCCCTTGTCATAAGGAGCATATTTAGATAGTTTTCCCTTCATTGACATCCTACCTCATGAAATGAAATACTAAGGATGGAAAATTATAAAAATGTAAGCTTTAGAGATCCACAATAATTGTAGTATCTAAGAATACTTTGCCACCCAAGGGCCAGTCTAGATTTTGGGGGAAAATTCCACAGCTTTCGAGAATGAATGTTCCTGGTCTGGTATAACTTTAAGCAAATACATTTTTTGGAAAAAAAATAAAATAAGCAAAGAGCATTCAGACTGAATGCTGAGGAGAAAGGAAAGAGAAGATATATCCAGATATCACAGAAACTTCTGAGTTATTCTAAGAAGTTTGGAACTTTATGGATGAAAGACTAGTGTTAGAAAGTGTTATTATTAGGAAACAAGGAACAATTTAGTTGAAGAGCATGGATTGGGCCCTCCTTGGTGGTGCAGCAGGTTAAAGCACAGCACTAAAAAGCTAAAACCACTTCAGCATGAGTTCAATCCCTGTCCCGGATGTGACCCACATGGTGCAGCAGACTTCTCATGACCTGCCCGCTACTCCCTTCAGCAGTAGTCTTCGTCAGTCAACCTGTTCTGTTCCCCACTCTGTCTCTGGTGAATCTTCTCACTGCCCCTGCACTTCTGGCCTGTACCCCAATTCTGTATGTATAAATCAATCAACTTAAAAAAAAAAAAGAACATGGGTAATGGGGGAGAAAATGGGTCATGGTGTGAAAAATTAATTTTGCCAAGTTGTGGATGGGCTTAATATCAGAGATGTTAAATTAATGTAAGATTATTCACCTTACTATTAGATTTTAAATCTATGAACAAGCTTAACTCAGTGATGACCATGATTTACTCATTTTCTGAGTTTTTATGGAGAATGTATAATAGGTTCCTAATAAGTGTTGTCCAAAGTAATCCTCTTTGCCAGTCTAAAACAGCCCACTAGCTGTTTAGGGAACTCATGCAAATATAGGAAAATAACAATAATAAAAAAAAAATACACTTATCTCAATCTCAGTTGCTGGGAATATTAACCGGCTTATTCCATTTTTTTCTTATTCAGGTTATAACGTTGCATTTTAATGTAAGTATTGTCCTCTAATGATGAAAATTGTTTCCATGTCAGTCATTTTCCAATTTAAAGTATTTCTGATACTCAGTAAATGATAATAAACATTTATTTTTATCAACAAAGTACCACTTACTGTCTCATCCTTATTTTTATAATGACATTGACATAGATTTTGATTTCTAGGCACATTTCCAGACATTGTCAATCCTGGTTTAATGAACAACTCATTCCACATGCTACAGCATATTCTGAAATAACAATGTACTAAGGGTAATGACCTAGATTGTATGTGTTGCATTTGCACTAGACAATTTTAGGTTTTAGAATGTCTTAAAATATATTAGGTGTATTGGGATCCACCCGGGACAAGATCATACCTGGGGCTAGTTGGTCCACAGTGCTGGAGGGCCAGGCTATACCAATAAGCAGAGGCAGGAGCTGATCTCATCTGGTATTCTTTACTCTGCAGTGATGATGAATACAGATTGTTTCAAGCAGGAGACAGTAATTCTCTCTAATCACTAGTTTTCCACTCTTAAAAAACTCAGAATAGTCTTTTGTGAGCATTGTAGAGGATGCGGGAGAGAAGTCCACGGATGTTTTTTCTTTTCTTTTTATTATCAGGTCTTATATTCTAATAAAGATGAGTGATTAGTTACAGAAAAAAAAAAAAACTGAGGATGGTAATGACAATTCAAAATAGTATCAATGATTTTAGTTATCTAGATGGAAGAATTCTGTTCTGTGTGTATGGGAGAGTAAGTGTGTGAGTGAGTGAAAAAAAGAGTGAGAGAGAATATGAGTGTATATAGGCATGAATTGTAAAATTACACATAATTCATATTTTGTTGCTAATTAAAACCCCCAATAGAACAAAAAACCTAGCAAATATATTTATTTCAACTGTGTTCCATTTATTTTGCAGCCTTTTTTTTCTTCCTAATTTTACAAGAAAATTTAGTGTTATAACAAATGGTTAGTGAAACCTGTCAGTTTGATTTAAATTGGAGTTAATGGATGTTCTGTGTTTGTTACATAACAATTGCTATTGCAGCAGGTTTTGTTAATCATTTACCCTTTCAAAATTGATCACCATTATTCTACATATTGGTCATTTCTTCAATGAGTCTTTACAAATTAAATATGTTAAAAGAAATGTCATAATTACATAGCTTAATTTCAAGTTTGTTACTGCTAAAACTATTAGAGTAAAAACATATTATCACCTGCTGCAGGAATTAGGTTCAATTTTGCCTGAAAGAAAATAGTATTGCTGGTTCTGCATAGCTTGCCTCAAGCCTGTCTACTTATTCAATTATCAAGAACCAGCACAATACAAGGAAGGTCAGCTATGAGAAAGCATATGGTCACTTCTTCCCTGTGAGACTAAGATATGCTTTTCTTCTTCTTCATGCATTTTTTTCTGTCTTTAAAGCATTTCCATTCTTCCTTATAATTGAAGCATAATTAATACATAACATTATATTTGTTTTCATGTATACAACAGAAAGATCTGATATTTGTAGATATTATAAAATGGTGACCTTATTAATCTGGTGAATATTCATTACTATATACTTGTGAATTGTTTTTCTTGTATTGAGGACCTTTAAGAGTGACTGTCAGAAATTTTAAAATATGCCAACACAGCATTATTAACTATACTCATCATATACATTATATCCTCATCACTTATTTGTATCTATTCATTTGTATCCATTCATTTGACCCTCTAATCCATTGCACTCATCTACCACCTCCTGCCTCGGCACCCATTATTCTTTTTAGAGAATCAATATACTCAGGGTTACTTTGTGTGTGTGGTTGTTTTAGAATCCATATATAAGTGAGATTGTATGGCATTTGTCTTTTATGGCTCTGCTAGATTCACAAGTATATGCCTTTAAGGGTCATCTGTGTTATAGCAAATAGCAAGGTAGCATCCATTTACATATATATATATATATATATGTAAGTAATAATTAAATGTGTGTGTACCTGTGGATGTGTGTGTCTGTTCTTTATCTATTATCTGTCAATGGGCACGTAAGTTTGTTTCCACATCTTCACTGCTTGCTATTTCACAGCAGTGTAAAGGATATTGCAGTGAATGTGGGCATATCTATTCAAATTAGTGTTTTGCTTTCTTTGAATTAATACCCAGAAATAGACTTGTTGAATCATAGGTGGCTCTACTGTTGTGATTTTGAGAAGCATCCATAATGTGTTTCACTGGAGTTGCATCGATTTATGTTCCTGGGAATTGTATAGGGTTTACTTTCTTCCACATGGTAGCCAACACTTGTTATATCTTATCTTTTTGATAATACCCATTCTGACAGTGTGAAGTCACATTTCATTGTAGTTATTATTTGCATTTTCTTCAGATTAGTGATGTTGATTATCTAGGAATATTTATTATCAAAGTGTTCTGACTTACCATTTGTTAACAAAACGATATAATTTAGGGAGGGCAACTTCAAACCTTGGCATATGCTTCCTACACACTTATTCCAGTGCCCATATGATATCTCATTATTTTCTCTATCTCCTTCTATTCACCCTACCCTCCAGAAATTCCATATTTTTTCATAAAGTCTGAGTTATTTTTATTGTGTTTTGACAGGCTGTTTTCTTGAATTACTCATCTTTTAAAATTGAGTGAAACCACCTGATAATTGTCCTTGAGTTTCTGACATTTTAGTTAGGATGATCATCTCAAGATGGATACTATCTATCTTGTTACAAAAAGCACACTATCATCTTTATAGATAGTAGAGTAGTAAACCAATGAGTGTGTGTTATACGTGTTAAATACCACTGTTGGGCATTTAGGTTGGTTTCTTGTCTTAGTTATTGTGAATGATGAAGAAAACATAATAACATACTGTTGAACATCAACCTCAGAAATGAGTTTGGGGATTTAACTCCAATGGCAAGGGAAATAAATGCAGAAGTAAGCAAATGAGACTGCCTCAAACTGAAAAGCTATTGTGTATTGAAAGAAACCACTATAAAAACAAAAAGGCAACATATGGGCTGGAGATGAAATGTAGAAGATATTTCTACATCAAACATTTGGGATTAATTTCTAAAATATATAAACACACATAGGTCAACAACAAAAGGAACAGCCCAATGCAAAAAGTAGGAGAAAATCTAAACAAACATAGAACCAAAGAAGATTTCCAAATGGTAAAAAGTCACATGATACAATGCTCAAAATCAGTTATTAAAAGGGAAATGCAAGTCAAAACTACAATGAGATATTGTCTCACACTTGTGAGAAGAGCCTTTGTCAAAAAGACTGGGAAATGCCAGTATGGGCAAGAGTTAGGAAAACAGAACACTCATGGGCATTGCTGGAACTGTAAATTGGTCAGACTCTTTGGCAAAATGATATGGAGATTCGTCAAAAAAATTAAAAACTGAAATGCCATATAATTTGGCAACTCCAATTCTAGGTTTTTATTTGAAAAATATGACAACAATAATAGGAAAGAAGGCATGCATTCCTATGTTCTAAGTATGTATTTTTTAATAAATTTTATTTAATAAATTTTATTTAATTATGCATCCAGAACTGGGGTACAGACCAGCGGTGCAGGGGCAGTGAGAGGCTTCACCAAAGACAGAGTGGGGAGCAGAACAGATCAAGTAATGAAGTACACTGATGAGGAGAGCAGCGGGCAGCTCAGGAGATGTCTGCCATGCCATGTGGGTCACCTCAGGGGTGAGGATCGAACTCATGCTGAAGTGGTTTTAGCTTCTTAGTGCTGTGCTTTAACCCACTGAGCCACCAAGGAGGGCCCTTAGGTATATTCTTAATCTCTCTAGTGATCTGTTGCTTAACATCCTCTCACCATATATCCTGTCATGTATTGTATAAAGTAGTATATTGTGCTATTGTGCAAACACAGTAAGGTGCAAATATTTTTTCAAACACAGTAATTACCAGGTTTTACTAATAGTTATGATACAAAGACATAAAATGCCCCAGATTTTTTTTTTTTCATAAATTGAGCTCCAGTAGCCAGAGCTGTCTTCTAAAGCAAGAAGATATGAACAAGGTTATGCTAATTAAGGGGATGAGCAGAAAGAACTGTGCTGTGACTTTAAACCTGACCCTGTCACTGAGACAGGACATGCTCTGGGAAACTAACCCAGTTGCAGGATTTGGGAACAATTTAGTCATAGTATTTATCAGACTGTATCAAACATATTTCCAGCAGGTTATAGTTCAAGCAAGCCAAGAATGATTCAATAGTATGGGGAAAAAATGCTGGAATTCGGGCCCTCCCTGTTGGCGCAGCGAGTTAAAACAGAGCACTATGGAGGTGAAGCCTTCAACATGAGTTTGATCCCTGGCCCTGGAGGTGACCCACATAGTGTAGCAGACCTCTTCTGACCCACCCGCTGCTCTCCTCTGCAGTGTACTCATTGATCTCCTACTCAGTGTACTCATTGTTCTGCTCCCCACTCTGTCTCTGGTGAATCCTCTCAGTGCCCCTGCACCTCTGGCCTGTACCCCAATTCTGTGTGCATAAATAAATAATTTTTTAAAAATTCTGGCATTATGTAGAAAAATATTTGTAGACTAAAGAGGCTGGTAACTTTGGGAATTACATTACAAAAATTATTGTGTTGACTTTCAAATGATACTAAGACATATATATATATATATGTATGTATGTATTTTTTTTGTTGCTTGTTTTTAAGTGCCAAGATCCTTTTAAGGTCTTGGTGACTGAATATATGTTGAAGAGGACATATTATAAATGCAGGAATGAAGAGAAAAGGAGTGAACCTGAAGCCTACCTATTTTAACCCCAAAAACAAAATCAAAGGATGCATAGCAAATGAGGTGCAAATATTTTTTTTTCAAAATGAAGTGATATACACAATTACAACTGTGATAATAATAGTTAAACTCATGTTTAGAATGTTGGATTCAAATTAGTAAAATGCACCATATAAGAGGAATTGTGTTCTTGAAAAATTCCTGTGTTGAAGTCTTAACCATGGCTTTCTAGAATGTGACTTCTTTAGATCCTATGAATCTAGAAAAGAAATTAAGTTAAAGCCAGGCCACTAATTCAATGTGACTGGTGCCTTAAAAGAGAGAGAGAGAGAGAGAGAGAGAGAGAGAGAGAGAGCGTTTAAAAGATGAACATATGAAGATGTAAGAACGTATGAAGAGAGAGGGAGAAAAAAAAATCAATTTGATTTTGAAATTTGATTTGAAATTTCTAATCTTCAGAACTGTGAGAAAGGAAATCAACTGTTGGTTAAGCCATCTGGTCTCTGGCACTTTATTTTGCAACCCTAATACATTAATAGTCTATATGTAAGATGCTTAGAAGTCTCAAAGAAATCAAAATACCTTATGTGAAGTTTAGTTAGGCCAGTCATTAAACTAGAGCATAATGATTCCTGTGAAAAATAATTATCTTTTATTTCCAAGGGCTAATTTGAGCATCTCCAGGGGTCAGTTGACTAGCAATTCTGCTCACTAGGTGTTCCTGAGAGTGCACCAGTGTGTCCCCAGGTGATTCTAGTCTACACATCACATTACCCACCACTCCTGCTGTGGAGTCACTGTTCCAACTTAAAATGTTAACAGTGGAGTGACATAGTGATAGTTCTCCTGTCCTGCCATTCTAGCTAAATTTCTGATTTTCCACATCCATTCTTCTAGTCCTCATGCTTTATGCAAATTCTACTATGTCATCTATTTTCTCCTTGACTGTTTTGTACATCAACATCCAGCTACTGCCTGTCACCATCACCAAACTTTGAGTATCGTGCTTCAACTGCCAGACTAGCTTTCAAACATTGCTAGTTGTTTTTATTTCCAGGAGAACCTTATGTAGACTTTGTTATGATCTCAATAAAATAAATCACTCTAAAAATGAAATGTATTTTCTAGTTAACTAAGATCATTTTTTCAGAGCTACATTTCCTTTTTTTTGAGTATTGAATTATTTTATGCATGTATTATACATAAGATGGTGTATTTATATATATATATATATATATATATATATATATACATTTCTAATTATTTGTATAACATAATATAAACATGAATATTTTGGCTGAATTTGGAAATTCTATTTCTAATCTCTAGTTATTTGTGAGAGAAATAAATCTTAGACAAAAAAAAATCTAAACTGTACATGGTAAAAGTTTCATTCTGCTTTAATGTCTCTTTTCCTCTTACCTAGGGTTTGAGGTAGTGAATAGGACAGAGTAGTTGAGCATTACAAAGTCAGCATTACAAGGGAGATGGTTTGTTTGTTTTTAAAGTTCTACTTTAATGAATATGGATGCTGAAGTAATTTGCAGTTCGAACAGACAAAAAGAAATGCTGCCATTCCTTCCAGGTGAAACCAGGTTAATGGCACTTCCGCTTTTGCTATTGATGATCTATCAAGAAGGAAGCGCAAGATCTGAGCACCTCAGGGTAGAAAGATTACAGCCCCACTAGAGACACAGAAGTTAGACCGAAGAAAGAAGAGCAAAATAGACACTGGTCAACTCATCAAGGTTGGACAAATGATATTTACTGGGAAATGGAATATTGACCACCCTTTTAAGAGTCTGGACACATTGTGACCCTTTTAATAGTAAACATATTTTCTTTCTAATAATGACTGAGTAACCCTCTCATGGTATGCTTGTTTAATTGCAGAGGTGACTATTCTTTGAAAACAAAGTCCAAATTAAGTTTTGTATAACAGCTATGTTTCGTAGCAGATTTCTTAATGGTCCATGATCTTGAGCATATTTTCTCAGTCTACTCAAGCTCAGAACTTAGATGAATGCTTAGAACCTACTTTCATATGTTAAGATATGGCATTGCCTTCATTTTAGAGTTTGCAAACATATACTAAAGACAAAGAACATTGTAGTAATGCCAGTCATGTTTGAATTCCTGCTATTAATGCAATTCAATGAAATATAAATACAGCCTACACAGCATGCCTTAAAGATGAAGAAAGTAATTTCTAAGATCATTGCCTCAGTGTCATTAGAATTTTCAGTGCAGATCAGTGCAGTGTATCACTTTACAGCATGTTGTAATCTGGAAAAGTCATAATCATTTTATAGTCAAAGAAATTGGAGCATGTATTAAATTTACTTAGACATGGTCCTTTAATTATATAATTTACTTAGACATGGTCTTTATTCTATAAGGTGAAACATTTTATTTTAAATTAAATATTGCCAGATAATTTAACATTAACTTTTTTTTAATATTCCAAATTGGATTTAAAAAGAGAAACAAATTTCAAGCCCTAGATAAGACGAAATAGTCACATTTCTCTGTATTCTTCATGCTAAGTACAGCTAAAAATTTGAAAGAATTTATGAACTTTAAAATGTGGAGAGAAGACAGATCAGCTAGAGATCTGGAACTGTGGAACATGGATGATGGTGAGTTCACTCATGTTTTCTTTATCATGGACTGGTTCTGGTGTTACAAGGCAGAGAGGGGGGCATCACTGAACCCCCAAACCTGCCTGCTCTAAATAGGTTCTGCCATTTGATGCATCAAGACAAAAACATACAAGACTTTTAATGGAAAGGGACTTTAATACAATTAGTGTGCAATACAGAAAAGACAAAGAATATAGTTTCTAAATCAAACACCCAAAGTTACACAAACTCTTGTGGGTAAAGTCTACCCAAAAGAGATTGGCTCAAAGCAGGGCCTGAAAGCCCGCCACAAATCTAAAGCACCTTCAGGCAGGGGCGTATGGGTCAGAAAAGGCCAGGCAAGTATGGGACGAAAATTGAAAGATCAAAATGAAGATAAAAGCTTCCCTAGTTCATCTCCCCAATGAAGATAAAAGCTGCCATACTTCATCTCCCCAATGAAGATAAAAGCTGCCATAGTTCATCTCTCCACATCCACATCTGCTTCAACTAGTCCAGGAACAAGAAACAAGAGCCACTTCTTCACATGTCTCTCTGGTCCCTGGGCCTCCCTCAGGTCTCCTTCTGGCTATCCATCCTGCTTCCTTCCTCCTCAGTCTCCACTCCA
>NW_004567111.1:12682530-12684766 GCF_000260355.1 Condylura cristata
CTCCGGGGCAGGCGGGAATCGAACTCATGCAGAAGTGGCTTAAGCTTCTTAATGCTGTGCTTTAACACACTCCGCCACCGGGAAGGGCCTCGTATCAGATTTAAAAGAAGTCACTTTTTTTTTTTGTTCATTTCTATGTACACTAAGAATACTGAATTAAAATATGTCTCAGGTATCCTTAGCTATTTTCACATGTGTGCATTTTCCACCTTGATAGAGACCTTGTCTCTGAAATTATAACCTGCTTTCATTAGCATTGAGGGAAGAAAGGAATTTACACTTTAGTTAAGTTTTTTTCCTTAGTAATGTTTAATGACTTAACGATACTTGCATAGCATTTCTCATTTACAAGGCACAGTTTTAAGTACACTAATCCATACCATACCAGCTTCTCTGATCCATACCATTCTCCCTATATGGTGAAAAGCATTATTCTTGTTTGCCTAATGAGGAAAGTTAGACAGAGAGTTGTGAATTATAGGACCGTGTTCACAGGGTTGACAAGTAGTAACGTCAGAATTCAGGTCTAGGCTCCTCGCTTAACTACCTTTGGCTACTAGATATTCCTCCCTAGTATCTTGAAAGTTCTGTACTAGTTTCTTCATTTCTTTGACTCTCTGAATGTCCTTGTCATTGATACAGTGGATTTTCATTATTTGCACTAATTACATTCTATAAAATCACTATAAACACTGAAATAACAAATATTGACGCAGTCTTCCTAGAGAGAATCCAGGGTCAGGTTCCTATAAGTCTCTGGTCACAGATGTTTGCCAAGCCATCAATATATAACCTTGTTGGGTGTGCAGTTTCTGTTGAAAATCACCATATGTAATACTGATCCACTACTGTGGAACTCAGTGGTAACAGCACAACGACTCCCTTTTGCATAAGGCTTGGCGACCCATGGATTTTCTTCATATTGTACATCAAGGCCTTCTTGCATCTAGGAAACCCCAAAAGTACTGTTGCCTCTTGCAATGGTTCTATTTTAACAATGAAATCATCAACTAACAGGACACATTTGTGAAAAAAAAAAATCAATAGATCATGAAAGGCCTAATTGTTTGCAAGAGCCAAAGACAAAGTTTTGTTTGCAAAATGGCAAATGTGTGCAAAAGGGAACTCAAACTTTTGTCACTCAATATAGTCCCAAGAAGTTTCATGAAAATGAATGCCTTAGAGTTGACTGTGAGATTACAGATCGATTTTAGTAAGCAGGTGGATGTGTAAATACAGAAGCCATGAATAGTGAGAACAAGCTAACAGTAAAATGTTAACGAAAACAAAATTGGATTTTAAACCTACAGAGTATGATGGATGTTGTAAAAGAAACTGGTACACACACACACAACGCACCACCCCAAAAAGTTTGCCCGGGACTCCTATTTTCAAATTGGAAACAGAGTAAAAAACTAAGAAGGGGATATTTCCTTATGACTTTGATTAAGTTAAATAAAATACTTTTTCTGCTGTTTGAAGACACTGCTCTTGAGCAAGGAATAGCATACTCTAAGGGCATTTTCTCTAACAGAAGAGCCCAAGATTATTTTTTTTTTTCACTAAGAACAATTACTTGTCCATACAGAACTGAAAGAAATTTGTAATATCAAAAAGATATTCAAATTTTTCCCCAAAGCATGATACCCCCTAACTGATTGAAGAATTAGATTAATAATGAGGGGAGTATTAATAAAGATAAACCAATAACTAGTGATCTCTAGTATCTAGAAATTGAAATTAATGGGCAAATAGTCTGAGTGGTACATAAAACTTTACTGACAAAATTGGTACCTGTGTTATTTTACATTTAAAGTACTTAACAATTCTTTGAAACAGTTGCTGCTCAATTAGAACTCAATTATATGCTAAATGAACTAAATGCCATTTCATTTGCACAGAGGAATCTTTAATAGTGATTAATGGAAATTTAATCAAATATGAGTTGAGACTGCAATATGTTCAGCAATAGAATATAAATGAGTTATATTGGTACTAACCAGATCTATTATCTAGACCATGATACTAATGAGGTCAAGTTTGAGGGTCTTATCCTTATACATCAAAAGGAATATTTTTATGGAGTAGCAGATGGCATCTCATAATCAGCTTTTCACCTTACAAATGTATCCCTTTGATCATCACAGAATGATGCGATTAAGAATAAGGAAGATCATTCAAACTAGCTCAAAAATGCTTCTGTCAGTTTTGTTTGAAAATGTAAAAAAGCAACATT
>NW_004567111.1:12685331-12697675 GCF_000260355.1 Condylura cristata
TTTTATTCTTTGTTGTGGTTATTCATATTCTACTAGTTTTATCTTTCAGTTAATAGTATTACCACAAATTATGCAGGATGTTATTTTCTAACACTCCTAGAAAACGGAAATGTTTATAAAAGCATTTTTATCTTCTATATTGAAGATACAGAAGTGGTGTGCTGTGAGTCAATTTACATCCCCTTTATCTTTGAATTCTAATACTAACCCTCCTAAAGTCTGTGTAATTACGCTGACTGACTTTCTAGCACCTTAGTATTAATAGGGAACAAAAAGTCATAGTTTCTTTCCTCATTACCCAGTGCTTTATAAATACCTTTTGCTTCAATAAAAAATATTCTTGCTCTATGAGCACTTGCCCTTTATGCTTGTACAAGAAAGAAGTTGTTTATGATTATTATAATAGAATAACAAAGTGAACAAAATCTAATTTTTTAATTCATATACAATTGATGAGTATGTTTGGCCAATGACTGACACAGGTATTCAAGTAATACTGTTATCATATCACAGTGGCCCTTTAGCAATTCTGCCAGTGTAGGAGAAAAGATCCATTGTTAAATTTAGTTTAGTGCTATACAAATCTCAGCATAGTGACATGCTTCATGTAGTGTGTAAATTCAAATCCCACCTTCACCGAATAAATGCAGGTACTGAGTTATTAAGGTCTCTATTGAAGACGCCCACTGAGAAAACTGTCTGCTATTCAATTTAACTATCTCAAAGGGATAACAAGAAAGACCTAGTTGTTGGAACTTAAGCCTATGTATCAAAGAATGTGAACAATTCATAGTGGATTTCAAGGTGAAGAGAAATGGTATTATTAGTTTAATACCCATGTGAACTATCTTTCATTAGCACTTGCAGTTTGCAAAACACTCTCCTTGTGCTAGATTTATTCTTTACAGTTTTTATCCTACTTTGGAGCCTCCTAGTATTTTAGACTTTGCAACAGTGGTGTTTTAAAAGGTGTCATGTCAAATAACCCTAATCCTGCTATGTGATAATATCTGTTATATTTTTAACATATAGCTTTGAATGTGTAGTCAGAGGATCTAAAGGATCACATCAATAGATTTTAAAGTGTTATATTTATCATGAATTTTTGTGAAAACTGTATAATTAGGGCAAGTATGGTTTTGGGAACAAAAATGTATGAAATAGCATGTAGGATTATTTTTAAAGGTAGATAATAGGTTTCTAATTTTAAAACATTAAGTTGAACTTACATTATTCAGCTTATGCAAATAACAGTATCTAAAAGATAAAGGAGATATATGGCATATGAGTTTGCTGTAATCTGCACTATTTAATTTAAATTCCATAAGTCAGTGTTTCTCTTTCTCAGTCACCCACATGTGTATAATCACAAATATTTAGATTAATACAAAGTTTTCATGTGTATACAATTTTCCCCTCCCTCTTCACTTTTCATGACAGGGCAGACATTAAATACTCTCTTCTTTCTAATCTCTTTTACCCTTTTACCCTAGCATCAGTCAGTGCCTTCCAATCACAAAGACCAGAAGTATATATGACTGTCTGTCCTGCTCCAGGTCTTCCACACAACCAAGTCCGTACTGTGCCAATCAGTACCTCAGCTGGCACGCCTGGTCTCTGTTAACACTGCCTTAAAGTCTTTTGTGTACCCTACCACAAGCTATTACCAGGCCCAGCACTCACCTCCTATGTCGGAATGCCCAGTGTGATGAGTTTGCTCTTTTTTCATCCATGGGTCCCTTCTCTCTGCCATCCTATTTCACCTTACCTCTATTCCATCTGTGAGCCTAAGACAGATAAATAACAACAAACTTTAGAAACAAGCAAAAAGCATGTTTAAATAAAAGCTTAAAAGTAAAAGTAAATGTAGTTAGCAAATAAAAAATAAATGCAATTCCATTTTAGTTTTCTTTGGACACAATATCCAGTTAATTAATTTTCAATGGCTTAAAGTATCTCTTTAGTTTACTGACCTAATTTGACATTTATTTCCAATTATTTTCTGAATTTACAAGGATGAGGAAGTGAAAACACTCTGAGCCAGGATAAACTAACCAGAGCAACAATGGTAAATGCTAAGTGGTTTTTCTACATGATATTCTGCGCAGGGAGGGCAAATCTAGGTTTGATGCAGTCAAGTATCCTGTGGGTCTCTCTCCCCCAGAAGTTCCGATGGAGTTTGTTAGTATTTTTTCCTCTTTAATCCTTAAGACATTGCAGAAAGACTTCAGAAGTGTATCTGTGCTCCTTCTTGATTTCCATTTATCTGTGCACTACATGGTTTAATAACTTATTTAGAATTTAAAGATTTTATATAGGAATATGGACTATGTAATCATTTTGTTAAAGATGCAATTTGTGTTTTTTTCCACCATTGTTTTATTTTTTTATGTTTTTAAATTAAATTTATTAATTTATATATTTATATTGTTCATTTTAAGACAATGTTTACTTTTATTTAGAATTTAAAGATTTTATATAGGAATATGGACTATGTAATCATTTTGTTAAAGATGCAATCTGTGTTTTTTTCTTTTATGTCTTTAATTAAATTTATAAATTTATTAATTTATATATTTATACTGTTGTTCACTGAGGGGGACAGTGTTTACTTTCCCCCTCCCCAACGGACCATGCATCATGCCCAAGTTCCCCACATTGCTTCCTCCCTCCTCCTCTCCCTTGCCCTCCTTCTCCCTTGGGAGATGGTATATGATTTTGGGGTGTACGAGTTTAATAAGTTTGACCTTGTGCAAAAGAGTTAAAACCAGGTTTTCCATACTTGAAATCAATTCCTATGAGTGATAATGTATATGATGTATTTTTTTTGACATCCAGGATTCATAACCTTTAAGATTTGATATTGTTATTGGATAAAATGTTTTTACTAGCTGAACATTTTGCTTTACCCATTAACTCCCCCCTTCCACATAACAATAGAGAATAAATATAACACTTTCACCTATGGCGGTCTTTGAAATATTTAAATCATACAACCATGTCCCCAAAATCATCACTTCTCTACACCAAACCCTGCCATGTGCCTTTAGACTATGACATGATTTTCCTAACCTTTGATATTCTTGATCACAAATTTTAGCTATTAATTAGTAAATATTTCCTTTCTATACATTCTATACTATACCAGTTATCTTTTTAATGGATATACAGAAAAGATGATTTACTTTTAGGTATTTTTTTAACCTGAATTAAACAATAAAAGTGCTTATTTTAAAGAATGTACTGAACAGCGTCTCGTCATCTTTTCCCTTCCCAGCCACGTCACCTTCTTTTTCCTTTTTCTTTCCTTCTCTGCCTCATGCATTTTTTTTTCTTAGTTGTGTTAAAATAAGACTGGAATTGAAGCTGGGGATGGCAGGGGGAGGAAATCAATTAGAATCTTAGAAAGTGTCTGAGTTCCCAGTTCATGTGAGGAGGTTTGAAGAGGATGAGGATCCAGCATATTGCCATGCCCAGGCAGGATGAGGAGCGTTTCTGCTGGGAAGGGCAGACCAATATGGGGGGGGGGTGGTAAGGAATTTGGGGGTGGGGGCAGACAGCACACAGAACACACTGTCAGCGATCAGACTGGGGTGGGAGAGGAGTTGTCCCCAGACATGTGAGTTCAGAGTCTGCATAGGGACACTCAGTGTGGTACGTTTGAAACCGAGCAGGGTGAGGGTATTCTGGAGTGAAGTGTTAGGAAGGTTAAGGGGGGGGGTAACCTTGCAGGGAAAGACCAAGACATTGTGTTGTTATCTGAGTGCAGTTAGGCAGAAGCTTATTGCATGAAAGGGGCAGGGGTATCAGCGGAGGTAGGCAAGGGGATGGGTGACCTGAGCACAAACTGTATTCTTTGTTTTTGTGCCTCCATTGCCCCCAGACCTTGTGGGTGTGCATAGCCAGGGAATATATAGTCAGATGCATGTGTGTGTGCAAGCCAGTACACAATACATGTACATATACATGTATATTGCATATTATGCTATTTGTGATATTTGATGCAGTAACACAAGTTCACCCCCCTTTTTTAAGATTCATTTATTTGTGCATACAGAACTGGGGTACAGGCTAGAGGTATGGGGGGGGTGAGAGGCTTCACCCGAGACAGAGTGGGGAGTAGAAAAGTCAGATCGATGAAGTACACTGCTGAGGGGTTTAGTGGACGGGTCAGGAGAGGTCTGCCATGCAATGTGGGTCACGTCAGGGCCGGGGACCAACCTCATGCTGCAGTGGCTTCAGCTTCTTAGTGCTGTGCTTTAACCTGATGCGCCACCTGGGAGGGCCCAGTTTTCTCCCCTTTATACTGGGGAATTAATTCTTCAATAGGTAGGGAACTGGAAATCTTTAATATCTCAATAGGTCTACCTATTTGAATATTGAGGTTACTGGTAATTATAAAAATCATTTCCAGTTGTTGTGTATTAAAGTAGTTCTTGACTTTTATTTCCTTAATTTCCTGACATGTCATCAAAACTATTGTTGTCAACAAATATTGTGCACATAGATATGATAGATTGAATTCCTTGGAGAGGGTGAATGAGAATATGTCCAATCAACTCAAAGGATTTCAGAGTTTTACTTCATTCCTAGCTCATATGTTTACTGGAAATAAACAATATTTTCTCCTTAGCATTTGTGAGTATTTAATTTGTTTTATGTTTGTGTGTAAGATTTCTTTAGCATTGTTGAACCAGGAGAAAGGCAATTCACGAACTCAGTGAAATCTGATGAACAGCACAAGACAATCCTTTTGACTTTTTAATGTGGAGTTCCTTTGGAACTAAGTCTTTTGCTTAGGAAAATTTACTTCTTTTGAAGTTAAACACATTAATATAGTTCTTAATATAAAAATTATTTATGTAACAATGTTTTTCAATTGACTTATAAGACTTTAACTTAAAAAGCCAATAATAGAACTCATTCTCTAAAAGAACATTTATTTTTAACCCATCTGTATAAGGAAATACAGACTATATTTTTTAGTTTTATACCAAACCATCATCTAAAAATATATGGTTTTCTTTAAAAGATGCAGTAGACAGAGATCAGGAAGGAGCAGTTAATGAAAGGGGACAGAAGGCTGACAGCGGAAGAACTGAGAGAACATCCAGGCCTTTGGAAGGTTCTGGAAAAGGTGAATACAGTGAGTATAGACTTCTTTTTGGAAAATACTGTGGAAACATCAAGAGAGGGGCTTTGTAAGTCTCTAGATGTATTTGGAAAGATGTGAAAGGCTGAGAGTGGCCTTTACGAGGTGGGATCCCCCTCCAGGTGAATGCAAAACTAATTCAGGAGAAGGGAATAATTATAGTGGAGGTAGGTCATCTGTTAATCTACTAAAACATTAAGAAACAAGAAAACAAAGGTAGTAGACAATAACCCTTTTCTATATATACTGTATGTGCACACATTGTGTGTAATGTGCCCATGTATGTGGCATGTACTGAGCATCTTTCATTTCCCAATAACTAACCACCCATTTACTTTAAATACAGAAATAAATGTCCCCTTCTTGGGAATAATGAATTCTCTTCATCATCATAAAGTAGATTCTTATTTTAGTAACGGAAATCAAGGCACTTCTCTGACTATGTAGGTAACAGAAACAATTAGTGGGCAACTCTGGGAAAACCCAGTCCTAAGAAGAAGTTGCATACATTGATTTGTGAGCCCTCAAATACTGTCTTTCCAAACCTGCCTTACTAAAGATCTATGCACAGAATGAAACCCAAATATAACTCAAAAACACATCCTGGAAGGGTGGACAAAAGTGGTCAGGAATTTATTATAGCCTATTCCTTAAGTATGTTGTTGCCATTCCCAGCTTTATATTCTCTGTCTACACACACAAAAGTATATATACTGATATATATATATATGTATATATATATGTATATATATATATGTGTGTGTGTGCGTGTGTATACACTTTATATATGCTATTCAATATAAAATTTATATAGATATAAATAACAGTATATACATATATATCAGTACATATACTTTATATATACTATTCAATATATAATTCATATAGATCTTATGAAGAAAACATATAGCAAGTGAAAGGAAAATGTAAAAAAAAAGAACATATATTCAGTAAGCGCACAATAGGAAAAATATGAAATCAGGCAAAAAACACTTAGAGTTTGTAGGTAAGGAGAAGAGAGAGGTATGAGTCCTTATGGTCTGTCCAAGATTCTATTTTTCTTAATCTGTAACTTCCACAAAATCTGTGGTTGAAATAACTGAAGTTTTCTGTATACACACACACACACACACACACACACACACACACACACACACACACATATATATATATATATATATATATATATATGCATATAATGTCTGCTAGACTGATTCTTGGTCAGTCCCATTCTGAAAACTGACAGAACAATTTTTTCCAGAGATGATTTAGTCAGATTATTAGTAACCACTTTCTATGCACTCAGGATTGTCCAGCAGAGTGAAAAGGGTAGATTATAGGAGACATTTCAGAAAATTTTCTGAGATAGATGCTAGAGATGTAGACAGATAGACAGATTAGATAGTAGATAGATATAGGTAGCTAGAAAGCAGACCTCGGGTAGCATGGGGAAAAGGTGGATTTATATAGATTATAATGAAGTTCACATTTTATCTTTTTAAAGTTCCCTGATGTTCTATTATCTTGAAAAGGTAAGAAATATGAGTAAGATAACTGCACTGCACTGTTTTATTATGCAAAATAAAATACCTACTGGAATGGTTGTATAGTTAATATGAGAGTAATTCATCTGTGAATTACCTTTGCCTGGTAATTATCTTAGAAAAGTGTTGTAAATATGTAAATATTTGATGTACCTGAATTTAGAAATTTTAAAGAAGATGTGCATTATTCTGGTTTTGCCTTCCTCACTGGTTAATTTCCCCATATTCCCTGTTGAAAAAAATACAGTAAGTTAGGACTATAATTTCTAAGAGCATATATTACACAAGTCGTTGTCTCCTAGAAATCTATTTCTATTTTAAATGTGCAATAACATCACTGTTCCTGGAAAGAATGATCCAAATTTTATTGATTGTATTTAATAAGCAGTAAGATGATTTAGATAGACTAATTTTGGACTGTGTGTGATGTTTAAACAAAAGATATATTTCAGTTAATACAGATTTTCTTTAACATTTTATTTCGGAAGCCCTTATGTAAATAGTTCATCGGTGTATTGAATTTTTAATCTTCTCATGCTAAGCTATCATTAGGCAGTCAAACATATTTATAGTACAGAAACATATTTGGTACATGCAGACCAAATATTAGGGATATGATTGTGCTGTTTCCAATGGGAAAATAGTGTCTTACAATGTGTTAGTGTTGTGTCAAAAGAAAGCATAACATGATGAAAATCTCACACCTTCATTGGAATGTGACAGGGGCAGTCAATCCGCTAATTTTTATTTTCTCTGTTTTGAGTCTTAAAAAAATAAGTCAAAAATATGTCTAAGAAGTATGCACATACTTAACAGCTTACACAAAGTTCGCATTTTAGTAACTTCACTGTAGAAGTTACAACTGGTTTAAATATTTAACATCGAAAGTTTTGGATATCTATTTTCAATTAAAATGTAAATAATATAAAGCATCTGTTTCATCTACAAGGCAGGCCAATGTATCACCCTAAGGTCTTCTTAACCAGCGATCTTTACCATTTGCAAAGCTTTTCAGAGTTTTTCTTTCCTTCATGCTGAAGTGCAATGAAGACATTTAAGTTATATACATATTTCAGAGTGATGCTATCGACAAGACGGACAATGCAATTAGAAAAGATTGTTAATACCAATATTTGGTATTAGCTTGGTAATAGCTGCCTAAAATTTATTCTATCATATAATATTATAGGATGCTATCCTACCTAGCATCCTCTGAGGTCTGTGTTCTATTTTCAATATCTCACTTAGCAAACTTGATTGATCTACATTATGATTAGATTAATATATATTACCCAAGTTCAGTGTTAACAATGTTCTGTTTGATTCCCCTATATGTTGTACAGAATTTATCATTGTAGCAATAGCTAACAACTCCATCTCCTCATGTAACCACCATTTCTATTCTGTGGTGAGAACATTTAAATATTCCTCTTTTACTGACTTTCTCTATATTTATATACATGCTCTACATGAGATCCACATAATGTTTTCTCTGTTATAAAAGAAAAATCCAGACCCGTTGACCAACATCTCCCTACTTCCTTTACTTTCACCTTCACCTTCACCTCGTGGTAAGCACCATCCTACTCTCTCTCTCTCTATTTTAATTATATTTTTTATATTCCACATATAAGTTATATGATGGATTCATTTACATTGTCTGATTTATTTCATTTGACATAATAGCCTGCATTTCCATCCGTCCATGCTGAAATTGCAGGATTTTCTTTCTTGCAATGTGTGATATATATATATATATATATATATATATAGACACACCACATTCTTTAACCATTCACTCATCTAATGTAGTAAGCTTACTTCTGAGTGAAATGTCAAAATGAAATGAAATTTGAGCCTTGAATCTGTGTCTGCTCTCCACGCTCATTGCAGCATCATTCTCAATAGCTGAAAGTGGAAACAATGTAAGTGTCGTCAATTATTCTAGTGCTTCTCTTAAACACTAGAATATAGAGCACAACTAGACGAGTGGACAATCTCCCTTTATCCAAGTTTTCATCTCCACCTGCCTTTCTTGTTTGTGCTTTTGATCCTTGTATTCGAAGACAACCTCTAGGTCTCTGGAGTGCTCCCAGCAAGCATGGGGCCGTTTCTCTATCGATCCAGGAAGGCAGATAAAGGAGAATCCTGAAGCCCTCAGTGGCTTTTTCAGGCTTCAATGCTCTTTCTACACCAATTGTAGTACAAGCTCACAGGCTGGCAAGGCAGGGAGGCTGGGGGGCCATGAGGCTGGCAGACCTCCCAGCTTCCAGTGAATCTTAGCGCTTCTCTGAGCTTTCTCTGGCATCCTCTGGGAGTCTGGGAGTCCCGCCTCTCTGTGGCCACTTGTCCAATCCCAGCGTTCAGCCGCAGCTGTCTTTGCCTCTGAGCCCCATTACCCGTCTACCATCGGCCTCCAGGCTCAGGGGCGCTCACGCAGGCATGCCCACACCACACTCACGGCGTGCACGATCAGATATGTGCTCCACGTGCCCAGGTATTCTCGCTGCAGGTGAAAACCACAGAGGCTAGCTCCTCCAAAGCCTGACAAGTTCACTCCCCCTCCCAACACTAATGTTTTGTAAATATCTGCCTAATATTTATTACCTGCTTAGCATTCTTTAATAGAGATCTGTGCTCTTTTCTATGTGACAGCTAACTTGAAAATGTAAGTGTTATTTGTGTGTAAAAGGACTATTCATTATTCATATTCTCACTAAAAGATGAGGACTATACTTCTACAAGTGCCTAACATTTTGCCTAACAAATATGAAAGCAATAGTAGTTTATCAGCACACACTTCTATATAACTGAAATAGTAATGTGTTCATTCATGGGGAAACATTGAGTATTTACATTGAGTGATATTTATTGGCTGGTGTTTTATGTAAGACAGCTTCAGATTGCAAAGACTTCTTGTATATTTGTATATGGAAAATCAATAGAAGTTATATAGAGAGTGACAACAATCATATTAAAGTCATGTAGGGGTAACTTGAAGACGCATGCATGAGCAACGCATCTGTTCCTTAAAAACGGCCTCAATAGTGAGTGAAATGAGCCACAGAGAGTGCAAGGAGCTTACACATTAGAACTGGATTATACATGATCCAATGAACAGAAGTCTAGGTAGAAAACAAAAGCAAGAGAGAGCATAAGAAATTGCAAGGCCTCGACCATGGTATATTTGTACTCGAGGGTACAGGGGTGTTGGGGGTAGGAAGAGAAGTTCTAGTTACAAGACCAACGCTAGCTCATAAGGAATGTTGCAGGTTTTGCTAGGAATTTTGGTGTTTGATGGTTTGATTTCTAAATAATATTAAGCAGAGGATGATTTGCTTAATATTGCTTAGCTCATTTTTTTCTTGCTTCTTTTTTTTTTTTAGAACAGGGAACAGACTTCAAAGACTAGATAGAATCATAGGGGTCAGTTATATAGTGGTCACACAAAATTGAATTTGGTCAAAAAAGAGATTAAGGTAATACATGAATTTGGATTGTTAGGGCTTGGATTATTTTAGGTGAAATAACTGCTCAGTATCTAAATTTTTCTGGCTGAAACAATTGTCAGGGTACAGCTGGAACCTGTATGAGATGGGGTACAGGTGGATAGAACCAGCAAAGTGCCCTCCCTGAATGACAATTTTGTTCATAATGGCTGGGGCTCTCCAAGTAACACTGTGACAGTCACAGGTCACTGAGCCATGGCAAATGAGAGTGGACACACATGTGCCCGCATTTGGAAAGGAATAAAGATGTAGTGTCTGAAAGGCATGGAAAGTGAGACCATTCCTTGCTTTTTCTACAGTCTTCTTTCTTATGATACAGGAAATGGTTAATCATGACTGGAGTCATCTGTGGGAGAATGGCCATTGTATTGCAATAGTTTAGAAGCATCCCCTCCCTCCATAATTCTTTCTGCAGAAGGATCAAGGGTAGTTTAGAAAAATATATTGCAGTAGCATAAACATATTTGCATTTTTATATTATCTAGATCATATATCTGTTTTCTATAGAAGTAGCATTCCCTCCCCCATACTTCCCAGTAAGGGCGTTGTTGTTTTCCCTCCAATGTCCTAAAATTAGTGCTTTCCATTCTTGAAGCAAAATGTCATCGTGAGAGTGGGCCAAGTCTTGATTTAGTTAATTTCCTAGAAGCAGTTTTAAGCAATTGTCTTATATGATTTTGCATTCTTCACTGCAAAACAAATGGGCCAACTTTTTGTAAGAGTTATGAAGCTGGCATGCAGTTATAGACTCTGTGTTAGAAATTAGAACGAGAGCTCTCTATTCATGTCCAGGCTATTGTAATGGGTGTTTTTCCATCTCTGATTTGATGATGGATTCAGCCAGCAACAGTGGCAACCTGTGAAGGAAGATTTGATGAGCAACTTGATTGTAATTGGTTTCATCAGAGAAAGTGTCTCTACTATAAACACCGGTCAAGCGCCATCTATTGTTTCCTAAGGGAATTTTTGTGTCTCAAAAAAATCTCCCCTGTAGAGCCAAATGGATTCAACTGCAGGATCCAAAGCCAGGATCCAGAGATATGTTTTCTTGCCTTCAAGTGGTCTAGGTTGGACTTGATGTGCTATAGAAGGAGTTGTGCTATTGAATTTCCCAAGTTATTTAATTCTACCTTAATGAATATTACATATGTCCTTGCTTCTCAAGTAAACCACCCAAAGTACTCATGGTTCACCTGTTGTTGTAGCTAGTGGTTATAAATTTTACCTTTTCATGCTTAGTAGAGGTGCATGTCTCTGTAACATTTATCTGAAAGGAATCAGAAACTCCTTCCTACTCAGGAGGACTGAAAGTCGATGGGGTATCTGTGATTTGTTCCACTTGCAGGGAGAGTGGCTAGCAAGAAATCATGTTACCAGTTAGGCAGCTGTCTTTGAGTCTTACTTCCCAGAACATGGCCTGCAATTATCCTTCTAATTCTTCCTCATGAACAGACAACTTTTCTACTTTGCATGGATGAAATTCTACTCATGAATGGGGAAGTAAAATGGGGGGTATGGTAACCCGGGTAAAGGGATCAATGTTATTGTGGTGAATGAAAACTGACTTTGGTGTTGATCATAATGTACACATGCAAGAATATTATGTTGTACTTCTGAAAGTTATACAATGTTGTACATCACTGTTACTTCAACCAAAAACAACAAAGATCCACTTGAAAAAAATATCTGTGATAAAATGATATCAACTAGCATAATCAGATAGAAAGTAAAAAGCTTGCTTTTGGAGGGCATAATTTATGTGCTGACACTTCTATAATATTGCAAAAGATCGAATGGAGAGAAACCTGCTGATTGATGGGTTAGAGTAAGAGTGAATTTATCCAACTCTCATTTTTTGGATACTAGAACTTAGATGGTACCGAGAGACCAAAAATGCAGTATAGGCCACCGATTCTGAGTAGAACTTGGTCTCCCTGAATTATAGCGGTAGACATAGATGTTCTAACTTACAAAGTGCTTGTGTCTTACCTTTACGGCTTCATTCAGTGGTCATTAAACTGTATTCCTAGTGTTTCCTTTTGTCGTGTGTGTGTGTGTGTGTGTCTGTGTTATTATACATCTCTTTGTAAAAAGGATACCACAGCAAAGTGCATTCTTGGGTAGAACCCAATATATATA
>NW_004567111.1:12698282-12704909 GCF_000260355.1 Condylura cristata
GCATACGGAACTAGGGTACAGGCCAGAGGTGCAGGGGCAGTGAGAGGATTCACCAGAGACAGAGAAGGGAGCAGAACAGGTCCACTGATGAAATACACTGCTGAGGGGAGCAGTGGGTGAGTCAGAAGAGGTCTGCCACACCATGTGGGTCACCTCCAGGGTGGGAACTGAATTCATGCTGAAGTGGCTTTAGCTTCTTAGTGCTGTGCTTTAACCCTCTGCACCACCAGGGAGAGCCCTAAGATTTATTTATTTTTTTAAAGATTGATTAATTTGTGTATATTGAGCTGAGATGTAGGCCAGTCAGTAACAGAAAAGAAAATAACAACCGGATTATTTTATTGTAATGTTTATGAGAATTTTTTATGAGCTAAAATGCAGTCATTATATTCTGACTATTCAAATATTTTTATAAATGAGGAACCAGGAAAAGTGGATTTTTATAAGTGATCCCCTAGTAATTTTCTATTATAAAATATGCTTTTATTAGAGTGTGAGGACTCATTGACACCAAAGAATTTCTCATACCTTGATAGTAAATTCTCTGTTCTATTTAATTTCAAAAATATAAAAATAATATTGACTGGCAAGATACAGCAAACAAACAAACAAAAATCTTGGATTTAGTGAAAACATTTACTGGTTACCAGAGAGAACAGCAGCAGAGAGGAGGTTTTGGGGGGAGGAAAGCAGAAAGAACATCGGCACAGGTTGTTTCGTGGAGGGTGAGTGGAGCGTGTGTGCATATGGAGGAGGTAAAGTCTTACCCCCAACTCATGAGGATGCTAATATTAATAAAAATAAAAAAGAAAAGAAAATAACTTAAATTTCAAGTCAAGTTTACTTTCAAGGTTGTTATACTGAACATGCTGAAACTCTATGCCAATTAGAAATTGATATTAAGGTTAATTTAGAAACACAGAGGAATGGTATATTATTTATCAGCAATAGATTTTATAGGGACTAAGAAACATCTTTATATTCTTTCCATCCTCTAGTTCTAACTGACACTTAAGTGTGGGGCAACTGATTCCAGTATATCAGAGAATAAATCAGTCTTGCTGGTCTTACTTACTACACTTGCTCAGGTATACATTAAGAGGAATATGAGTTGACAATTTCATCTCTGAACCCAGCTTCCAAAGCTAGAATTCTTGAAATCATTCTTCTCCCCCATTTAGTTTATTCCCCACAACCAATTAGTTGTCGAGTTCCCACACTTATACTTCCTGAGTATGGTTAAGATCCATGCCCTCTCCAAAGTCATCATTGCCTCTGTCTGTGATCAGGCTGACATCATTTCTCCATTCTCCATCCTCTAGCTTTTAATGGTGCCTTCAGTTCTTTTCTTAGAGATCATTAGTAAATCTTAGAAAGTGATATATTTTTCATTTCATTTCTTAAAATGATTCCATGGTTTTCAAGTCAAATAAAACTTAAGTGCCCAGGCATAATTAAATGTGATATGGTAGAATATGATGTGATATAATACAATATAGTAGAGCATGAATTGATATGATACAGTAAGTAGTTGGAGGTTTACTTTCAAGTCAGAATATAAGTTCCATAATTTTACATGAAAAAATTTATAATGATAAATTTCAAATTCTATTCAAACTTTGATAATATATTTATCATTAAGAAAGTTAAAAAAATCCGAATAACTTCAAACAAAATAAATGTACAAATAAATAATTTAGTGACACCCTTTGTAGGTATGATAACAGCACAGATTTCTATTCTGGGAGCAAAAGCATACTTTTTACTTGTGAGACTTTAATCTTTCCCTGCAAAGTTTTCATTATTTCTTTTAATCACTGCTTTCTAAACTTAGATCAAGACATTTAAGATCAGTCCCATGTCATTTTCCTTTCTCTTCCCTTCCTCGCTTCCTTTTCCTCTTTTTCTTCTTGCTTTAAACTAGGCGTTTATATAGGTATCACAAATATGTGCATGTTATTCTATGACCTAACGCTCTCCAATAAAAATTATACTCAAAGAAGGTTTAGCTGAATACCACATGAGAAACGGTTACTAACTGCACAAAGAAGTGGTAAGAAAGAATAATATCGATATTGGGATCTATTAAAAATAATTATATAAAATTGTTATGAATGATATGGTCTCACCATTTTGTATAATTCTGAATTCCTGGAATTATAAAAAAAAAATCTGTGTCTATCATTACTTGCCAATCGATACTATTTTACAATGATTTCAACTTCACAACAAATCCTCTTTGTGGCTATTTGGTAAGGACGCTTAGAAAAGATATAAATTCGTTAGAGAAAAATGTTTATAGCTGTTCTTGTGTATACATGTAATGCTAACTGGTCTCCGATTTTTGGAGAGAAACATAGTTGTTAGAGAAATACAAAAGATGTTCAAGAGCATGTTTGCATGTACTATAAGGTAATTTGTTATTCACATGAAGATGGGTTCAGAATAATTAATTCTGAAACCACCTGGTAGCACGTGCCTTGTAAAGGGAGCTACTTGCTTGAAAGACAGACCAGAGAGGAGGGAGAGGGAACAATTTCGGGTTCCTGTTACTGAATAAGTGACCTTTGTAATCACAAACTTTTAAGTGTTTTGACTACTAGTGTTTGTTTCATTCCAAAGCAATGGCAGGAAGAAACTCAGTGAACTGATAATAGGAACGAGTGTATCCTTTATGGACAAAAGGTGTATTAGTGATCAGACTTAGGAGTAAAAGAGCAATTTTAATGGGGGAGATGTTGACAGTTGAGGGCACCTGTGTGCCTTGGGGGTACAAATGCGGGAAGGACAAATAGTAATGTAGTAGAAAAATTGCATTTCAGTCTTGGCAGTTTGTAGTTGACGTCATGACAAGGTTGAGTATTATGCACTGAGTGTAAAATTAATGTCAAGTCAAAATGGGCTTTTCATCTGGATGGCACTTGCTAATGCAAAGCATTTTAAAAAGAAGCCATCAGCAACACTTGGGGAAAGATAATTCTGAAAGGAGAAGTAATTCATGTCATTTATTTTAAGAGGAAAAATAAACCCTTGAGAGCAAAGCTTTCATTTCCATGTTTAATTTTGAAGAAAAGGAGTCAGAGATTCAGATGCAGACAAAAGTCAGATAGATATCAATAATTATTTCTGTTCACCTAGAACCAGAATAGTAATTTAATTTGTATTAAGGCAAAATTGGGCCTTTTTCTTTTTGCTGATAAAAGACCTTTTGTATAATGCCCAAAATTAACAAGCATAGTATTTAGTATCCTAAAAAAAAAATGATAAATAATATCAACTAGTTGTATATGTACCAGCTCACAAACAGCTCTCCAGCCTGGACTATAATTTTCGGACTCTTGGAGACTAAGAGGTGTCACAGTGACTAGGTTTTATTGGTGGAATTGCAATGACAGTGCTGGCGATAAGATAATGTTGTGTCTAGACATAGGAATTGGGTCACATTCCTTAAATTCTCTTCACCACTCTGCCACTAACGGCACAGGATTCACATGCACTAAGAAACAGGAAGAAACACATCCCTGAAATCTACATGGATGTCTACTCATTGCCCTGAATCAGTCTCAGTGGCAAGAGGACAAAATTAATCTCTAGAGTGTGAAGCCATGAGTTTCTAGAGTTTTAGGTTTCTTGTCCGATTAATACAGATGTGAAAATACTGTATTTGCTTTCCTTGAGAAATAGTGAGTTCTCAGATACTGTTTAATGTTCAACACCATAAATTAAAACTAATACATAAATATGTTTCACAGTGATTTGGTAAATAAATGCCCATCTTTTAGAACCTTGTAGGGATCACTACATACAGGTACAACCATCCTACCAGACTAAAAGAAGAGTAATTTTCTTCCAAAGTTAGGCCAGTCTGACTTTTTTCAATTTTCAATTTATAAATATCCCTAACCAATTTACCATTAATCTGTATTTACTCTGTGAATAAGTCTATGTTCACTTTGCTTAGTGGAATTTGCAGTGTAAATATGACCAACTTTGATGCCTTTAAAATCAATGCCATCAAACAAATGGTGAGTCACAAAAATGTTTATGCTTCTTCATGAAAATTCAGTTATCATTGTATATTTCTGTGTATAGAATGTCAAATCCTTTATCAAATCCAAAGAAATTTCAGGTTAACAGGTTTTGTAATCAACACTGAGAACTGTATCACGGGGTTGATATAAGCAGAATAACAAAACATCAGTGTCATGAAATGAGCTTTTGTCAAGATGCAGAACCAGAAGATCAAAGTCAGGTCAAAAAGCTAAAAATCAGAAAGTAACAAACACATTCAAAAATGTTTGATGCAGTGAGTCAGCAACACATTATTTATTAGCTAGTTCTCTGGTCACCTTCCTTCTTTTAATGTCACCCTTCTTTCTTTTAGAACTATGCTTACCATGAATGTCCAAAAATGTATTTGTATAATGTAACATGAGGTGCATAGAAAGATATCTAAGTTTTAAACAAAAACGATTACTTTATAGATGTTTTATCTCTAAGTTGTTATTGTCCAATTCGACTTTTTTTTGTGATTTAATGAAAGAGATTCTGAATTCAAGTTTTCTACTCTTTTACATCATTGATTTCCCAGATAAAACACACAAAATCTTCTAAAGACTGTACTAAGATGTATATCAGATCTTATATTAGAAATATGCATGCATAAGGTATTTAATGCTTACTGGAAACAACTCTGAAATCAAATTGTAACGTTATATTTATTATTTAAATTAGCTATCACATTAATCGTCAAAATCATTATTATATTACTAATTATATACTACTTCTCTATACTTGTGCATAAAATACTTTTAATAAACTTTATTAAATCCTCTCTGTGTACACAAACTACTGTGTAATATCCTGTCTTTAAAGAGCTGATGTTGTAGGAAAGGCACTGAAAGATTGTTTTACTATAAGATGAATAAAATGATTTTTAAAAAGCTTTCATTGTCTCACAAGAGAAGATGTGAAGGAAGAAACACCTCTGGATATAAGTGGAGATTGTAAAAGGAGTTATGTGGACCATAGTATGTAAGATTATTTTTCAAATCATCATAAACTTTTTTTTTTTTTTCGGGACTCCTCAATGTCTTTAATGAACTTGGCCAGTGAAAAGGGGAGCTAGATCTCAAAGGAATTAAAATCGCTTTCCTGCCTTCTTCAAGATCATGATATGTTTTAGGGTTTGGGGAATATGCCCATGCATGGATTACACATAAGTATTGTTCCTACAGGGATGGGGAATTGTATAGAGTAGGTGGGCTAACAGGAATGTATGGATAACAGAGAGCAGCTAACGATTGTTTTGCGTATTTGATAATTTACCCATGAAATATATTTGGTGAATTCTTCTAAATTTGCTCTACTCTAATTCCTCTACTTCTTAATTTTAGATTTGTTTGCTTATTCATATTTATAATTAAAGAGCTTCTGTAGCCAAATATCTATCTTTCCAACTGAAAGAACCATTTTCCTAGTTGCATGGGATAAGTTTATTAAGCGATTATACTATAATTTTCTTCAGAAGTAATATGGCATGTTTGCTTTTTGAACTGTGTTATTTAGTCTTTACAACCATCTAATTCATTTTTTAAATTTTTGAGAAGGACATAGGTGTGAAAGGTAACGAACATGGGTGAGAAAGTAAAGAGGACAGAAAAATGAGGAACCTGGGGAGCAAATGGAATACCCTGGGTGAGGGGTTCATCTTGGAAACCTCAACAATGTGATATTTTTTACCTGGAGTAAAGAAAAAGCTGGGATAGAGGTGAGGAGAATTCTAGATTTAGGATCTGGAGGTAGAAAGTTTCTTCCTATGTATCAAATATCTTCATGATGTATGAGAATGAGGGGAAAGGAAGGTTCAAAAACAGATTTAAGTATGATAAAAAGGATAAAGGACTCTTATTGAGTTATTTTAGAAAGATCAGAAAATAAATGAGCAGAAAAGATGAGCAAAGTGTCTATCACTGTTGAACACCCAGTGGAGACTGCTGATTTAAATTCTATTTCATGTTCCATACCACATAGCAGAAGCCTTGTCATGCCAGAGAAGGAGGATTACTAGAAAATAAACTAGCTGTGATGTATGATATGCTTGTAACAGATGGAAAAGAAGACAGGTGAGGGTATTTGCAGAGTGTGACTGTAATGATACAGAAACCAATTCAATTCATGTGATTTTATCCAATACCTATACTAAAACACATTAGGGAATTAAATAGAGGTGGATGGTGCTAGACAACAATATGAGTAAGATATGTGATATTAAGCCATCAAGAGTTTTAATATGCTGCATTTATCACAAGTTAGCAACCAATAAAATTTAAGTGTATGGTATTAAGAAAGTCATAATGAGATCCTGAATTGAAGAATATCCTTGCATGTAGAAATACATTATTTTATTGAAATAATAAAAATTATTAGATATCCCAAATTTTATTAAAACAATCCTTGCAGGAGCCCTCTTTGGTGGCGCAGCGGGTTAAAGCACTGCACTAAGGAGCTTAAGCCACTTTCGCATGAATTCGATCCCTGCCTGTCCCAGAGGTGATCCACCTGGCGTGGCAGACCTCTCCTGACCCGCCCGCTGCTGCCCTCAGCAGTGTACTTCGTTCATCTGCC
>NW_004567111.1:12705906-12710655 GCF_000260355.1 Condylura cristata
ATATATATATATATATATATATATTATAGTAATAGTCCACCTGGAAATGAGACAAAGTATTTCTGCTTACATTTCAGACAAAATAATCACAAGAAGAAATATAATTTCAAGAGTCTGGGAAAGTGCAGGAATATGGAACAACTGAAAAACAGAAAAGAGCTCACATAATAACGAACAAGCCATTGGATATTAGATTCCCTATAAAGTAAAAAACATTGAAACGTCTTATTGTGTAAACGTTGAAAGTCTAAGGTAAACATTAATTTTGTGTGCGTGTTTCTGGTTAGAATAAAAAACAATTGACTTTCTCCATGCCTCATTTCAATACAGCAAAGTTGAATTTGTAACAAAAATATTTAGCAATAGGTTGATGAAAAACTTATTTTATTTTTTCAAACTTAAAAATGGAGAGATTCTTTGTATAGTTAACTGAATGCAAATCACACTATAAATGTGATGCCAGCTCTATTGAAAATAAATTCCACATTGATGTGCTTCTGTAATTATTCCAATCAGCATGCTATAAATATGTAAAGGTTTTACCCATCTATCACTTGTATCTCCAGCTTAAAGCTCTTCGACTGAAAGAACACAAATTTGAGCAGACAATATCTCAGTGTAGATTTGACTAAGACTGAAATAAAAACTACAGATGCTCTCTTATCTCCTTGTGTTTTAAAGACTTATTCTTGCTTCTACTAAACAGTGAGCATTGTTCTCTAAAACCAGAGAAGACAAAAGAAGTAATGGTAAATTGGAATAGAAAAGAAATGTATTTTTGTTAACAGGGAGGAACGTTTGAGAGATGGGAATACTTCCTGACTTGTTAATCTCTAAAGCTCTCCATATGTTAATGATAGCAGAATGGGAAGAGAAAGGTTGCTTATTAAGTATCTTATGAACAGTGCTGGGGTTTCCAGTGACGCACTGTCTTTTAAGTCGGTAATTTTCAACATAGTTGCACCATGATACATGTTAGAAGCTTTATGCCATCAGCGACAAAACTGCATTTTCGCTTTAGAAGTGGAACAGAATACATCACTTAAAGGATGCTTTGCATTTAAAAAGTTCCTCGGAAAGTGACAACTGAAAACACACCCTTGGAAAATTCCCCTTCAGGTGATTCTATTATACCCAGGATCCACTCAAATATTTTGGTTCAGAGAAAAAAATATCCCAACACCATTTATTTTTCCTATGTAAAACAGAAAGTCAAAAATGTCAGTGAGTTCATAGTATTAGAAGTGTCAGAATGTCGCGTTAAAGAAGTTACTAGTGATTTTTAAGTCTGTCATTAGAGGTCACTATATAAATAAAATCTCCCAGCAGCGACAAAAAACAACTTAGAATGCAAAGTAATTATTCCATTGTGCTTGGCTAGGTAAAAATAGGTTTAATCTAATAGAGCTATATGTAACTTACAAATTTATTAAGCTCAGGTAATAAGATTTTGATCTCAAGTTACAGTAAATATAGTGGAATTTTATGTGGAACACCCCATTTTTATAGATACTCCAAATTTTCAGAGATATTGTATAATTAACATAGTTTAAGATCCTAATACAGACTTACGGATTTTCTAAGGTTTCCACTACTAGCTTTCATTCATTTAGCATACACTTACTAAACACTTTCTATGGCAAAATGTTGATCATAAAAAGGCAAAAAATAAGTGGTACATTCTGCCCTTTGACAGTTTATAGCTAATGTCAGAAAACAGTCACACAAGTAAATTAAAAACTGCAGCACACACACAAAAAAATACAATACAGATAATTACAAAAAGCAAACAACAAATTACTACTTAAGCACACTTCATTAATTTGAAGATAAGGGAATATTTCTTAGAAAAATGACTTTTCACTGTTGTATAAAAATGTTAGCTATATTGAAGGCATGCAACTCCATGAAGATGACCTTATTGATGATTAATTGTTAATATGGAGCTCAAAATGCAAATCACTCTCATCTTGTATACTTTAGTTAATCAACATAAAAACATATAATTTTAAATATTAATAAAATTAAAGTAGGGAAGCCACACATTGTTTTACTCTCACTTTAAGGAAGAGGTTCATTATGATATGATGACATTCTAAAACCAAATTTTCACCCTTGGCTACTGTAAAAACAGTGAAAACTTGAGGCCATCCTCAAAAGCCTCTGTTCACATGGTCTCAAGTGCCAAGGTTACTTCCAGGGAGGACACAACTGTCCATTTTATGATTTCTTATCAAGTGAGCTTTTCCAAACTTGGCCGTCTCTAGTAAAAAAAAAAAAAAAAAAATCAGAACAAGTATTAATTAATGGTGGGGGCCTTTCTCCCAGCATGGTGAGTCTCAAAGATACTTTATCTCTCACTAGATTAGAAACTGAAAGAATGACTTAAACCAAGAATAGGTACTAATTAAAGTTTTGTTCAACCTCAAAGTTAATGTCTGATTTACTTTTAAGCTGAGTTTCACAACAACGTCAGAATCAAGTTCAAATCAGGTGATGTGTGTATCTATTGAGTGATGCATACAGCATTAATATCATGAAAGAAAATGTAAACACAAAATCAGAACCGAAAGCCACATCCTATGACTACAAAAATAGACATTTGGACATTTATGCTACTGAACATGATAGTCTCTTTGAGTAATTCATCAACACCCCACAAAAACATTTGGAAAAGTGTGTGTTGTGTTGTGTTTCAGATATGGCTGCAACCATGCATCTATGTAAAATGAGCATCCATTTATTTTTTTCTTTTTCTTTTCTTGTGTTTTTTTTTTTTTTTTGCATCACAGGAAGTTAATATGCAACAGGTAGGTCATAAAATGGAGAGGCTATATATTCCATAGTGCTGGCAAGGTGACGGAATGTTGACAATGTACCTTCACAGTTTTCTTTTCATCATGAATGTTAGTGTAAGGAAGGATTTACTGTTTTCTACTAGTCCAAATATCATAATCAAAACGTGTGTCACAGATAATATTTAATTAAAGTATTGAACCAGAAAAAATATTGGAGGAGGAAAATATAGTTAAAACTTTTATGACCTTTTACTGCAATATTCTTGTCATTTTGACTATCATATAGTTCATTTCTCAGCCTAAGCTGATTCTCAGCAATTATTCTTTCAGATGTATTTTCTATGCTTTTATCCTTCTCATCTTCTTCTGGGACCCCCAAGATATAGGTGTTATATATCTCTAGGTCAGCTCAATGTGGTCTCACACTTTTACAGTTTTTGTTTGTTTGTTTGTTTTTAAATCCTTGGTCTCTTTATGTTATCTCTAACACTGTGCTTTCAACCTTAATGATTCTATTAGTTCTGTCTACCATCAAGATTATTATTTTTTTAATTCAGTTATATATATATAAATATATATATATATATTAATTCACATATTATCTTGGGCTTCATTCTCTTGTTTCACTTCATCTTTTATATTTCTTTTTTAAAGATTTACTTATTTATGTATACAGAACTGGGGTGCAGGCCAGAGGTGCAGGGTCTGTGACACCACCAGAGGCAGAGTGGGGAACAGAACAGGCAGATGTACTGAAACACTGCAGAGGGGAGCAGCGAACAGGTCAAAAGAGGTCTGCTGCACCATGTGGGTCAGCTCCCTGGATGGGGATCGAACTCCTGCTGAAGCAGCTGTGGCTAACGTCATAGTGATGTGCTTTAACCCTCTGCACCACCAGGAAGGGCCTCATCTTTTGTATTTCTCACCTCAGCAAACATGGTTATACCTGTTACTTTAAACTCCTCTCCAGGCACCTTCTGTGGTTATGCCAGGCTGAGGCTTTCCTCAGAGTTTACTTATTAATTTACTTATTCTGCTGGAGAATTTGTGACATGGTCTTCTCTCTACATTTATTATTATTTTTTTTTATATAAGTTGCAGTAGGGAGTTTCCTTTTCTGATTTTAATAAATTGGCTTTGTGCCCTTCCAACAAGGTTCTGGTTTTAACTCTGGGATTTTTACCCAGGACCGTTAGGCGGCTGCTATTTTACAGACTGCTACCATTGCACTGTGCCAGTGAGGAATAAGGTAGGAAGGAACTGGTGATTAAGAGACTGACAGTTGCCTCCAGAGAGCATTGAGTGTTGAAGCTTCCTAACTGTACTGCAGACTCAAAAATGTGTGGCGGGGAACCACAGAATTCCCTTCCCTAGGCCAACTCCTTGGCCAAAATATCTGGTCTTTTTAATTCTACATCGAGGCTCTGGTAGTGCTGGCAGGGTCACTAGTCAGGAATCATTGCAGGGTCACTAGTCAGGAATCATTGTCTTTGAGGTTTGAGTGTGGAGTCTGATTCTGCAATGCTTGCTCCTGTTAGTAATATCCAGTGCTTAAGTTCTCATTAGTAAAACCATTCAATTCTTGTGTGAGAGTTGGCCCCAGGTGGGTGCAAGACAGGTATTTTGAATATCACAGCCTCAGGTTGCAAATTACAGCCTCTTTTAGGTGGAGACACGGGTGATCACATCTGACTCTGCACTGATTAAGGCCCCGACTGTTCTACAGCGGGAGGCTCAGGCTCAAGTCAGTAATCACTCTGCACCTTTCTACTCTACTTCCCCAGCACGGCACCCCATATCCTGAAGCCCACGGCTTTGCCTCCTTTCCTAACACAGTGCAAAGTCCCTGATGCGGGATGTGGAATGTGCCCTTCAGTCAACAACAGCAGAGGGACCCTGGACACTACCCAGCCACCCTCTCAGGGGCTAGACTGTCCTGGTACCACTGCAG